>NC_089584.1:14403439-14768914 GCF_019320115.1 Miscanthus floridulus | reverse complement strand
TCCACAAGTACTTACTCGGTACTTATGTGCTCAATGCTTTCAAAATGATTCTGGATTTTCTCCTTTACAACACATACCTTAGTGTCAATGTGTTTGGCAGTACACTTGACTTGTTGTCTTAGGAGTTAACTTACTTTAAATGGTTATTGCTGATGTCTACCATTGTTAAATCCGGGTACATATTTCCTTAACCTCCTTTTGCATGTTCCTTAAGCCTCATGCCAAGCTATACTATGGTATGCATCACTGATGACGCCACAACTGTTTCTTTGGAGCTTCTCGACAATAATACTCCAACTGCAAGTGTTAGCAACTGCTGTGGATTTCACTACACATCTCGCCAAGACTTAACATTTGTACCCTCAACAATTTGAGAGTACTTGTTCTTTCTTACTCAGCATGAGGCCTATGATACTTTGCAAAATTGCAAAACATTCTCAACTCCATTCTAGTGATCTATATCTGAACTGGACTTCTGCCAAAATATCCCAGATACATAAACTACATCAGGGTAAGTTCTTACTTGTACTTGTACACACATCAAGCTTCCAACAGCTGTAGCATATGGAACCATATTCTTTTGATCGATCTCATATCAGTTCCTAGAACACTTAAAGTTCCCAATCTATTACCCTTAACTTTAGGAGCAGGCGTAGGTTTACTCGCATGCATACTTTATTTCTTTAGAATCTTTTCTAAGTATGCCTTTGCGATAGTCCTAATACCCCATTATCTTCTATCTCGGTGAATTTCAATTTCTAGAACCAATGAAGCTTCACCAAGAACATTCACATTGAAACTTGAGGACAAAACTTCTTTTTCTCCAATGACAGATTAACATCACTACTAGTTAGTAGAATGTCATCTATTCACAGGATGTGGAAAATGAATTTTCCATTCTTGAACTTCGTATAAACGCTATTGTCCTTCTCATTTTCTTTAAACCCAAACTTTCTTATCATTTCATCAACTTCAAATATTACTGTCTAGAGACTTACTTTTAACCCATAAATGGATTTCCACAGGTGGCATCCCATATGTTCTTTTCTTCCATGACAAAACCTTTTGGGTTGTGCCATGTAAATGTTTTCATACAAATCCCCGTTAAGGAATGTCGTCTTTACATTCATCTGATGTAACTCTAAATCTTAATGTGCCATTAACACCATTATGATTCTAAAAGAATCCTTACATAAGACTAAAGAGAAAACTCTCATTGTAACCTATTCATTCTCTTTGCGTAAAGCATATTGCCACAAGTCATGCTTTATATCTTTCTACATTCCCTTTGGAGTCACATTTTATCTTGTAGACCCATTAACAACCTACTGTTTTGACTCCATTAGAAATTACTTCATAGTCCCAAACATCGTTGGTACTCATCGAATACATTTCAACTTTCATAGCTTCTTCCCATTTAAACGAGTAAACGCTTCTCATGGCATCTTCAAATGAGGTGGGATCACCCTTCATTTGAATTTCTTTACTAACATAGACTTTATAGTCATCAGAAAACCGGTTTACTAATTCTTTGAGACCTTCTAGGGCCTCAGCTACTAGCACTTTCATATGGGGCTGTTGTTGCTCTTCATTGCCAAGAGGCAATTGATTCTACAGGCTCCTGTATGACAAGATCCTTGTTTACATTATTCATCTTCTTCAAAAAGCCAACAGTAGGTGTTGTATAAGTCATACAACATCAACAGGTATTGAGAAATTCGTTATTTTGAATCACTAAAGTGGGTACGTAGTCCCACTTCTCTTCAAGTCTTAGGTCTCTACATACCTCTACATACCATGCTCCCCCAGATCTTCCCATCTTTTCTAAAGATAGTGTATCTTCAAATATCTTATTTTGGGTTTAATCCGTTAAAAAATCATATGGCGCTTTAAGCACCACCATAACATATTTGAGACTGACTACGCTATTTTTCTGTCATAACTTTAAAAAATCTAGGAATTTAGCTATTTCTCTGCTTAGGGGTATCATTTTTGTAACCGCTGTACTCCTCCGACGGTCACATTCATCTTAATTAATCTTTATCTCACTCTTAATAAAGAGTACCTTTCTTAATTGATCTTTATATTCTCCTCCTCGAAATATGGCATGAACTTTACTGCCATAATTTTGATAACTATTCAGAAAGCCTGTAAACGAGGAGACACTTATAACTTACTTCATTCACATGATTGTGTCATGTAAACAAAGTTATTTCTTGATCCATTTAGGAGTACACTTTTCTTAATTCACTTTAAGAACTCAACGAGGTCTTTCATTAGCAGTACTTTTGCAAGTCATGCTTGCATCTTTTCCTTATCCTTTGGTTAATATTGACCATGACGATGCATTTCTATTGTGCCATGTTCAATACTAGGATAGCCTAAGAGCTACCCATACTTCTCTCGCTATGCGGGATACAAAACATGTGAATCATCACAAAACTTCTCCCAATATGTAGGATTGACTGGCATAAGTACTATGCCAAAACTTCTCCCCATGCGGGATACATCTATACGAAAAACTTAGTCATGACGACTAAAACATTTACTTATACTTTATTTTCTAATTAAATTTTCCCGTTGGTTCCAATTTAATCAGAAAATTAGTAAACTAACAAAAAATTGTCCTGAACTGGCTTGACTCAAGCCTTTTCATTCACATACCCCAGCATTGCAGCCCGTTGGCATGCAGCCGAGTGATCTCGTCGGTTAAAAAAAATAAGACATACAATATGCTTCTGCATCAATTCTACATCACCGTTGGGCGGAAAATAGAATTGATGCATAAAACTCAGAAATTAACTTGAAATCCATATAACTACTCTTCAAAATTAAATTCTCCCATTGGTTCAAATTTAATTGGAAGATAATCAACTTCATTGCAGCGGAAACATGTTAATAAAATATATTTTATTAGTTCAGGAGCATTTCTTGGTCCTTATCTACTCTCTGAAAAATTGGCCATGTTGGTGTGAAATTTATCAGAGATTTAAACCTCAAACTTGAACTCATTACAATATTGCCATCATCAACGTTGGTCAGAAAATGACAATACCATAATTTGACTTAAACAAAAAATGGCCTACTCTAATTAAATTTTTCCGTTGGTTCCAATTTAATTAGAGGATAAACATAATTTACTAAATATAACTGCTCTTCAAATCAAATTCTCCCGTTGGTTCGAATTTAATTAGAAGATAATCAACATTAAACTTTGCAGCGGAAATATGAAAAATTGTTTATCTACTTTTCAGAAGCATCTCATTGTACTCATCTACTCTCTGAATAATTTATCTCATTGGTTCAAAATTGAATAGAGATGAAAAACTAATCAAAATTCATCAAAATTCACTTCTGAAAATAAATAAACAAATTTATAACCTTAACCGTGCATTCGGCCCGACCCATCAGGCACTCGCGCGCGGCCCATAACGCAGTGGCAGTGCGCGGCCCAGGAGCGCCTGCGCTTGCGGCCCATGCACGCTGCGCGAGCTCCCGCGCGCCCAGGTGTGCAGACCGGCCCAGCTGGGAGAACGGCCTGCTAGCCCACTTGCGCGCGACGATCCAGGCTGTCGATTAGCATCGGACAGCTGCCCTTCATTTTCGGCTAAACAAAACTAGAGAGACAGCCGGTTCCAAAAACCCTAGCTCATTTCATTTTCCCCACCCTTCTCTTCTTCAGCGCCGCAAGCGGCAGCGGCGGCAGCCGCGCTGACCATCGGCGTCGGTGAGGAGATGGCGCCGCCGGAGCTTATCCCGGTCAGCTCTCCTTCCTCGTTTCTTTCTCTTCCCTCTCCCCTTTCTTCTCTTAGCATCATAGCCGAGCGACGGAGGAGCAGCGGTGGCTGCCCGTGACCGCCAGGGAAAAGTGACGGCGCCGCCGCGGGGCCCCTCGCCGGCGCGTGAGCTCGCCCGAGGGTGAGCTCGCCGCGGTCGAGTGGCCTTGTGGCAATGCCCTTGACCCCGAAGCCCGAGGCGTAGACCGCGTAGTGGCGTGACCTCCCGGCCTGGGTGGTTCTTCCCGTGCGACTTCTGAGCAACGCCGACGGTGGTGACCACGGCAGGTGAGCCCCAGGTAGGCCCCTGTCTCGTCCATCCTTGCTTCTTTCTCTAGGGTTAGGTCTTAGGGTTCGGCCAAACCCTAACCGGCCAAATCCGAACCCACTGTTCATCTTTTTTCTAAAATCGTTCTTCTTTTCTACCCCAACACGCGATCTACGCACTAGATGGCCTAGCTCTGGTACCATTGAGAGATTTTGTACCTCTAAAATCATAGATCAGGGGGGTAAACTTAACTTAGATGGGGAAACTTTCTTAGTGTACCTTGCCCTAGGGCAGTTGCGGCCATGGCGTCGCAGCGACGTGGCCGCCGGTGTCGTAGCAGCGTAGGCGCGGTGGAGTCCTGAGAACAGCGATGCGTCCGGCGGTGCTTCCCATCACTGCAGCGCGCCCGCGATCGGATGGGGCATTCTAGGGTTTCTTTGGTGAGTTAGTGGTGGCGTCGAACCTCGTGTCTAGCGCCCTGGCCCCACCTCCTTCTTATAGCGCTGTGTCTCGTTACCTGACCCCCTCCCAGCTGCAGTACCCACTGGTGGTATTGCGGTTCCATGAAGCAAGCGGGTCGTTGTACCCGCTGCTGATTGCCGCTGCCTTGAAAGCCAGCAGCGTGGCCTCCTCGTCACCTTCTATGGCACTGAGTGCGGAGACGGTGACCAAGGAGGATAGCAGCAGCACGAAGCCCGGCGAGCGCTGCGCCATGCCACCCATGTTGGATGGTTTTTGGTATCTATATATGCTGTAATCGACCAACAAACAGCAGTAGTACTTTTTTGCTAAGTAGACACTGCTCGGGGGTGCTATTTATACTGCGACGTCTCTAATGATGCATCAGTGACACTGAATGAGCCTTGCCGGTTGCCCCAAGCAACTTGAGATATACTCGGCATTTTGCTCTATAACCCTGTAACGTCTCTATTGCCCTGTTAAGTGCGTTCCTCAGCTGTGCTGGTGGTCCAGGCACCACCGCACCATATCATACACTTTTGCACGGCTGCTAATCACCATGATCATGACGCTGGCCTAAATAATCTCAATATATAATTGCACGCAACACTGGTTACACGCATCAGTAGCGACGACTGAAAGACTTGACTTCTTTTAGTGTGTGTATTTACGCGCCTTTGATGGAGCAAAAGAGTCCTTAGAAACATACCGACCTACTCTTTTTGTTCTTTTTTTGCGAGGATTTTCACCGACCTACTCTTTTTGTTCTTTTTGCGAGGATTTTCTCCCTTTCCTTTAGTATTGTGGTGCAAACATATCATTATTCTAGTCCTTTGGGTCGTTAGTAATGGGGCACGACCAGACCAGGTCCCACACCTGCTAACGATGTGCGAAGACCACATAGTTAGGGCACATGCATGCAAATTCATTCTCACTCAATAAGGAGACACATTAGGAAAAAAATATAATGACGTGACACAGAAATTATAAGAAGAGAGAGGAGATGAGTTTCATTTCATCCGGATAAAACTCAGTGTGCACTGTTATTAATGCATTGGACGCTGAATGAAACTCCACTGGGATTGTTTTGTTTCACTCCCATATGTTGGAAAATAAGTGAAACTTTACCGAGAGCATTTCATTTCATAACACCTACGAAACTGTAAATGGAATTGTACACTCTTGATTTTATTTTATTTAATCATCCAAATCTCACTTTTGGAAACTGTGTAAAGAAATTAGCACTGAGAATAGCCTTAGTGCTCTCTTTAATATGTCCACGTAGGAGAGAGGGAGCAGGAGGGAGAATATCATGTCGGCAACTCTGGCTACACGCCATTTGATGACGAATGGGTCCCATGATTTGTCTAGCCGTCTCACGATTGGAGAGATGGTGATCGAAAGGGTAAGATGTCCAGGAGGCTGAATTAAGCTAATATAAAATCCTCCTGAAATTAAAACCTAGCACTTGACCCATTTCACTACTTGAGCTGAATGAGCCTTGCCGGTCACCAGTTGCCACCAAGCAACTTTTATATAATATATACTCCTTGGCACTTTGCTCTATCACCCTTTAACGTCTCTAATAATGCCCAGTTAAGTGCGTTCTTGAGCTGTGCTGGTGCTTGACGGTCAATTAGCACCACCAAACACTTATGCACGGCTGCCATGTTCACCATGATCATGGCGTTGGCCTAACTAATCTCCAATGTATATATAATTGCACGCGACAGTGATTACGCGCACCAGCAGTGACTGAAAGACTTGACTTCTTTTAGTGTATACGCCTTTGATGGACCAAAAGAGTCCATAGGAACATACCGACCTGCTCTTTTTCCCGTTTCGTTTTTTTAGGATTTTTCTCCCTTTCTTTTAGTATAATAGTGGTGCAAACTGAAAACACCATCCTTGGGGTTGTCGGTGATGAGACCACGTCCCACGTCCACCAAAAGGTGTGAGGACCACGTAGTTGACGCGTGAGCGCATAGTTATGTAAAACGTACCGACTCTATTAAAAAAAATGAGAAGGAGAAATCATAATCTTAGTCCATTTGTATGTGAATTTTTACCTAACTCTCAGGGATCGTTTGGATCTCTTCATTTTGGAGGAATTAAAATCTATATAATGGATTATGCTATTTAGCTTAGAATTTGACATTTCATAACTTTCCCAAGCTTATAGATAAGCCTATCTCAAATTTATAGGGTGGGAGATGGAAATAGATTCTATAGATCACTATACTATAATTCCATTCTTCAACTTATAGCATACTCTTCAACTCACTTCCCTATAATAAAAATACAACATATAAGTATGTCTCTCGTATACCTAAAATTAAATATACAAATATATTTCATATACAACTATATTAGTTTAATTAATCTATGTCTAAATTGTAATTATTAGAATGAATTCAATTCCAAGGATCCAAACGGCCCTTAGATCTTTCTTTTGAGAGACCCACTTACAGACACAGACGTTCGCATACACGAGCGCACACTCACCCCTATGAACGAATGCACGCACACTCTACCCCTACGAGCACCTCCGAAGAGCTGAGTTGAACCGACAAATCTCAAGATTGATGAAATCACTACAGACACCTTGTTGTCGACGGGCACGTCGCCTACCACTGATAGAATAGCGTCGTTAAATCCTGAAATAAATTCAGGAAAATACGAGCACTTATGTCAAGTAGGTGACTTGAATCCAGATGGACAGGTTCCATCATAAGGAACCAACCAGTTGAGCTATGCTCAGTTCGCAAACTCTTAGATCTTATAACAAGACTATATATATGTTCTATGTTGTAATTACCAGTATTGAGAGAATAAAGAATAGTCTCTGTCTCGCCCGCTTTCCTGCTATTCTTTTTTTAAGGATGCTTTCCTTTTGTTGAAAAAAACAGGACAACAATTTCTTCACCAGTTTTGCACTAACAAAGGTTAAGACGTGTATGGAATGGACCGAACTGTCGAATGGGACGGGGCCTTCAATAAGGCCGAGCCCACAGTTTTGGGCCTTTTAGCCCATATATCCATCACCTCCCATCTTCTTCCACCCATTTTTCGGCACGTTAGACTGTCTTCAACCATCGTTACCCAAAATACAAGACTCATTCCATGTTTGGGTAGCGCTACAAGCAAAGGGTTTAATACCTATTTTTAGACTTCTCCAACAACAAGACACAAAAGAGAACCATTTCTGCAAATGGGTCTTCAGGAGAGAGGATACTCAGATTTGAGTTATATCTCTCCTGACACCTAAAATGGATCCTCGATATATGTACTCTGTTGAAAATTATAGGTATTGTGTTAGAAACCATTTTGAATTTAGGTCCCTAATGGTTCTCCTGGAGACAGCCTTAGCCTCTCGAGCTCCATCGCGAAGTAAGCCGTCCAAGTCGCCGCCTACAGCAAGAAGCCCATCGTCAGTTCGTCACCCCCTTGAGGTCCAGACTTCCATGCGCCTCGTCCTCCCCGGGAGCTCACAAACCACGCCGTCTCAGCCCGGAGTTCACCTCCTCTAAGGTTTGTACTAGACTAGTAGTAATGGTGATGTCAGTAAGACAGTAACTCGATATTTGTGCTTCAGTAGCGGTAGTGCGAGCAGCTAATTGATGGTTTATGTATTGTTTGGACCATCGGAATCGCCGTGTTGCCTTTGGTTGGGAACAGTGTTTCTTCATAGATCTGGAATACTAGTGGTGCCTGTTTACATGGTCTACTTTCTCTGTGATTAGATGGACTGTGCTTTGTTGCCGGAATGCCGGTTGTTTATTATACTTGAAGAGGTTCATGTTGAATTTGTGGAATGCTGCGTGCATGCTAATTACCAATTGCATTACTTGGTTGGAACTCCGACTACCTGCGCTGCTTAAACATGTGAAATTTCTGCAGCAGTTATTGTTCCTTTGTCAACCTGGTCCATGCCTCTTGCATTTTTTTATTCTACAAATTGCATTGGATTCTTTATTTCTCAGCAGATTCTTATGTTTTATTTGTGCTAATATGCTTCTTAAGAAAGTCCATGTCCAACCTCTCATTGAGCAAATTCAGCAAAGGTTGCCCAAATGGAAAGGGCGATGGTTGAACAAAGCGGGACGCCTTACACTAGTCACTTAGTCACTTCGGTCCTCTCCTCCATGCCAACCTACCGCCTCACGGTGTTTCCCTTGGCAGCATGGGCTAGAAGGAAGATTGATAAAATTAGGAGATCGTTCCTTTGGAAGGGGGAAGACAACGCAAATGGCGGACACTGCTTGGTCAACTGGCCAACAGTAACCAGACCCAAAGACCTAGGAGGTCTGGGGGTGCCTGACCTTGACAGATTTGGAAGAGCTCTCCGATTACGCTGGCTATGGCAAGAATGGGTGGAGGATTCCAAGCCATGGCTAGGCTCTGAACTCCCATGTAGTGATGTGGATCGCCTCCTTTTCAACGCTTCGATCAAAATTTCTTTGGGTGATAGCGCAAAGACTCGCTTCTGGCACCACAATTGGTTAGATGGGGAAGCTTCAAGGTACCTAGCTCCAAACCTACTTCGGCTTGTTTCAAGAAAGAACCGATCGGTGCAACATGAACTCTGGAACAACAATTGGATGTGTTCGCTAAGGGGAAAGATCACCTCGGCTGTCCCTTTGGATACGAATTCAGGACGCCCATCTGCAGCAGGGCATTCAGGACTCCATCACCTGGCGATAGACCCCGGATGGGGTTTGCTCCACCCGTTCAGCTTACCGAATCCAATTACAAGGTTCATTCCGATTTTTCCGTGCTAACATAATCTGAAAAGCACAGGTAGAGAACAAATGCAAGATCTTTGCCTGGATTCTAGTGCAGGACAAAATTCTCACGGCACAAAACCTACAAAAGAGAGGGTGGCCACATCAAGATCACTGCGTGCTTTACAACGGGCCCTTAGAAACCACCCTACACCTTTGTTTGTGCTGCCCATTTGCAAAGGAGGTCTGGGACCAAATCCTCTCTTGGGAGAACTTCAGCGTGCTGCAGTCACAGCCTCAGGGGGACCCCGTCGAGATCAGAGCATGGTGGGAAGAAGCAGCAAAAAAAGTGCCAACCACCGAACACAGATGGCTCAATGGGGTAGTGATCTACACATTTTGGCCTTGTTCGGCTGGTACCATACCCGGCTTGATCTGCTTCTTTTTTTCATCCGGAACAGTATTTTTCTCTCACAAAATCAGCCATGAACAGTAAAAATCAACCGTGAATAGTACTTTATATACCAGCCGAACGAGGCCTTTGGAATATTTGAAAAGAGATAAACAGGAGAATTTTTAACAATACCGCAGAGACGGTGCCACAAGTGGCCACAAGAATAAGAGGACATAGAGCAAAGGGAGATGGCTTTCGCTTACACTTAGCAATCTCCCTTCTCTAACCGCAAGGAATGTGTTTTCGTGGTGTTTTCATGCGCATATGGGATCCTTAATACCCTTTTCAAAGTGTCTTCCTCCTTGTACATAAACCCTCTCTCCCTATCTTAATTGAAAGGCAGAACTCCTGCCATTGCGTTCAAAAAAAATTGTGCTAATCTGCTTGGAGAGGACAATTACTTATTGTCAAACTTGCAGTTGCACTGCTTTGGGAATGAGAGAAGTAAGTCTTCAGCATTTGCATTCTGAATCTTCAGAATGTGTATGAAGCTATTTTACAGTGCCATTGAGTATTTTAGCCACTGCAGTACTGCTATTGTGAAAATACAAATTTTCACATATATGGTATAACTCGCCTGACATTTTATAATTTTTGACACTTTCCCATTGGCATGCTTGTTTGTTGCTGATCTGAACGTCTGCTGCATGGAAGTTTCCCTGACAATGTGCATGGGGTGTCACTAGAGGACTACCAATCGCTGCTGATCTGAAGTTCAAGCATTTCATATCTTAAGGTAAATTTGCATGGCATTTTACTTTTCCTTTTACACTGTTATGATAAACATATAGATCCAAAGAGAAAGACTTCAATCCTGACTGCATATATGCCTTTAGTTGTTTTAGTAGACAACATATCCTAAATTTCTAATCTACCTTCAGTTGTGATCATCGCTCTATCAAATGTCTGCAATTGGTATTTTATCAAGGTAACAGGAAACACAAGGTATGAATTTTGATGTCGTGCATGTCCGTCTTTGAGCAGGATATGGCAAGCCTTGAAAACAGAAATTCGTAGAAAGAAATAAAATTCTTGGTTCTACTCTTCACAATGATATTCTTGTAACCAAAATATTGTAAGATAACTGATTTAACCATTGAGCAAAGTACAGGTTAAAAAGTGTCTATTATCTGATTTACAGACATTTACAGTTGTTGTATTTCACATAACAATCCATTTGCATATAATCTGATCTAAAGAAATGCAGATTTTTAAGACAGAATAATAGAACTGAAGCATCATAGACACCTTCAATTATTTTATTTAAGTTATCACCTGTACATATTGCCCATTTTCAGCTCTACTTATTCACCACCGTTTGAAAATTACGGCAAAATCATTCCTGCTCCATCTTCCACCACAAGAGCTCTGGCAAACTTGAGGTATGAATCTCTGATAGCATGCATCTCATTGACCGCATCTTGTATCAGTGTCCTCTCTCTAGGTTGTTTTCTGGAGCAGGATACCCCAAGAGCAATGACATGAACCAAACATTTCTCAATTATGTTTCTTGTATTGCTGTCATAGGTGCCGGTGCGTAGCCACATTGTCTTATCGGCTATCTCCCAGAAGTTATCTGGAAGAGCATCCTCTGAAAACTTATGTAGATCCATTGAACCTCTAAACATATCATCTATTGGGCTCCTCCCTGTGAAAATCTCGAGCAACAATATGCCAAGGCTATAAACATCACCAAAAGTTGTGATGGAAGAACCTTCGCCATACTCTATTATTGTGCAAAAGAAAAACAAAGTATTGATTACCATGCCATATATATATAGAAAGATTTGGAATAAAGAAAAACATAAAAAACATAGCATTTACCGGGAGCAACATAGCCAATGGAGCCTCTTATGCCAATTGTGCTATTGGAATTTTGCAGAATTATACTTTCACTTTCTGAAATGATTCTAGATATGCCAAAATCTCCAACTCGAGCGCTCATGTCGTCTGCAAGAAGTATGTTGCTTGGTTTGAGATCACAGTGGATGATTGGTGGTTGGCAATGATTATGAAGATAATCCAGAGCATCCATGATATTGACAGCGATATCGAGCCTTTGTGCGAGGCTGAGAGTATTGTTCAAAGTGGGCATGCCAGATTCTATATGGAGCCAACGATTCAAACTACCATTTGACATGAACTCAAAAACCAATGCCTTGAAATCCTGACCTTGTTCATTGATGCTTGAGCAGCATGTGATGATCTTCATGAGGCAGCGGTGGCGCACCCTTCTTAGTGCCTCACATTCAGCTACAAAACTTCTAGTAGAACCGGATTGTTCAAGGTCAAAAACCTTTACAGCTACAACAGTTCCCTCAGCTTGAAAAACACATTTATACACTGTCCCAAAGCTTCCCTTACCAAGCAAATTGGCTTCTGAGAATCCATTTGTTCCATTTGATAATGCATGATAAGAAACCCTTTCATACTGTTCCTCAACCATTGGTGGTCCAAATGCGCCCTTCTGCATTTGTGTTTGTTTCCTGTAGATCAAGTGAACGAGTGCAACAACAATAGCTAATAACAAGAGTGCAAAGGTTGTTGCTAGTGCTATTTTAAGTTCCTTCAATTTCCCTCTTCTCTTCTTTTTCACAGAATCTGTCTTGCATGGAACTAAATGAAGCTGGGGTATTCCTCCACAAAGCTTGTTATTTCCGGTGATGGACAGGTTAGCAAAATTTCTAAAAATCCCTTCTTTTGGCACTTCCCCTTGCAGATCATTGAAGGATAAATCTAACTTTGACAACGATGTCAAATTCTGCAGAACTGTAGGGATTTGTCCTGAAAAATTGTTGTGTGCCAGGCACAATTGTTCCAGACCAAGAATACTTCCAATGGTACCAGGAATAGTACCAGACAACTCATTCATTGACAGGTTGAGTGTAACTAGACCCTTGTTTAGATGTTGGGGTATGCTTCCGTTAAATAAGTTATTGTCCAACCAAAGTCCTTGCAGCACAGTGCACTTCCCAACACTTTCAGGTATCTCACCAGATAATTGGTTCCCTGATAGAACCAGTGTGTTAAGGTTCACTAAGCTACCAACTTCAGAGGGTAGAGGTCCTGATAGTGAATTGTACGAAAAATCTAAGGAATCTAAAGTAACACTTGGTAGTTCAAAAATCTCTCTAGGAATTGATTCGTTAAGGTGGTTCCGTGACAAATCAACGGAAAATATACTCTTCAACTTCCCTATGCTTGGTGGAATTGGTCCCTCTAGATTGCAAAGATGTGCATCAAGCATAGCCAACATTGAGAGGTTTCCAACAGACGAAGGTATTTGTCCTGACAAGTTAGTATTGAACAAACCAAGCTCAGTCAAGTTTCCTAGTTTGCCGATGCTTTCTGGAATTTCTCCGTATATCGTAGTATTAAAAATACCAAGGATCTCGAGGCCCACTAGGTTGCCGATCGCGGTGGGGATGCTTCCCCAAATCCCAGTGTTGGCCAACCAGAGGCTTTGCAGGGTTGTTGAGAGATTCACTAGTGAGTATGGTAGGTGCCCAGTGAAAGCGGTGTTGTTGGCGATATTTAATTGTTGGAGCTGGCTGCAGTTTGACAAAGAAGTGACAAATTCCCAACCCTCCGCATCGTTGGCTTCTAACATGTTGTTGAACAAGGTTAGGTCTTGCAGAGCTCGTAGTTTCCCCAAGGTGCGAGGCACATATCCACTAAGCATATTCTGCGGGATGCGGAGTACCTGGAGCAACGTGAGGTTTGAGACTGAAGCAGGGATGGTCCCGGTGAACTGGTTTGCCCCAAAGTCAAGGAGTTTTATGCTGGGGAACCTGCTGCCGATATCAGTAGGAATGCTACCACTAAGCATGTTCCACTGAATCTGCAATATTTTCAAGGAAGACAAATTGTAAAGGGATATTGGGGTCTCGCCAGAGAGGTTGTTGAAGGCAAGCCCAAGAAACCAGAGGTCCTTGAGGACGCCAAGGCTATTCGGGATAGTACCCTCGAGCAGGTCGAACGCGAGATTAAGCATACTCAATGATGTCAAGTTGGCCAGCGATGCCGGAATCCTTCCAGTGAAGCTGTTTTTCTGCAGGCGGAGCACCTTGAGCTGCTTCAGCTTGTCACCGAGCTCAGGGGTCACGTTCCCGCTGAGATTGTTGAAGCTGATGACCATGATCGTTAGACTGGTACAAGAGCTCAAGTTGGTGGGGAGAGGGCCAACGAAGGCATTTCGGCTCAAGTCGATGGTATGGAGGTGGCGCAGACGACCAAGGCTCGCGGGGATGTTCCCGCTGAACCCATTGGAGCTTAGGTTCAGAATCCTCAAGGATGATAGGTTTCCAACGGCAGGCGAGAGGACGCCGGTGAGCCCACCACTCGGCGGCTTGTGCCCCGACACCTGACACCCTCCCAGCTGCAGTACCCACTGTGGTACTGCGGTTCCACAAAGCAAGCGGGTGGTTGTAACCGCTGCTGATCGCCGCTGCCTTGAAGGCCAGCAGCGAGGCCACCTCCTCGTCGCCTTCTGCGGCGGCAGTGAGTGCCGAGATGGTGACCGAGGAGGATAGCAGCAGGAGTAGCAAGCTCAGCGAGCGCAGCGCCATGTCGGCTGCTTTGGTAGTTGGTACGTGGTGAGTGTAAACAACGACTCCTAGGTTTTTGATAAGTAGAATGGTAGTTGGCGGTGTTATTTATACTGCGAATCCCGGCTGTAATATATAAAGACGTTTTGGTTGGGGCATGCAGAGGCGAACGAACGGTCAAGAAGGCGGCGATGAGCCAGTGGTTAATGCTGGCTGGTGCACAGCTGCTCTCACTGTATAGTACAACTATAGCCATGACTGATTGATTGTACTGTGAAGACTGAAGACCAGGGTCCAGAGACGACCGGGAAGACTTGACTCGGCTCTTCTTTTTTTCAGCGCTGCAGCTGCTTCTTTTGCTTTTTCTACAGAGTTTTGCTCTCTGGCTCGCAGCTGCTGCAGCTGTAAATGAGTGGAAGCCGACTGAAAGACACAGCCGACTAAATGAGTGCCCAGCTGCTCTCGTCTTTCTTTCTTTCGCCTCCTCAAAACTCAAAAGAATGTGCGCTCTGCGCCTTTCTAATGAGCCCACAGCTTGCTGATGCCATATTTACATTATCTAGTTAAAAACACTAACAGCGAAGTTATCATTGCCGCGCGCCATGACATGTAGGAGTACATGTGGGGTTGCATTCTACGTCAGCGTTCTTAGTTGACTTCAAGTCAATACCGAGTTGGTCAACACCTGCCAAACGCGGAGCCATGGCTCTGTCCTGCCGCGATTCACTATCGCATACGTAGACTGCAGTCGTCCTCGATGGCACCTCGTGTGGAAATTCCTTGGCCTGATACTGATTGGTGACCATACAACTTTCCTTTATTAATTTATTATTATACTGATATCTTTTACCGTGAGACATGTTCGCTGGTTGATTTCTGGACTGATAAGCCCGGCTGGTGCTGTTTCGCTGTGAGAGAAAAATATTGGCCCACACAGGATCACCGACTCAGGTGAGTCGAACCGACTCAGGTGAGTTGATCACTCACCAGTCTTGCTGACCACGGCTCAGGTGAGTCGACCACTCACCAGTCTTGAACGCAACACTGATTACGCGCACCACTAGCCACAACCGAAAGACTTTGACTTCTTTTAGAGTGTGTATGTATGCGCCTTTGATGGACCAAAAGAGTCCTTAGGAACATACCGACCTACTCTTTTTGTTCTTTTTTGTGAGGATTTTCACCGACCTGCTCTTTTTGTTCTTCTTTGCGAGGATTTTCTCCCTTTCCTTTAGTATTGTGGTGCAAACATCATTACTCTAGTCCTCGGATCGTTAGTAATGGAGCACGACCAGACCACGTCCCACACCCACTAACGAACGATATGCGAAAACCACGTAGTTGACGCATGAGCGTATCATTGTCACCACTGTTAGGACACCTGCATGCAAATTCATTCTCACTGAATAAGGTGACACATCGAAAAAAAAATATAATGACATGACATCCGAAATTCTAAAGAAAAAGAGAGGAGATGAGTTTCATCTGGATGAAACCTAGCGCGCACTGTTATTAATGCATTGGAAGCTGAATGAAACTCCACTGGGATTGTTTTGTTTCATTCCCACATGTTGGAAACTAAGTGAAACTTTACCGAGAGCATTTCATTTCATAACACCTACGAAACTGTAAATGGAATTGTACACTGTTGATTTTGTTTTATTTAATAGTCCATATCTCACTTTTGAAAACGGTGTAAAGAAATTAGCACTGGGAATAGCCTTAGTGCCCTCTTTAACATGTCCACGTAGAAGAGAGGGAGCAGAAGAGAGAATATCATGTCGCTACGTCTGGCAACTTTGGCAGAAAAAAAATTCGGTGCATATTGCTGGTGCTTCATGGTGATCAAGGGCACCACCGCACCACACCAAACACTTTTGCACGGCTGCTAATCACCGTGATCATGACGCTGGCCTAAATAATCTCAATAATATAATTGAACGCAACACTGATTACGCGCACCACTAGCCACGACCGAAAGACTTTGACTTCTTTTAGAGTGTGTATGTACGCGCCTTTGATGGACCAAAAGAGTCCTTAGGAACATACCGACCTACTCTTTTTGTTCTTTTTTGCGAGGATTTTCACCGACCTGCTCTTTTTGTTCTTCTTTGCGAGGATTTTCACCGACCTGCTCTTTTTGTTCTTCTTTGCGAGGATTCCCTTTCCTTTAGTATTGTGGTGCAAACATCATTACTCTAGTCCTCGGATCGTTAGTAATGGAGCACGACCAGACCACATCCCACACCCACTAACGAACGATATGCAAAAACCACGTAGTTGACGCATGAGCGTATCATTGTCACCATTGTTAGGACACCTGCATGCAAATTCATTCTCACTGAATAAGGTGACACATCAGAAAAAAAATATAATGGCATGACATCCGAAATTCTAAAGAAAAAGAGAGGACATGAGTTTCATCTGGATGAAACCTAGCGCGCACTGTTATTAATGCATTGGAAGCTGAATGAAACTCCACTGGGATTGTTTTGTTTCATTCCCACATGTTGGAAACTAAGTGAAACTTTACCGAGAGCATTCCATTTCATAACACCTACGAAACTGTAAATGGAATTGTACACTGTGGATTTTGTTTTATTTAATAGTCCATATCTCACTTTTGAAAACGGTGTAAAGAAATTAGCACCGGGAATAGCCTTAGTGCCCTCTTTAACATGTCCACGTAGAAGAGAGGGAGCAGAAGAGAGAATATCATGTCGCTACGTCTGGCAACTTTGGTGGAAAAAAAATTCGGTGCATATTGCTGGTGCTTGATGGTGATCAAGGGCACCACCGCATCACACCAAACACTTTTGCACGTCTGCTAATCACTGTGATCATGACGCTGGCCTAAATAATCTCAATAATATAATTGCACGCAACACTGATTACACGCACCACTAGCCACAACCGAAAGACTTTGACTTCTTTTAGAGTGTGTATGTACGCGCCTTTGATGGACCAAAAGAGCCCTTAGGAACATACCGACCTACTCATGCTATAGATAGTTGTCATGTGTCCAGTCTCACGATCCAATGGCACGCCTAGGAGAGTTCCTCTCAAGATCCGCATGCTTGGGCTGGCACATGACCCTTGGCCACCCATGTCGCTGCTTTTCCGCCTTTGCCGCACGTTGTTGGATCGGAAGACTGGACATATGGCAACTATCCATGGCAGGTATGCAGGAGGCACAATGGATACATTTCACCAAAATTTACACTCCAATTTGATGACGAATGGGTCCCATGATTTGTCTAGCCATCTCACAATTGGAGAGATGGTGATTGAAAGGATCAAGATATCCATGGGGCTGAATTGAGCTAATCTAAAATTCTCACGAAATTAAAATCTAGCACTTGGTCCATTTCACTACTTGTGCCTAATGTGTTTCTAGCCTACGCATAAAGTTTTGCAACCTAGTTCTAACCCGAAGCTAACATGGCAATTCTAGGAACGTAAAAACATGTAAGTAATTGAACAAATGTAAATGCTCAAAGTAAAGATAGGGTTAGAAATACGACGATGTTTTTCTGAGGTATCGGAGAACCAGCAATCCCCACTAATCCTCATTGAAGTACCCACGCAAGGATGTAGCTCTCCTTTGATTCGCGCAAGGACCAAGTGCTCTCTACGGGTTGATTCTTCGGCACTCCGCCAAACGACACTTAGAACTAGTCCGTCCTTAACCCTGTCGATCCCTTTGAAAACCGAAACAAAGTCCATCAGTAGGGTCATGAAACCTTTGATTGCCCATTACTCAATCATTATTGTGACCTAACTTTTAATTCCTCTGCAAAACACATGTTAGTCACAATAATTGTGTCGCCATTATTCGCCAAAACCGTATTAGGGGCCTAGATGTTCCAGTGATAGTGGAGTATTAAAAAATTTACTTGTGGGTCCTACACTAATTTAAGAAATGAGAGTTATAGATAGATTGTTGGACAAGTGATCTACAATATTGTGTATATCCTACATGGATATCACTATAGAGAGTAAATTGACTTTGTTATTGTGGGTGCCCTTAGCATCAACTGAAGTGTCTACCAAAAAAATTAAAGCCTGTTGGAAGAAGTATCACGCGGGTACGAATTGAAGGCATTCTTCTTTAAAGAAAAGGGAGGAAGAAAATCTATATGTGCTGACTCAACCATACTTATTTTCTGTAAGAGAAGGAAAGCGTATGATTTTCCTCTTCATTTTTTTGGTAGGGGCAGACGGGCAGTTGGTCCCTGTTGAAAAGAAATTCAGAATCAGCATTTTAAAGATTTTTGTAACGTGCAAGTGCAAAGGTCGAAACAATCTTGTACTAGTATAACAGAAATGGCGATCGGCTGATAGCGGATCAGGCTGCCGGGTCCACACCAAAGATTCATTCCTTCACTAGGAGTTGGTGAGCAGAAGATTGCAAAGAAAAATAGGAGGAAACAACAACAACACTGTGTGTAACAACCGTACCTTTTTTTTCACCTACATACCGTCATACCTTGCTTAACAAAAGTGTCCTAGTAACCTCCTACGAGTATCATAGGAGTGTGTCTGCATTCTGGTGGCAAGGGGCAAAGGGCAGGGGCAAGGAATTAATTTAGGTCCTGTGTTGGATCCATGGCAAAACTTTAGCCCTGCACTTTTAGCCTCCTCTTTTTTTTTTTTTTTTTTGCTATGGGGATCAAATAGGGGGGCTAAAAGTGAGTAGGTGGCTAAAAACTAGGCTAAAACTTTTGCTCCCAAAGAGGCTCTAAACTGGGCTAAACTCCCTCGGGGCGGGCGTTAGACGCCCCATACCCCTTGCCGCTCACATGCATGGTTGTGCATGGATAGTTAAATGGGGGTAAATCAGTCATTGTAAATTAGAGACTAAAGTTTAGCTTATAGATCCAAACAGCCCAGCAGAACTGATCCTTGGACCAGTGATCCAAACACCACGGTTTAGTTTCACCGTAAAATTAGGAGGCGATCAATGCCGGGGCTCCCAAGTCAAACAGATGCCCAGCCCGGACGTCGGACGACGCACACTATTACAGTGACACACGGCATCACACGGCTCTGCTGCTGCAAGCTGCCGCGTGCGGGCAGTAAAAACGTGACAGGGCGTGCATACATGTGTACCAGGGGACGTGAACGCATGCACTATTCATTTGACTGATAAGCCATGGCTGAAAATATAAATGACTAATTTGGTGTAAGAAAAAAATATTATTTATTGGTTGAAAAAATACAGCTTATAAGTCAAACGAACATGTTGCTGGCCTGCATACTCTGCTTCGACTCCGATGGTGTGTGGTCTGTCATCTGTGTGCCTCTGTGTCTGTGGTGTGGTGTCGTCGTCCTAGGCTTCGGCTGCTGTCCGTCCCCAAACCAAGCAAACATTCTCGACAGACCGCAGCAAATCTCCCTTCCCCTACCGCTGCTGTGCGGTGTGCTTGGCCTAGCACTGGAGTACTAGTAGTTCACCGTAATTGAACCTGTCGGATCATATCGATCCCGGCGTTAGTAAAGACAGCCGCGTGGCATATTGCAGGATGTGTTAAATGCATCGTAGGTCCTTGAACTTGTCTTAGGGTGCCACTTAGATTCACAAACTCTCAAATCGTACTTATGGCATCCTAATATTGTTTAAGTATGCCACTTAGGTCTATAACTCATCGGAACAAGGTTTTGGCCGATGTGGCGTGGACAGCGTGGCGCTGACTGTGTCCAAGCGCACGTGAGTCACACATGAGCCTGATTTGGGGCGTGCAAATAAGCATAGATGCCACCCGGTTCTTTTCATATCCTCCATTTCCCCTCCTCTCTACTCTGTCTCCGTCTCTCTGCCCGAACTCACTCTCCAAGCCACCGTTGCCGCCGCCTTGTCGATCTACTCCATGGCGCCATCAGGGAGCACGTCATGCTCCAATAGGCATGCGGGCGGCCTTCCCCTCATCCTGTGCACTGAATGCGGCGGTCGAATGGCAGTGAGGCATGTTTCCACGCAGCCATGGGGTGCAGGGAAGGTATTCTACTGTTGCCCAGACCATAAGGTGAGTTAGGGTTTGATGATTCAAATCTTTGGCACTTGGATTGCTGTGTCCTTGTTGCAATTGAGTTGGATTTGGTTATCTTGGCAGAGGGATGGCAGAGGGTGTCCATTTTTCTACTGGGAAGCAGACTACATCAAGCACATCTTAAAGATGCTGAAGGAAGGCGACAATGGCACATGTGAAGCCCAGTCCGAAAGAGAATCAAACCTACGTCCCTATGCTGGCATGATAGACAATGCAGTGGCCAACAAAGCTCAAGGAAATCAAGGGAAGGACCAAGACGTAGTTCGTTTGCTAAATGTGATATGTGTTCTCTATGTGTGTACAGTGTTAACACTTGTGTTAGTTGTGGTTGTTCAGTTGTGTAAATAAACTCAGTCACAACTGTGTAAGAGTACTCATTGTGTAATGTGAACATCAAAAGCAATGGAAACCATCATTTTTATCTCAATTTTCCATCTATTTCATAGTTCACCTGATAGCAGTAATAGCATCCATGTGCACATACATTGTTTTGGTCAGTGATTCATGTGATGATCTAAACAAAAGACTATTGCCACCATCTCAAACATTGTTCTGGGGCCATGATAAGCTTTACAAAAGATTGTACAACACAATCTAAAGCCTTATGCTGGTGCTGAACAAAAGCACAGAAGGACTACACAAAAGCACAAAAGGACTTAGTCATCTTCTACTGCTGGTCTGTAGACTTTCACTACCCCAGATCTGGACATCACTGCCGGTTCAAAAACCCACTTCACTGCCGGATTTTGAACCGACAGTGGCATACCGACAGTGATGAGGGGTTGACATCACTGTCGGTCCTTAAAAACCGACACTGATCTACAGGAAACAGTGTTGGTTCCTGGCTCCACCCGGCAGTGTCCAGTTGAACAACACTGCCAGTTTGTAGAGCCAACCGACAGTGACTGTTGCTTCAAGAGTGTCGGTTCTTGGCTCAAGCCAGCAGTGTTGAGCAAGCCTACATTGTCGGTTCATGGATCAAACCGGCAGTGTTGTAGTAAATATTAGTGTCGGTTCATGGATCAAACCGGCAGTGTTCTCGTAACTATCAGTGTCGGTTCATGGTCCAAGCCGGTAGTGTTGAGCAAGCCAACACTATCGGTTCATGGTTCAAACTGGCAGTGTTGTAGTAAATATCAGTGTCGGTTCATGGATCAAACCGGCAGTGTTCTCATAACTATCAGTGTCGGTTCATGGTTAAAGCCGGCAGTGTTGAGCAAGCCAACACTGTCGGTTTCCTTCTAACCGGCAGTGATAGTTACGACAACACTGCCGGTTTGTTGCTAACCGGCGGAGATGGCCCGTTCATATTTTATTGTTTTATAATTTATTTTAATTTATATTTTTTCATGGAATCGGGTTTCGTTTTATATACGCTACGTAGACGACAGGTCCATCAATATTAAACATTACAAATGTTACGATTACAATTCAAATGTTCTTATCCACATCTCGATCCCTCAAAATAAAAAAGAAATGTTCTTGGACTTCACACATGCTTCTCGGACTTCCTACAATAATCTGGCAAGCCGCTCTGGGCCATACTGGTCCTTGTACCTCACGGATTGTGCAATGAAAAATACTCCATCTTTTTCCAATACCTCGGCTAAGATGAATTTTGTGAGCTCCGATTGTAGTGCGACGATCTCCATGTCTAGCAGCCTTTCGTGCTTAAATTTCTTGCGCTGTCGTTCAAAAAAGATGATATCCAAAGAGGAACAGTAAATCATTTTGTTGAATTATTAACAGACATAAATGAAATGGAGATTATACACACCAACTTATCGGCTTCTTCCGATTTCCCGCCGATGTAGCGAAGCATTGCCCACATTACATAAAACCAGCATTCATTGTTTTCCGCCGGCTGTGATAGGTACTTCCCCTCCATTTTGACAACCTTGAATGGGACCGGCGTCCCACCGATATGTCTTCTTCGGACACTGAGCAACATTAAAAGGAGAAACATTAGAAAGTGGTATGTGTGACTAGAAAATAATAGTTATTAGGATCGCTTACTAATTCAGCACTGCCACCAGTGCATCCAGATGATGAAATGGTTTTTTCTTCGAGTCCCACACCTCGATTAGATTTTTGGCAACATTGACACAAATGAAGACGAAATGGTTGCTGCAATCACAGAATCCTAATTATCGAATAATCTTAACGAAAAAGAAGCATAAAATTAAAAGCCAAAAACACATACTCGCAGTTGTAGGCTAGAAGTATGTGGGTTTTCTTCTTCATCGTGAATTCGTCGAAAATAGCAATCAATCTCTGTTTCAGGTCTTCCACGTCACATCCATAGAGGCCTAGACATGTCCTCTCATTGACTCGCAAGGGGTCCAAGAAGCCTATGTAATCCCATTTGCTTTTTACAATGCAAAATTTTGATATACACCTACATAAAATTATGGGAAGTGCTCAAAAGTCAACAATTTGTCTCGGGAGAGTAGTTAATTGTAATATCGCGCGTGTAGGGTACTTACATAGTCCACAGCGTCAACATTTGAACATCGAGATCGCGTTTCTGGTATAGCTGGAACAAGCACTCCCACTCGACATCGAACTTCTCTTCTTCGGGATAATGGAAAACATGTGGCGAATGGATAATAACCTCAAAACCAAAGTCGTCCATCTTTGTTGCTAGAGCCATATAATATTCATGCAACTGGCG
The DNA here is from genome assembly GCF_019320115.1 of Miscanthus floridulus. Taxonomy (NCBI): domain Eukaryota; kingdom Viridiplantae; phylum Streptophyta; class Magnoliopsida; order Poales; family Poaceae; genus Miscanthus; species Miscanthus floridulus. The sequence continues at coordinate 14,745,962 of NC_089584.1, read as the reverse complement.
CATATATGTTGTCAGATTTTTATACTCGTCATCGGGAACCAAAAGATTGCCCCTTTCATACTTCATTGCCGGTGTTCCCATCCCTTGTACATCATAATAGATGTTCGTGGCCTCTTCCATGGTTAATCCTGGGTTGTCTTCGAAGTACTTCTGTATGTTCCTTAAATCTTTATTGTGTATTTCTTCATCTCTTGTTGTAGCGTATTTATTCTGTGTTTGCCTTTCGAATTTAGACTTCAACATATACGAAGGCAGTGAGGCACAGAGATTGAAGAAACTAACACAATCTTCCTTTAAGATGTGTGCTGTAAATTTTTCTTTCATCAAGGTGGTAACGCTACCACTGAACGGCCTTTTTCTTTTCTGTTGGTCCACTTTGGGAGCGTTAGCGATCGAATCCAAGGACCTTTTCTGCGACTGCGAGGATATCCTTGATCTTGTTTTGGGCTGAGGTGGAGGAGGAGGATGACGATGAGAATTCTATTTTCCCAGCGCTGATGAAGATGGAGGAGGAGGGGGAGGAGGAGGAGGAGGAGTCTCTTTTCTCGGGGCTGATGAAGATGGAGTCGGACGAGGAGGAATAGAAGGAGACCTCTGTCTTCTCAGGGGTGATGGCTCCGAATGAGGAGGGAAGTGATATCTATTGGGAGATGGTGAGTGATCATCGGGGGTGGGCGAAGACTCGCAGTCGTCCTCATCATCATGGAAGTTCTGCTTCAAATTCTGGCATCTTTTTGGCGTAGCCACGAGAGCCGAGATGATGAGGATTCATCGCTTTCTGCGAATTCTCCTTATTCTTCCTGCTCAGTTCTAAGTACTCCTCGGATAACCTGTATTCCTTGAAATCCTATCAGAAGTCCTTCTACTTGCTAAACTGTCCACCATCGAAATCTGGCTCTTTATTTTAGAGGACAAAATTCTTGTACAATGTCCCCTTGAAATTCTTGAAGCATGTCCCCATGATTTCTTTTGCTTTTTTCTTAACTAACTCCCTGTCATACTCAGCTAGGAAAGTGAAATACTCTAGGATCTTGACATCCCATATGTAATCCTTCTCGCTTTCGAGAACCCTCCATCGGTCATCATCTTTCCCAATCCACTTCCTGTACTTAATCGGGATGAAGTCCCTAACAAGTAACCTGAGGATAGTCTTGTATTTGGTTAAAGCTATAGGTGGTGAGAGTGGATCCCCGAATTCATCGAACTCAGTAATGTGCCAGTGTGCATTCCTACCAACAGGAATCTTTGACATGCCTCGCTTGGATCTGGCCTTCCTGCTACCCGAACCCTCTGGCTCCTCGACCGGCGGAGGCTCCTGCTAGAGACACTAAGTAAGCTATGACAATCTCAATTGATTAGCGTGTGTGGCTACATAGTGACATGATACCAAAGTTACCTGACCATCTTGGTCATTTTGACCTAGATCGAGCAGGCCGGACAGGGTCCATGGCTGCTCGTTCTCACCGACCTGATTGACACCGTCACCGTTTGTCGGATCATGCGGCTCTCCCATCCCAGCGATATCAGCCGCTTCTTGTTGCCGATCAGTTCTTCGGCGACGGGGTAACAGGCGACGATGAGTCATGGCTGTGACACGATCGTGGTTAGTTTTTGCTGCGGACAACTACTAATAGCATATGTTCATATATATAATATGTTTAATGCAAAGTCTAATAATAAGTCCACATACAACAAAGTCAAATAATAGCATATGTTCACCTAGAACAAATTCATTGTTTGATTGACCACATACAACAAAGTCCACCTACTCTTCTACGAAACTAAGCCTACATCAACTTCCAAATAAGAAAAGCGATGACCATAGCCATAAATAAAAGCATGACATCTTTCCAAGACCAAGGAGCAATTCTCCTAATCTTCACATCTCCGGCGGGTGGCTTCTCTTCGATCTCCAGTGCTAGCGGATGGCCATGGTTTGCATTCATTGGACCATAGTAGGCCAGTTGCCCATGGTTTGCAAGGTAGGCTGGATGACTATAGTAGGCCCTCAAAGCTTTAGCTTCTGTGTTGTATTTTTTGTGCAAATTACCAGGGTAGCGATTGACTTGAGCATAGCAATCTTCCTAGGTTCGATAAATCCCAGGCATGTGACCAACATGCACTACATACCATGCCATGGTTGCCTATACATTTAAGTAAATTAGGTTGTCATTCAAACATGATGTATTCTTATACAATTTAATATATTTACGACATGGATAAATACGCTATATTAGTTTGGACATATATTAGTTCTATAGGTCTAAAGTATATATACTCCATCCTCACATCCAAAAACATCGAGCATCGGTGGCATAGTTCCAAAAACATTGAGTACCTGCCTGATGGGAGCACAGTTGCAATTGCAAGCTACGAGGTGAGGCTAGCCATTGGTTTCACATATGTATCTGGCCAAGCTCCAATGATGCACAAGATGGTTTCATAGAGAAAACGTAAGTTTGTTTCACAGAGAAAATGCAACTACTCCGAAAACAAACTACCATTAACATTCAGAGAGCAATTTCTGTCAAGTATTACGAGTCCCTGCTATGTTTGTCCTGGTAACCAAAAATAAAATTACGCTTTTGTTCTTATCAGTATACTGATGAATAGAGCTGAGCAATGTGCTACTAAGTAACAATGTAATACTTACTAGCAATGCGTCCAGAAACACAAAGAAACAGATAGCACACACTGTGTGGCAAACCTAGGTTCTAGCATTCACAGCTGCATGATCAAACTGTATGACAGCACACACTGCATGATCAAACTGATTCAAGTAAGCAGCTGTGGGGCATTTCATCAGACACGTAGCGGGCAGTGAGCCACGCACTCACCATTGAGCTATCACCTGATTTTGGAAAGTTTGAAGGAATTTATTCCTTTGAGTGATTATCTATCCCTGTTTTGCGCGTAGGCCCTTCAACTCCCCGGCCACGCTGGTCGCGCGGTTCCCATATGAAGAGCCGCTATTTTAATTACCCGGTCCATGAAGCGCGGTTCCCACGAAGAGCCCTTCAGTTCCCCATGAAGAGACGCCACATTTACCCGTCCATCGGGTAGCTGCTCGCGCCGGTTCCTAAACGTAGGCACGCTCCGTCTTCCCAACATAGGCGCGCTCCATCTTCCTAACGCAGGTGCAATGGCGGTTCAACTGTTCCTAACGCAGACGCGCTCCGTCTTCCGAGGGGTGCAAGTTATTGCACCATGATTAGTTCCACCACCGACACGCCTATATAAGCCCCCCCATGCACACAGTCGGCCGCCACACCACCGCACATCAAGAAAGCGAAGCACCGCCGCCCTTCCCACACACACCTCGCCCTGGCCGTCGACCCACCGCCACGCATAATGCCTCGCTGCTTGAAGACAAGATGGGCGAAGCTGAACCCATCGTCCTCACATCGCCCCCTGACGCCTCCACCGACGCCGTCGTCCGAATCGGACCTCGAGGTGAACCTCGAGGACGATCCGGACCGTGAGACCGCATTGGAGGAGGAACCAGAACCTCTTCTAGTGGAGGAGGTTGTCTTCAACTCGTTGGAGACGGTTCGAAAGGAGGAGGAGGACCGGCACCTCCGCGCCATCACATAGAAGGAGACCGACGACTGCATCGTGAAGCGTGTCGTCGAGATCTCCAAGGAGGAGGAGCGCCACCGCGAGGAGGAGGAGAAGCGCCACCACGAGGAGGAAGAGCGCCGCCGCCAGGAGGAGACCGAGCGGCGTCTCGCGATGGACGCGGAACGGCGCCGGCGCAGGGCTGAGCGCAAGAAGCGTGAAGAGGACCGGCAGTAGGGGGACGACGCATGCGGCAGCACCGGTAGTAATTAGTAGTAGCACTACTGATTAATCAATGCGTTAGGTCGATGTAATAATTTACTGGTGCTGAAAAAAACCGTGTCGTCAAATCCTTTGTTTGATCATCATCACCTTGGGTTGATACTTTGCATTGCATATGACCTCTCATTTTATTTGCTTACATATTGGATGTTGCATTTTGTATGACCTCATTTTGCTTACCTCGTTGTCACGAAGATCGTAGTATATGATATGCTACGTACCAGAGATCGAGGGGGCCAACAGGACTGTTGCTCTTATAGATAATACCGTGTTGCAGCATGTCTGTCATCTGTCACATCATTGCGGGGCCATTCTTTAAACCGACAGTGATTTCCGTGTGTGGTTACAGCATAAGTAAATTATCTTTTCCACATCTTTCAAACACCTCCTATTGGCTCAACGGTTAAGACCCCGCAACTTAGCCCCCGATACCCGTGTTCGAATCCCGGGCGACCCAATTTTTTTGGTTTAATTTTATAATTTATTAAGCGGTCTAAAGGTCAAAATGATAAAATAAATAAACCATGGCACACATCCTATACTAGTGCAGCGGTTAAGAGTCTAAACTCTGTAGCCCGAGACCCAAGCTCAAACCCGAGGGCTGGCACAATTTTTTTTAATTTTTTATATATCACTGCCGGTTTTCAAAATAAACCAACAGTGATAACAAGCATCACTCTCGGTTTCTTCTCATCACTGTCGGTTTCTTGAAACCAACAGTGATGTTTATATATATTAAAAAAATCTTTTATATACTGAATAAATAGAAGCATATGTATTCCTATGTCGAAATGGCTTAAATTGTTTTTGACAAGCGTGTACACCCAAATTAAGATCCCACACAGGATCTTAGGTTTTTCTAATCATTTTTTTATTAATTATATTTTTCTGTGTGCTGAATGAGACAAAAGAGGGTGAATTTCATCTTGGACCCAATAGATTTTTCCATCCACCTCCACAAAATTCTTATCCCTAGGGCACATTAGAGCCTGTGTAAAAGTTTGGCACCATTCTGGATCTTTTCGTGGATAGACTCAGTTCAACATATAATTAAACAGTCTCATCGCGCGAAAATTCAATTAAACCTCAGAAAGTAGCAAACCATCTCTGGAAAATCCCAAACTTGGTGTTTCCTTCACACGTGGCAAGTGCAAGCCAGAGAAAAAGTTTGAGACCAATACGACACCGGAATGCCTATGAACCATAGAAACCTTGATAACCTATGTGTATAGTCATAGTTCGATGAAAGGGCACATGTATCTCTGTGAAGCATGTATACTCCGCCTATGTCGAAATGGCTTGAAATTTTTTTGGCAAACATGTACACCCAAATTAAGACCCCACTTAGGATCTTAGGTTTTTCTGTTCATTTTTTATTTATTATATTTTTCTTCGTGCCAAATGAGATAAAAGAGGGTGAATTTCATCTTGGACCCAATAGATTTTTCCATCCACCTCCACAAAATTCTTATCCCTAGGGCACATTAGAGCCAGTGTAAAAGTTTGGAACAATTCCGGATCTTTTCGTAGGTAGACTCGGTTCAACCTATAAATAAACGGTCTCGTCGCGCGGAAATTCAATTAAACCTCAGAAAGTAGCAAACCATCTCCAGACAAATCCTAAACTTGGTGTTTCCTTCACACATGACAAGTGCAAGCTGAGAAAAAGTTTGAGACCAATACGACACAAGAATGCCTATGAACCACAGAAACCTTGATAACCTATGTGTATAGTCATGGTTCGATGAAAGAGCACATGTACCTCTGTGAAGCATGTATACTCCGCCTATGTCGAAATAGCTTGAAAATTTTTTGGCAAGCATATACACCCAAATTAAGACCCCACATAAGATCTTAGGGTTTTCTGTTCATTTTTTTATTTATTATATTTTTCTCCGTGCCAAATAAGACAAAAGAGGCTGAATTTCATCTTGGACCCAATAGATTTTTCTATCCACCTCTACAAGATTTTTATCCTTAGGGCACATTAGAGCCTATGTAAAAGTTTGGCACCATTCCAGATCTTTTCGTGGGTAGACTCAGTTCAACCTATAATTAAACGGTCTCGTCACGCGGAAATTCAATTAAACCTCAGAAAGTAGCAAACCATCTCCGGAAAATCCCAAACTTGGTGTTTCCTTCACTCGTGGTAAGTGCAAGCCTAAGAAAAAGTTTGAGAGAAATACGACACCGGAATGCCTATGAACCACAGAAACCTTGATAACCTATGTGTATAGTCATGGTTCGATGAAAGGGTACATGTACCTCTGTGAAGCATGTATACTCCGCCTATGTCGAAATGGCTTGAAATGTTTTTGGCAAGCATGTAGACCCAAATTAAGACCCCACACAGGATCTTAGGTTTTGTTGTTCATTTTTTTATTTATTATATTTTTCTCCGTGCCAAATGAGATAAAAGAGGGTGAATTTCATCTTGGACCCAATAGATTTTTCCATCCACCTCCACAAAATTCTTATCCCTAGGGCACATTAGAGCCTGTGTAAAAGTTTGGCACCATTCCAGATCTTTTCGTGGGTAGACTCAGTTCAACCTATAATTAAACGGTCTCGTCGCGCGGAAATTCAATTAAACCTCAGAAAGTAGCAAACCATCTCTGGAAAATCCCAAACTTGGTGTTTCCTTCACACGTGGCAAGTGCAAGCCTGAGAAAAAGTTTGAGACCAATACGACACCGGAATGCCTATGAACCACAGAAACCTTGATAACCTATGTGTATAGTCATGGTTCGATGAAAGGGCACATGTACCTCTGTGAAGCATGTATACTCCGCCTATGTCGAAATGGCTTGAAATGTTTTTGGCAAGCATGTACACCCAAATTAAGACCCCACACAGGATCTTAGGTTTTTCTATTCATTTTTTTATTTATTATATTTTTCTCCGTGCCAAATGAGACAAAAGAGGGTGAATTTCATCTTGGACCCAATAGATTTTTCCATCCACCTCCACAAAATTCTTATCCCTAGGGCACATTAGAGTCTGTGTCAAAGTTTGGCACCATTCCGGATCTTTTCGTGGGTAGACTCAGTTCAACCTATAATTAAACGGTCTCATCGCGTGGAAATTCAATTAAACCTCAGAAAGTAGCAAACCATCTTCGGAAAATTTCAAACTTGGTGTTTCCTTCACATGTGGCAAGTGCAAGCCTGAGAAAAAGTTTGAGGCCAATACGACACCGGAATACCTATGAACCACAGAAACCTTGATAACCTATGTGTATAGTCATGGTTCGATGAAAGGGCACAGGTACCTCTGTGAAGCATGTATACTCCGCCTATGTTGAAATGGCTTGAAATTTTTTTGGTAAGCATGTACACCCAAATTAAGACCCCACATATGATCTTAGGTTTTTCTATTCATTTTTTATTTATTATATTTTTCTCCATGCCAAATGAGACAAAAGAGGGTGATTTCATCTTGGACCCAATAGATTTTTCCATCCACCTCCACAAAATTCTTATCCCTAGGGTACATTAGAGCCTATGTAAAAGTTTGGCACCATTCTGGATCTTTTCATAGGTAGACTCAGTTCAACCTATAATTAAACGGTCTCGTCGCGTGGAAATTCAATTAAACCTCAGAAAGTAGCAAACCATCTCCGGAAAATCCCAAACTTGGTCTTTCCTTCACACGTGGCAAGTGCAAGCCTGAGAAAAAGTTTGAGACCAATACGACATCGGAATGCCTATGAACCACAGAAACCTTGATAATCTATGTGTATAGTCATGGTTCGATGAAACGGCACGTGTACCTCTGTGAAGCATGTATACTCCGCCTATGTCGAAATGGCTTGAAATTTTTTTGGCAAGCATGTACACCCAAATTAAGACCCCACACATGATCTTAGGTTTTTTCTGTTCATTTTTTTATTTATTATATTTTTCTCCGTGCCAAATAAGACAAAAGAGGGTGAATTTCATCTTGGAACCAATAGATTTTTCCATCCACCTCCACAAAACTCTTATCCCTAGGGCACATTAGAGCCTGTGTAAAAGATTGGCACCATTCCGGATCTTTTCATGGGTAGACTCAGTTCAACCTATAATTAAACGGTTTTGTCGCGCGGAAATTCAATTAAACCTTAGAAAGTAGCAAACCATCTCCGGAAAATCCCAAACTTGGTGTTTCCTTCACACGTGGCAAGTGCAAGCCTGAGAAAAAGTTTGAGACCAATACGACACCGGAATGTTACACGAATTACATGCATGACAATAATTAAACACACAAAGCCGTACATATTAAAATTAGAACTCAATTAAACTACGACCTTGAAAACCTAGCTAAATAAACATTAATTACTGTCGGAAACACTACCGGGATCGATCGGGCCACGCACACTAACATGCCTCTATAGCCATATATGGTAATTGATGTCACGGATTATGTATCCGCTTGTATCGATGAAGTCCAATGCCCTAATGAGTGCACTCTCTCGTGCCTCACAATACCGAAAGAATGGTTGGCCATAGATGTAATCTTCTGAACGACCACTGCCCCTGTTAGTAATTCTTATGCAGTACTGGCGTCCTTCTATAGTGAGCTGGCCGAGGTTTCCATTGCAGAAGTTCCAATCATACCCGAGTTGCTCAGTAGCTTGGTCTAGAACGGCCCACAAGCCACATGCAGCATAGGTAAGGTCCTATAGCGCAATCTGCATGTGGAGAAAAAGAAAAAAATTGGAGAATGTTATTACAATAATAAACAACAAATAACCACGACTCAGGTATAAGTGACCATTTTACCACTTCCGCATGGTTGTAGCTCGCAAACCATTCGCTTGCTTGCGGGACGGGAATATCACCAGCAAAGCAAGTGCCTTGAAGTGCGAGAAATCAGGCACATCATAGCAAATACGTCGAAGTGCCTCTAAACAAATGCGCATGGCACTTAATTGGGCGCTTATCACGTCCGGGCTCTATATTCCTGTCCCATGGATATGGTTCCGATGATTTGAATCCCTCACAGGGATGAAAAAACTGAGTTCACATGTCCATAGCCGACTACTTGCATTAGATGCCGTGTTCTCGACGATATCCGAGATAAAGAACCAACTAAGTGCTGTTCGCAGCCAATCTATTGGGGGTATAGTCTGCGACATATATGCATGCAACAATGATATTAAACTAATTACAGTTATTTGTTAGCATCAAAAAATAAAAGATGTTGGAAAATATTTAATACAATAGCTGGAACAGGGAACCGTGGAATGGCCACATTAGGAGCGAATGGCTCATCGCCAGGGTGGAAACCTGGTTCTTGTGGTGGGGGAGGTCCGTTGTTCATACCACCTGATCGATAAAATGCAAAAAAAATATGAACATAAAATATATGCACAAAAAATTCTTCCAAGTAAAATGTGGCAACATAATTAAATATAGATCGAATGCAAGGAATAAGAATATATATAAATGTAGAATGCAAAGAAACATGAATATAAATATAGATCAAATGAATATAGATAGAATATTGGAGAAGACAACATATCAATACCATTGAAAAATGCAGGAGCCATGACCAAATCGCGTAGAGAGAGAGTGGATGTCTTGAGAAGTGAGAGTGAAATGTGAGAAATGAGACTGAGAGAGTTTGTGGGTGGGTGGGATCGATGTATGTGTCCGGCAGTTTGTTTTATATAGGGAGACATGGACATCACTGCCGGTTTTTAAACAGAACCGACACTGAAAGTTACTATCACTGCCGGTTTTTAAATAGAACCGACAGTGAAGGTGACTATCACTGCCAGTTTCTAAATAGAACCGACAGTGAAGGTGCATATATGTGAAGGATATATTTATTTAGATACTACAGTGGGAAAGTTTTAACAACAACAATATATTTATTTAGATAGTAATGAAATACATCAAAAAATTAGAAATAAGTTACATATACGATAACAAAGACCTTACACTAAAATTACATATACGATAACAAAGACCTATTTGCATACAGGTCAATGTTACCATCAATGTGTATCAACACATTATAATTTAACCACCTCAGTAGCATTCTTCTAGCACTAACTAGGGTCAAACGACAACATCGAGGTGGTCTATGAGCTATACCAGTTGGAGATGATAAGTGGTATCGATGAATCCATGCCTCTGCTGAACATGGCCTTTTTCTTGGTACAGTCCAGAGCACATCGGATTTAGCTCGGCACCACAGCGGATGGCTTTGTGAACCTCGTGGCATCTCCAATCTTTGGCGTTGCTCTATTTTCAGTAGCATTCTTCTAGTACCTCATGTGTGCACCATTTTGGTGGACTACGATGCATAATGATATCTGTGGTTTATTGTGAGAGGAAAACATTGTATCATGGCTGATAAGGCCTGGCTGAAACCAACATGCATGGAGAGGCTAGCTCTTGGCCGAGAGCCATTTTATAGGGGCTAGCAGTCGTGGTTGTGGTCATGGGAGCACTGTTGGCATGTGAGGAGCATCTACATATCACTGTCGGTTTTAGTTTAAAAACCGACAGTGAATGGGTCCTTCCGTGTCGGTTTGAGCAACCGACTGTGATAGAAATTATCACTGCCGGTTTTAAAACCAAAACTGGCAGTGAAGGTCCCTGCCGCCAACTTTAGGTAAAAAAATATAAAAAAAACAGTGTCGGTTTGGAGCCTACCATTGCAGCCTTTTGTAAAAAATATAAAAAAGTTTGGCCCGCCTGAGATTCGAGCGCGGGTCACGGGGTCGAGAGTGCAGGGCCTTAACCACTGAGTTAGGATAGGGAGTTCGGTTAGAATGGTTTTATTTTTTCTTTTATCCCATTGTAATGCACTACTAAATAATAAATGCAAAATCAAAAAAGTTTGGCCCGCCTAGGATTCGAGCGTGGGTCTCAGAGTACAGAGTGCGTGGCCTTAACTGCTGAGCTAGAATAGGGAGTTCACTTATTTTGCTTTTCTTTCTTTATTTATTAATAGAAATAATGCAATTAGTTTATATTCTAAAATAACACAAAAAATTGTGTCTTAATTATTTAATTCTATGATAATGAATAAATGGTCTATAATTATCAAATAATAGTATTTGTGAACATCATCTTAATATTTGATTACATAGTCAATAATTAAATTGTAGAGATGCGCACAAAATATAAATTAAATATTCAGTGCGAATTACTGATACAATGTCTGCATAATGATTACATAGTTAACAATAATCTAACTATCTTTAGGTCCATCAACAATGAGGGCCTCATTGTGATCAATTCGTACGTAAGCAGGTTCGTCACCCTCTTGAAGGATAGGTAGGGGTACGTTCACCCCAAATGGAGGCATTTCCTGATAGCCCTTGTAGTCTTCTTCGTCCGTCACTCCATCGACATCGACAATCTTCCTTTTCCCTTCTAGGACTACTTTTAGCCTTCCTTTTGTCTTGTTGTCCCTTGCATAGAAGACTTGCATAACATCTCTTGCAAGGACGAAGGGGTCATCTCTGTATGCGGTCTTAGTGAGATCAACGGTAGTGAACCCTTCACTGTTAGTGTTGATTTCCTCGAGCCGGACCCACTGGTAGCGAAAAAGAGCTGCCTTCAACGGACCGTAGGCTAGCTCCCATATCTCCTCTATGAAACCGTAGTATGTCGCCTGCACGTTGCCATTCTCGTAGTGAGCATCAAAACAAACACCACAATTTTGGTATGTGCTCTTTCTATCTTGCTTTTTTGTGTAAAATGTGAATCCATTGATCTCATACCCTTGGTACTTAAGATATGTACTCGAAGGTCCCTTGGCTAAGTCATCCAGTTGATTACCCAACTTTATTCCAAGCAAGTGACGTCGCAACTAGCTGACAAATTCCTCCTTATGTTTTTTATCCAGCCAAGCCCGTGACCTGCTCGGATACAGAGTTTGCAGCGATTGCCTGTGCTCATCAATGTATGGCATCACACCCTCGGCTTGCTGGAGAACAGCGAAATATGCCTGTCTAAAAGAAACAGGGTCGTCTACTGTAACAGATTTCTCCCCGATCGTTCCTTTGCCACGTAGTCTTCCCTCATGATGAGATTCTGGAACTCCGACCCTTTTGATGTCTAGATAATATGTGTAGAACTCAATGGCCTCCTCCATTGATCATCCTTCAACCATGCCCCCTTCTAACCTGAATCTGTTCCTAACTTACCTCCTGAAAACTTTCATCAATCTTTTGAAAGGAAACATCTGATGCAGGTACATTGGGCCAAGGGCTCTAATTTAGTCAACAAGATGAATGAGCAGATGTAATGAGATATCAAAGTAAGTCGACAGGAAATACATCTCAAGCCTAATGAGAGTTTCGGCTATGTCCCACTGCAGCTGCTCTAGCGTGGACACATCAATGACCTTTTTTGAGATCGCGTTGAAGAACGAGCAAAGCTTTATGATTGGGGCGCGGACCTTTGGGGAAGGATACCACACAGGGCAACAGGGAGTAGCTGAGTCATAATGACATGACAGTCATGGGCCTTCATAGGGCCATAGTTGAACTTGAGTTCTCTCATGTTCACTAGCCTCTTCGGGTTCGCACAGTAGCCCGTTGGGACTTTGAGTTCATTGAAGAAAGAAATAAGCGCACACTTTTCTTCCTTCTTCAATGTCCATGACGCAACCAAAAGTTCAAACTGGCCATTCTCTAGCTCCACGGGATGCAGCTCCATCCTGATTCCCAAATGTTGCATGTCCAGGCGTGTGGCTAGTGAATCCTTCGATGTCCCCCCGGTGTCCATCAAGGTGTTAAGAGTGTTAGCGCACAGGTTTTTAGTGATGTGCATGGGATCAAGACAGTGGCGTACACTCAGAAATGGCCAGTAAGGTAGTTTCCAGAAAACTGATTTTTTCTTCCAAACGCTCCCATCAGGCGCTGCTACTATATTGTCCCCCTTCCCAAGGACAACCTCCAGTTTGTTGAGTTCTCGAAGTATCGTAGGCCTGTCTTGATATTTTGGAGCTAAGACGTTTCTCAATAGTACCATTGAAATCTTTTCTGTTCCTACGGTAAGGGTGATCCTTAGGTAGGAACCTACGGTGTCCCATATAAACTATCTTTAAGTTATTTGGCAGATTTACCGCATCGGTGTCGTCCAAGCACTCGACACATCCAATATAGCCTTTTGTCTTCTCTCCGGACAATGAACCTCGACCTGGCAGGTCGGTGATTGTAGCGATAAGTACTCCCTTGATCATGACATGTTCCTTTTTGTACTCGTCCCAAACATCCGGCACACCCTTTTCAAACATCTCCACTAGTTCATCGATCACTGGTTCCAGAAACACATCGATGTCATTCCCAGGCTGTCTTGGCCCTTGGATCAGTAGTGGCATCTGGATGTACGACCGTTTCATATAGACCCAAGGTGGAAGGTTGTATATACAGAGCGTCACTGGTTAGGTGCTATGATTGCTTCTAACTTGGTCAAAAGGATTCATCCCATCTGTGCTCAAAGCAAACCAAAGGTGCCTTACCTCTCCACTGATGTCCTTATAGAACATAGTATTGACAGTCCTCCAGTCATGCCCATCGGCGGGGCACCTCATCATTGTATCTTTCTTACGCTCTTCGCCATGCCAGCTCAATAGCTTGGCTAACTTTGCACATGCAACCAGTCTATGCACCCGGGGAGCTATAGGAAAATACCAAACGACCTTTATGGGACCTCCTCTGGTCTTGGTACCCTCATCTGACAGCCCTTCCTTGTACCGTGGAGCTTCACACTTGGGGCACTTGTCCAAGTCTTTGTATTTTTCTCCACGGTACAATATGCAATCATTGGAACACGCGTGGATTTTTTCAACCTCGAGGTCGATGGGGCAGATCATTTGCTTGGCCAAGTATGTCTTTTCTGGCAACTTGTTTTTTTCTAAGAGCATTTTCCTTATTATACCTAACAACTGATCGAAGCCTTTATCGCTCAATCCGTTTGTCGATTTAAACTCTAACAGCATGATGTCAGCTTCCAGTTTGCTCATTGGACAATTTCTATACAATGGTGTTTTGCCATCTTGTCTCATTTTCTCTAGCTTTCTCAGCTGTCTTTCACTAAGACATTCGATCTCTACATTACGTAGCAGCTAAGAAATGCCATCGTTATCCTCGGTGTCATCAGCTAGCGTGTTCCTAAACACATTATTAACTATGCCCATAGGTTTCGTGTTGACACCGGGTTCCTCGTCAGCATCGTGGATGGCTACGTTAGGCATGTCCACATCATCATCGTTTTTCCACAGAACATTCACACCAACCTCGCCATGCATAGTCCATATTGTATAGTTTGGCATGAACCCCCTGGTAATCAAGTGCGATCGTATAGACTCAATTTGACGAAAGTTCCTATAATTCTTGCAATCTTTGCATGGCTAGAAGACAGGGTTCCCATTCCCAGCATGGGCTTTGGCATCGGTGATAAACTGGCTGACGCCATGCATGTACCGCTTGTCCGTTCGGGACAGATACATCCACTCTCGATCCATCTCTGCACAAAAAAATACTGAGACAGTAATTACAAAGAATTAATAAGAAATCGAGCTTCATGAACAACAATTGTAGCTCGAAAGTACCATTTTTGGAAAACATTATTGTACACTAATTATTGAAAAATTGAAATTGGTAGCCACGGCCCTGTAAATTGAAAATCATAGTAAAAAACAATTATTGCACAATATTGAAGAACAACTATTCTACTCTACTTCTAAGAACTAATTATAGCATCACATACTAACAATGATGATCTTGACCAACATGGAATAATTAGCTAGGAATTTAAATGTGTTCATAGACACCAACCTTTTGGATGATGGATTCACCACAATTTGAGCCTGGCACAAATGTCCAATTGGAAAAGTGCTCTCTAGAATGGAGAAAGAATTAGAATGAGAATCAAGCAATGTAGCCATCAAAACGAAGCTAATTAAGCAACAAAATCAAAGGAGTCGATGTTTGTTACTAACCATAAAGCAAAAAGATCAAGCCATTCTTCAAAATCCAAGCACTAGCTTCATGGTGAAGAGCAGCCGCAACAATGGAGGGAAGGGTCCAAACGCGTGCCTCTGTTCTCGGGATGGAAGAGAGGAGAAAGGAGAGGACGGCTGCAGCCTTTTGTGTTGTAGGCTTATCACCGTCGCTTCTTGGCTAGAACCGACAGTGATAGAGCCCTATCACTATCGGCTCTTGGCTTAAACCGGCAGTGATGAGTGCCCGCCAAAACACTGCCGGTTCAAGCAACAAACTGGCAGTGATGTGGTCCTTCACTGCCAGTTTTAGCCCAGCCCCAATCATTTTTTCATTTTCAAGCTCATAACCGGCAGTGAAGGTACATCACTGCCGGTTCTCACAAATCCGACAGTGATGAGGCTAGCAGTGATGTGCAAATCTGGCGTATTGTTTGGACATCAGGTCTTCTTCTTGTTAGGGTCTCCTCCCTTCTTCTGCTGACCTTTGGACTTGTCACCCTGCTTGGCACTTCTCTTATATGCTGTTGACCTCCCCAGCTTTGTTGCAGTTGTAGGTGGCAGTGGTCTTGTGGTTGGCAGGATTGGTCCTTCTTAGCTCTTGAGCATAGTCCCACAGCAGCTTATATTGCTCTGCTTCATCACCCATTACCCTTTTCATTGCTATTCTTCTAGCTCTCGCAAGCTTTGTCCTAGCTGGTGTCAGATTCCACTCTTTTTGCCCTATTCTAGCAAAATTCCCTAGTGTCATCTTCTTATCAGCTCTGAAAGATTCCAAGTACTTATCAGCAAGCCAATTGGATGTGCACCTCTTTAATACCCACTTCTTGTGGCAGTTGTGCTCACCACAAAAAGTCTTTATCATCATTCCATGAGCCCTCCTATCATCTGAAGCATACAAATTCCAAGGACATCCTTTCTCACATATGGCTCGCAGCCTCTTCTTCTCATTCCTTGGCATCTTAATATCCACCCTATGCTTCATACTATATTCTGTAATAGCCTTCCTTAGCAACTCTATAGACTCAAAGATCATTCCTACTTTGAACACTGGATTGTCCAAGTCTTCATGCTTGAATGACTTGAAATTGAATGTGACATTGTTTTCAGCATCAGAGTTTAGAACCATTAACCCTTCATCATTAGTTGAGAAATCCCCATCACCTCTGCCCACCACAACTTAAGCTCTCTTTCCCTTGGGTACCTTCTTTCCCTTGGCAACTCCTTGATCAACCACTTGATCATCAACATTATCCATGAATAGATCATCATCTTCATTAGCCAGATCATAATCACAATGATCAAAGCAGTGAACTTGCCCACCAACATAGGCCCGATTAACTCATGTTCCAGTAAAAAAACCTCCATGATGCATCTCAACTATGAACTCACCACTATCAGCTCCTAAAATTGGAAAGATTGCTAACAAATTAGGGAAGATTCATACAAACCAAGACATCTAACATTATTGGGAGAAATAACAGTTCAATCACAAACCCTAGACGAACCAAAATCATAAAAGATGGTAAACATTTGCCATTCCGATTCTCAACACCATGTAACTACATTCAATGCGAAGACCAAGATTATCACGAAATGAGCTCAAGGAGATTCACTCACCATACACAGGTTGGCCTTGCCCTTTCGGCCGCAACACCGCCACCATCGTGCAGATTCACCACGACCACCGTGGGAATCCGCACACCACCGGGCTTCGGCGTCACTCCTCCGCCGTGTTGACCTCCTAACTTGCCGGCGATTGCCTCCACTAGCGGCCGCCCCACGTGCTCCCTGCGAGTTCGTGTGTTCGTGACGGCGGACTCGAAGAGGTGAAGTACTGGGAAGAGAATATGAAAAGAACTGGGTGGCCTCTCTGCTTATTTGCACGCCCCAAACCAGGCTCACGCGCGGCTCACGTACGCTTGGACACAGTCAGCGCCACGCTGTCCACGCCACGTCGGCCAAAACCTTGTTCCGATGAGTTATGGACCTAAGTGGCATATTTAAACAATATTAGGGGGGCCAGAAGTACAATTTGAGAGTTTGTGGACCTAAGTGGCACCCTAAGACAAGTTCAAGGGCCTACGATGCATTTTACTCTTGCAAGATTACTTAAAATGCTTACCGTACCTAGGAGTAGTATAATTGCCTCTCACGGGAAAATTGGTTAACAAGGAAGGCTGACAGGTACTGTAGATCCTGTTGCGGCCGCTTTTACGTACTCAACCGCCAGCACCAGCCCGCTGAGCTGAGCTGAGCGTCCCTTGCAAGACTGGTGGTTGGCCAAGGTATATTTGCACGTTCTCCGCGGTGGTAGTGGCCTGTACGGTAAGGCGCCATGTGTGCGGCTACGTACGAGATCGATCTTCCTTGCCTGCTTGCGCCGCCCGGGAATCCTCTGATGGCCTTGCATGCATTTCATTTTGTTTCCACTGCAACAACCAGCAACGCAATGCGACACAGAGACCCCGTGCGTAAAATACTCGCCGTAGGACAAACAGGCATTGCATTTGCATGCATGCCGGCTAGCTCTCTGTGTCTGTGTACCCACCGAGTACTGGCAACAGTTTTACTGATCGAGCACACATGCACATTGCGTGCAGAATTAGTTGCGTGTCAAATGTTGTCCGGCTTTGTGTCGCGTACGAAATTTCAATTACCGACGAGCGAGTACTAACTTCCTAGCCTTTTTTTGTTCTTCCTTCTTGATCTAGTAACACCGCGACCACATTTATTGTGGAATCCGGTTACATGCACGATGATGTTTTGGGGTTGCATCTGTTCATACAGATACAGCAGTACATTTTCCTACAGGGTGAAGGTACAAAGTGGCAACAACGGAGATCCAGATGCCACGACCATCCATCGGATCCTGCGTGCATCTGATCTGCCTTCCTTTTTTTTTCAGGTCGCGTCGATCGAGCTGACATCGAGGGCCCAAGTTGTCCGTCCTATGCTGTAACATAACAGCAGAGAGAAAACACGCTTACTCCTATATAGTTAGCAGCTAGTCCAATTACAATTACTCGATAGTCCTTATCGATTAACAGAGTACTTATGGAAAAGAAAAGAGGGAGGCCATGAAAACAAGGATGAGTAGAAGTAGGTAACGGTGTCTCTTCAAGAGTGTGTGCTGTCAGCGAATGCCTTTTTTTTTGTCCTCTCGTCTTGCAACTGAAGCAACACCGATGAGTGATGAGTGAGAGAGAGTGGTGAGTGGCACAAGTCCAAATCTTGATCCGGAAGCAAAGGCCGTGCATGTTCTAGTACTAGACTTTTGACCACCCCAAGCCTTTCGGTGGAGTCCATGGGATCCAATGCCAGCCAGTCCCATCATCCCTTCTTCTTCGAGGATGACCCGTCTGCGCCGGAGCTGGAGTGAAGCTCCGCCAAAAAGCCTGCAGCTGGAGAAAAAAAAGGCAGCGAGGGGAGGATTGCTTTGTTCTGCTGCTCATCTCTGCCCTTCTTCTCCATCCCCCACCGGATGTACCACTGTGTTTCTAGGCTGTCGTCTGTCTTTGTCTGTCCCTCCAAATTAAAGAAAGAATGGAGTGGAATGGATGCAGCAACATCATCATGATGCGGAGTACGTCCTGTAAATAAACCTCCCTCCATCCGTGTCGGTCATCTCCGTCTCCACTGGGAACCGAAATACTTGGTGGATCCCCAATGCATTGGGGTCCAGTTTAGTTGCAAAAAATTTTGCAAAATTTTTCAAGATTTACCGTCACATCGAATCTTTGGACGCATGCATGAAGCATTAAATATAAATAAAAAATAAAACTAATTACACAGTTTAGACGAAATCCACGATACGAATCTTTTAAGCCTAATTAGACTATGATTGGACACTAATTAATAAATAACAACGAAAAGCGCTACAGTTGCATTTTGTCAAAAATTTTGGTATCTAAACAAGCCCTGGTATGTAATGGGCATACTAACTGTGGACTTGTCTGGCACGAGTGGCCTTATCATTGTCGTTGCAAACAAACAAATAAGGCCCCGTTTAGATGCGAAATTTTTTTGGCTTTTGGTTACTGTAACACTTTCGTTTGTATTTGGCAAAAATTGTTCAATTATGGACTATTTAGGCTTAAAAGATTTGTCTCGTCAATTACGGACAAACTGTGTAATTAGTTATTCTTTTTACCTACATTTAATGCTCTATACATGTGCCGCAAGATTTGATGTGACGAAGAATCTTAAAAAATTTTAGATTTTAGATGGGATCTAAACAGGGCCTAAGCAAGCGAGCAAACAAACGGCATATCCATATCCTCCAGTCCAGGACACTGCTCGTCGAGCTGATTGCGCGCGTAGGTGTAGCCAAGCCCAAGCCTAGCCAGATCTGGAGGCCTGCGTGTGCGCCGGATCGGAACGGCGGATGGACGGATCGGACTTCGGACCTGGACCCGCTACTGGAGCTCAGCCTGTCCGCTTGCAGAAGAAACGACGGATTCCTCTGCGCTGCGCGGACAGGGGACAGCAGCACGCACACAGAGGCACGCGGCCAGCGGCCAGCGGCGGCGCGAGGTGGCAGGCAGGCTGAAACTTGTGCATTGAATCAGAGGGTGCGGCCGGTGCGGGCATCCGATCTCTTGGATGCTTGTTCCGGCAGTTCCCTCGTTTGGTCGGTGATACAGAGCCGAAAGCGCCAGCCTGTTCGCCTGTTGTTTCGGCGAGAGTCAAAGTATAATATTTTTTTCTCATAATAAACCAGCACCAATCAGGCTTATCAGCTCAGAAATCAACCAGCGAACAGACTAATAGTGGTTACCAAATCAGATGTGACCATAACATCATTTTGCACGGAAAAGGGTACAGTAAGAGTAACCACCTGTGCATCGGAATAGGAGTACGTACTAGAGTATCACTCCACTCAACTTACCGTGTCCAGCTACCTCTGGTCTTGTGGATTATTGTAGGAGCTGACCTTTGGCTTTGGCAGCTCTTAATGTGCAGCTACAAACCGCTACTATCCAAAAGACAGATCCAAACTCGATCGATTCCTCTAAAGTAGTACTAGTAGTATAAAAGTTAGTTAGGATACAGGTATACCGGCCTGCTAGACTATAACAGCCATGCCTCCATGAGAGCTCTGCTTTTGACAAACATAATTAATAATACTCCCTTCATCCTAAATTATAAGACGTTTTTTAACTCAAGTTTGACCACTCGTCTTATTCAAAAAGTTTATGCAAACATAGTCAAATTTAAGTCATTCTTGAAGAACTTTTATTAATAAAATAAGATATTTTGTATAAATTTTTAAAAAATAAGACGAGTGATCAAACTTGGTGTCAGAAAAGTCAAACGTTTCGTAATTTGGGATGGATCGAGTACAAGTCAACGACCAGACGAACGTAGAGCCGTAGTGGGCATCAAGGTGATAAGTGCATGCAGCTCAACAGCTAGCAGACTTTTTTGAGAACGAACCAGATCAGAAACACACAGCCACGCAAACTCATCTCAAAATGGCACCATTAATTATTGTCTGTGCGGCTAGTCAACTACATACTAGAAATTGGACGTGACACGACCCTGGCCAACTCTCTACGCGCCAGACCAGCCATTCTACTTTGACACGAACAAGGCCAATTCTCTATACGCCAGCGCCAGGACAACTGGACGTGACGTGCCGCGAACCTGCTCAGCTTTCTACGCGCGAGGCTCGGCGTTCACCCTTCGAATTTGAATTTGGGAAGGATCAATATAAGTCAACACTGCAACCGTCCGAGTTACAGAACGCTGAAGATAGTCTGCAGACTGCAGGTAGGATTATAATTAAGCTGCGGTACGGTGGTAGGTAATGCCGACACTTACAACACAGAGTCACAAAGTTCAGGCTTGAAGAGACATGATCGATCACGATCGTTACTTGTGTGTAAAAAAGATTGAGGAGCCAAAAAAAAAAGAACATGTTTTCGATCGGGGAGACGAATTGAACATTGGTGGAATAGGAGATGTCTGTTGTAAAACATACAGACTTAATCTTAGAAGGAAAGCAGAAGAATGAATCCTAATCCTAATTTGTTTGTATGTAGGCTCTTACCAAAACTCTTAGGCCTTGACATGACTATATATATGCGGGAGCTTTATGTTGTAATAACCAATATTCAAAGTAATAAAGAATAGTTTTCCTATTTGGTGTCTATTTGTTCTTATACTTTCATCTACTATGTTGATCATGAGAGACGGATAGGGGAAGGTCCTAACCGCTGTCAACATGTTTTATAACACGTTATCAGCACGGCAAGCTCTATGTCGACATCGCCGTTGAAGCTGCCGCCAACCTCAACACGAACGCTCATGCCGACGTCCCCACCGTGACTTCGACGACGTCGACATCCCGACATTGTTAGCACAACGGATCTGCTACCTCTACCGATCTGTACTACATTGACATGCACCATCGCTATCAAGCAGGCGGTTCTAAGACAGTGTCAAACACCCTATGCGGTATGTATCTACTAACCACTGCCCTACGCGGCATGTGTAGTAGCTCAAATTGGCATCCTCTACCAGGTATGAAACACATCCAGCAGATTGCTTGTACCGGCCATCGAGCTGGTCTATTTATTCTATGCATATTGAATCGTACACGAAGTACCTATATACTCGAAGTATATACACATACAGCAAATACACTACCGAGTTTGCATCTACGGTTAATAATAAAAAAAGGAAAAGAATAAAAAAGGCTTGTTTCCTCCGACCATGTCATGCATGCCAGAAGTCTGTCGCTCGTTCTCTGCAACACACCGGAACTCCGCTGTCCTCAGATGCACGGAGTATGGCCTGAATGCCGCAGGGGCTCAGGTTGGCTATTTGCCATTGAACTAGTCTTCCCCGCTAACCATCGTGGCCTGTAGGAGACAGCCACCATGATATTTGCAAGTTAGGCATGAAGCCAACATTATTATCTCATCCCTGAAGGATACAAACACACATTGAAATTGTTGAAGCAAATAGTGACTCGTAGTCGAATTGCAAGAAGCCAATAATTGGTTGAGATTACGTAAGAAATTGAGTTGCCTTCCATGAACGCCGCACCACAGCTCACGGTTTGATGGTATTAGCCGTCCGGCCTGTCGCGTACATGGCCAGCTCATCGTCGCCCTCACAAATTCTCGTGGCCTGCATGCCGCTTTGCCTACACGCTTGGAAATCGCGCATTGGTGTTGCACCGCATGCATGCTATTGCTGTACTCCGCTCGCCATACCTCCACGCCTCCACTAACGTGCGGCTCGCACGCCACCGTCACT
Organism: Miscanthus floridulus; assembly: GCF_019320115.1. Lineage (NCBI taxonomy): Eukaryota > Viridiplantae > Streptophyta > Magnoliopsida > Poales > Poaceae > Miscanthus > Miscanthus floridulus. The sequence continues at coordinate 14,723,903 of NC_089584.1, read as the reverse complement.
ACTGATTTGTAGCCGCTTTAATTTCCAGAAATCACGAAAAAGGAGAAAAATAGCAAAATTTTTTTAATCCGAGGACGTCCCCACCGGTAGCCATTTTTCACGATTTTTGCACACTTTGCGTCGGGCGGGATTCAAACCTGCAACTGCAACCTCTCCCTCGCGCGCAAACTCCTCTTCCACTGCACCACACGTTCATTTGTGTCTACGATCCATTTTGGTTCCCCATATATTATACAAAACTGAACATAAATTGATTGTTTGAGGCCCTAAACTAATTCAAATGAAAAAGTTGTCAACTACAAAGTTTTTTAACTTTTCGAGATCTACAACTTTCATTTTGGTAGTTTCTCCATCCGAGGCCACTTATAAAATTTGAATTTCAAATTTCAGAAATTCAAACGTAGTTTTCCATAATAAGATGATTTCAAATGAGAAAGTTATCGACTACAAAGTTTCATAACTTTTTAAGATCTACAACTTTTATTTTTACTGTTTGTCTATCCGAGGTCGTTTAAAAAATTAAAATTTCAAATTTTTGGAAATTCAAACGTAGTTTTCCTTGGGAAGATGATTTCAAATCAAAAAGTTGTCAACTACAAAGTTTCATAACTTTTTGAGATCTACAACTTTCATTTTGGTAGTTTCTCCATCCAACGTCGTTTATAAAATTTAAATTTTAGTGCTTAATTTTTAATACTCGGCGTCTATTTGTAGGGGCGGTTCAATATTGAGCCGCCCCTACAAATCCGATTTTGTAGGGGCGGCTGGATATAGAGCCATCTCTACAAATCGGGCCATTTGTAGGGGCGGCAGATAACACCGGCCGACCCTATAAATTCATTTGTAAGGGCGGCTCATTTGGCAACCATTTGTAGGGACGGCTCAATATAGAGCCGCCCCTAAAAAAAAAAGGAGACGTTGCCATAAATCATTTTTGTAGTAGTGCGTTGGGGCTGAGAAGAGGCCAAGAGGGAGGTGGGGCTGAGAAGAGGGAGGTGATCCATGTCGGACCAAGCAGTCCTTCGGGCCTATGGAATTGAAAGAAAATGAATTGGGCCAAGAAAAAGAAATACGCTGTGGAAAATTCCGAGAAAAATCTATAAGAATTTCAGAAATTAAGAATAAGACTATATAAATCAGAAAATTTATAGTCCACTAAATCTTGAAGATTTTATACTCTGTATTCTTACAGAATAATACCTACCGTTCCTGGAAATTGCGGATTTATGGGATTGTTGTGTATATAAGACATCGGAAAACATAGTTTTTTTTGTTTAACCCTATGACTATCTGTTTATATATATTTATTGTATGTTCTTATTTCCAATATGTATAAGAACTTGTATACAACATTAAATTTGCACTTTAATTGTTGTTTTGCCTAGCTTTAATTTTTCTAAATCATATCATAGATTAATTCTGAAAAGTCATAGAAGACGAGATGACCAAGAGCATTGAAGTACTAGAAGTATTCAAGTTTATAATCCAGAATTACTCAATATCAAGTAGAAATTGAGTTAGAATTTTTAGACAGCATTATGAATCAGGATATATGAATTGCATATGTTGTACTCCTAGAAGGATCATGATTACATATCACAACTATGAAGTAGAACAAGCATGAAGCTGCTGAATGTCAAGCATAGAAGCTAACACATGTAAGAATGGATAAGAATTAGAATATTTAAGGTTTTCTTGAAGAAGAACTTAAATCATGTGCTTATAGCCTTGTTTTGTCTTTGAAATTACTATCCTGAAGTATTAGTAGTAGCGGTGGTGCATTAAGTTTTAATTTCCATTGAATTAAGTGGTTCTCGTATACTCATAGAAGAGTTAATGGTTAATCTATTTGCTTGAAGACTAATGTGAAGCATTTAATATTCTTAGTTGCAATTTTTACTTATAGTAATATATGTTAATCTTGCATAGAATGAATTATGTTTTACATATAAATAATTGTCTATTGCCTATCTAAATAAATTTTGTATTAAGTTATCTATGAAGAAGCCTTAGTTAACCATAAAGGTTATCATTACTACCATGTAGGTAGAAGGGAAATTGAATTTCCTAGAAGCACATGAATAATTGAACTATATTGGCATATAATAAGTGATCTTAAAAGGATCAATTTAGCCAAGAAATAGTGTAATCCATAAACCAAGTATTTAATACTTCAGTCCAGAAACTAAAAGTTTATGTCATATCCTGAATCTGTTGTTGTACGCTGAATAGTATACTGGATATGTGAATTTCATGCCAGAACATTGAATACTAGAAGTATGATTGAATTCCATGGAACATTTGAAATGATTATTTATAGATGCATGAAGCTTATTACTACTTGAAGTAATTATGACATGAAAAGGGGAAGGGAATTTTGGTAAAGGCATAAGAAAATGTGGGTAAGATATATTTAATAGGCATAACCTTCCTAAATCTATCATTAAGTGCATGTACTATGACTTGAAGTCCTAGCCGCGTCGCTTTCGACCGAGTTAACTTACTCTACATTGCACTAATTACAAGTAAGCTTGTAGCTTTGCATTTTGTTGTTATCTATTACGTTGGATTGAATATCAACATTCCACATTCCACATGAACGTGTATCACTATGTTGTGCACTCTCGTCGAGCTGCAACAATCTCCACTCCTACATGAATATTAGCATAGAAGCTATATTTAGCTACTACCTTTCTCCCTCATAATTAAATTGGCTACCTAGCACTCTAGTTCTCGTTGAACTAAGAGATATTTTTCTTTCAATGTGTTGCATGCATAAGCAATATATTGGTCTACAACCAAGTAGACTAAGATCAAGGGGAGTTGGTTAATTTAAAATTAGCTAAATGGAGAAGTGATCCAATTGATGGGATGAATAATTGTGGAATTAAGATGGTGGATAACACACTAAGATGCTTTGGGATTTTTTAAGAAAAGGCATTTGGGGAGGTTTGTATTAATGGCAATTAGAAGAAGAAATTTCATGTGATTTTGAATGTTGCGTATTTTATAAATTTGAAGTGTGTGGTCCATTATTTTTTAATGTATGAGTACTTGGATCAATTTTTTGGGCTAAAGAATAAAGAAGCTAGATAATGAAATAGTTTTTAAAACTATGATATGTGCAAATCAGGGGAGAGCATCCCGAAGTTTGTAGGAATGCTGAACATTCTTAAGTGCACTTTATGTATCTAGCTTGCTGTATTTAATGAATAATAACCCCCATATTTAAATATGTGCGTGAATATTTTCCATTAAACTCCATCATAGCATACATGAATGGGCCTCCACTTGTAGTTGAGATACATTAATTTGAATTATTTTAAGCCCATTATAGGGGATATCTTTTGAAGTATGCTAAAAGATCTAATATTGGCATTAGGGGGAGAGAGAAAGCCTATTTTGAAAATGCCAAATATTATTTCCATAGAAGGAAAATGATCTCATGAGAAAATATTCCTTGAAGCTCGAAGCAGGAATAGTATCACGCCCTAAATCAAACAATAGTTTGACTAATGCTCTTGTGAAGCATGAAGCGGAGCATATGCCAGATATTTTTGAAAATGAGAGCAGTAACTTGAAGTTATAAACCAGAAGTTGTGTTTACTAGTAGTAAACTAAAACGTTGTATACTATCAAGCTAAAATCCACGAGGACCCTTGTGGGTTCTAGTTTAGTGTATACTTGTTGAATAGAAATAAAATAAGAACAAACTCTTTCATTCTCATGAAGAGAACACCTCATGAAGAAGGTCAAGCACCTCATAAAGAGGGTCATCATGAAGATAAAATCCAACACACTAAGCTCACGCATCATAGTGTTGGGTACGCAGAACAATAAATTATCTCTTTTTTTAGGAAATAACAAAGATACAAAATTATCTCATGTTATGAGAATATTGGAAGAAAATAATAGTTATCGACAACGCTACCTTTTATAATTGCAAATGTTTCTCTTATGAGAACCCAAATCTAGAAAACAAAGTCCATGGCAAAGTCGCTTGTAGCAATTATATTGAGTCAATGAAGAAATCAATTGAGGGTGAATCTCCTATGAAGAAGAAATTAAATATTCTGCTATATCTCTGGCAAATGAATTGAATGATTATGGAATATGCAGTTAATAAGTGGATTATGAAAATCTATATAATTCCTGAAGAATATAAATCGCAACATATGAAAATTAAATCTCATACGAGTACTAAGAAGTCTAAGATAGAATACATCAATAATGAATATTGAAGTCTCAAGAAGAGCATACCCTAAAAGGAATAGAGTCATCGAATGGCTTGGTAGTAAATAACACTATCTTATTGTGTATATCACATAATAATCTCTCATGTTGTAGAGAACATATCTCATAGAAGAGAAATATTATTCATCAAAAATGAGAATATCCTTGAAGGAGTTAATCCATGGAGAATTTACCAGTCAATTCTTTAAAAAACATCATTAATCCCAGAAGTGAATATAGACCCGAGAGAAAGAAAATGAGGAATCCTAAACACCATGAAGGTGTCATACAAATACTCAGAAAATGTGTATTGTAAAGCTAGCAACAAATTGTTGATATCCTCTAAAATGCCATAGAAGGTATAAGAATAATGATGATTTTGGTGATTGAATTATCCCCTAAATGCCAAATGCAAGACTGGATTTATTATTTAGTGGTACAATCAAAATTCTGAAGATTTGTAGAACATATAATTTGAAAATCCACTAAGAAAGAATTATAAGTATTCAAACTCTAGTATAAGTTTGATGCACTATCTAGAAGATATTGAATATTCTTATTTACCTCCATAATCCTCTGAAAGGATTTATTACCCTGAAGGATAAAATTTATTTATTTTGCACAACTAATAAGTAGTCATTATGCATGAACATATTGCTCTTGTTTACACCCATATTATAATTCATAGAAAAATTATGAGCCAACTTTTGAAAGATATAGTATTGTGGTACCACGTACCATTAATTAAGCACATGAAAGGACCTAGGATGCAGCCTAGAGGGGGGTGAATAGGCATTTCTAAAAATTAACACCTTTAAATGTGGAAACGATTTAGTTACAACCCCTCACAAGTTAGCCACAGAGTATATAAAAGATACTAAATAAGTTTATGGAGCCAAACAGCTCTAACTAAAGAGTTAAATCAAAATGCAATTAAGTTTGGCACAGAAACCAATACCGGACGTGTCCAGAAGGTATACCGGGCATGTCCAGTATACACGATTTCAGTGGAACAGCCCCCAAACTTGCTCCTTTTGATTTATATCTTCAAACCAAACTACAGGTACCAACTAGAGTTGACAAGATACATAGAGAACCTGCACAAGAGTTAGTACACGGATCAAATAAATTCAACGCTGAGCTCTAATACCGGACGTGTCCGGTATACACGTGTTTTGCAGAACAGACCCAAACTTGCTCCTTTTGATTTCAATCTTCAGAACAACCTGTAGGTACCCACTAAAGATAGTGCCACACACAGGTAACCTGCACAAGAGCTAGATCAATACAAATATCGAATGAAATGCGAATTGAGACATGATATTTGTTTTACCGAAGTTCAGACTCATTCGAGTCCTACTCTCCGTTGAGGGGGCTGTGGGCGACCCAGCGAAGGTCAGCCCTAGAGGGTACCACGAAGGTCACTCTAGCCAGAGTCTTTTTCAACTCCTTTTCCTCCTTCCACTAGTTGATTCTAAGGCGGCGGAATCGACCGTTATAAACTTTCCGAGGCACACCACAATCTCTCGGGTGCTCTCCGACGATGCCTAGCCGTCTAGGACTGAAGGGTCCAAGAGTAACAAATGCGAATCACGAGATTGACAATATGCACAAGTGCTCAAGTGGTTGGATTGCTCTCTTTTTGAATTTCTCTCAACCCACTAATGGATTTGGCAATTTGGATCACACACTCACTAAGAGAGGGTTTGGGAGAGTTGGCAAGGCTCTAAAAATGCTATAGGATCAACACAATGAGTAGCCTCCAAAGGTGGAGGTTTGGGGGTATTTATAGCCGATTTGAAAAACTAGCCGTTTTTTCTAGCCATTGCCATACCGGACATGTCCAGTAAGCATACCGACTTGCACTACGTCAATGGTAACTAAGTTAAAGTATGTGAGGTGAGGTGTCGGAACTCCCAACGAATGCCAGAACTCACGACCATCAGAACTCCTGACTCACGTCGAAACTCCCGACCCTCAGCTCATTTGAAAACTAGCCGTTGGGCTCTGGCCTACTATACCGGACACATCCGGTAGAATACCAAACACGCCCGATGTGACCAGGCAGTTAACTCTCCAAGTCAGTTAGGTGTCGGGACGTCGAAACTCCCCATGATTGCTGAAACTCTCGACCCACGTCGGAACTCCCGACGAACATGTTAGAGAAACACCTGATTGACCCTACCATACCAGACACGTCCGGTATGCATACCAGACATGTCCGTTATGACTTGGTCACAGAACAAAGTTAGTTAAGCGCGACATGTCAGAACTCCTGATGATTGCCGGAACTCCCGACCATCGGAACTTCCGACTCACGTCGGAACTCCCCATGAACCAACCCGAGAACACCAAGAATTTTACCATGGCTGGATGAATACCGGACACGTCCGGTATTACCAGACCAGTAAAAACAAGTTAGCTCTTTTGTCACTCAAACACTCAAAACTCACATGGGTTGGCATGATCACTTATGAATGATTATCTATCAACATGATGCATCCCTCTTAATAGTACAGCATACCTATTAAACTCAAGATCAAAAGGAAAAATGAATTTATACCGTTTGAGTTGATCTCTTTTGAATTGATGTCGTCTCTTTCAATCTTCTTCAAGGGTGCCAACATGTCAACTTTGATCTTTTTCACTTGAGCATAACCATCTTGAGCACGTGACTCGATTCCACTCATCAAATATGAATAATCCCAAATGTATCAAGTCACTTCCATCAAATACTCCAATAGTGATTTGATCCTCCACATCAATATGACCATCATAGCCTGATTAGTACCTCAACTAAATGCAAGTACTTTCTTCTTCACCCAAGCTAGGTTCTTCGGCCGCCAAGCCGTCACTTGCCCTTCACCCTTGCTTAGTACCTCGAAACCTTTCCTTGCTATTTTCACCATCTCAAGCCAGCAAGTCACATCTTGTGTTGAATCATCCATTCATTTGTATTGTTATCTTTTTCATTTTAATTTAGCAAGCTTCAAATATGAGACCATTCCATATGTAATTCCTCATGTCTCATTAATTAATTTTTACCGTGCTTGCTTTCACATAGTACATGGGAATCCCACAATAAATAAGCCTTTGCATGAATTCCATTTGCATTGTTGTCTTATGCTTGAACTAGATTGTTTATATAACAACACATCATTTTGGCTTTATTAAGTACCTGTGAGATAACCTATTACCTATCCACACTTAGCAAACGGGTTAGACCTTTAATCACGTTGTCATTCAATCATCCAAAACCCACTAAAGGGCTAGATGCACTTTCAATCTCCTCCTTTTTGGTGATTGATGACAACATGATTAAAGCTTACAAAAGGATATAAACATTTAAGCTTTTGAGTTTAATGATTTATGAGAGGCTCCCCTTAATATGTGCTTATGACTAGAATTCATAAAATGACCTCAAATGTCAATTGCACATACTAAAACATATAGGAGACTCCCCCCAAATCATTGCATCCGTGGGGTGCAAGTGTGTGTGACAAAGTAAAATCGTGATGCATATGACAAGATATATCACACAAGAATAAATATAAAAGCATCACATCAAACATTTTCATTCTAGCATGCATGGTCCTTATGAAAATAAATACAACACATATATGTCACACATAGCACTCATTACACATTTTCTCAAGTCCACAAACTACTAAGATAGATTATATTGTCACATGAGTCTCAATAGATACATCCATAAAGCCTAAGTATAAGTCTCATCTCTCACATGATACAATCTATCTCAAACTCAAGATACATCAATGAAGCTCAAAAACTACACTACAGCTGTAGTACATATCTCTAGGTACAAAGATAAGAAAATAAAACAAATATCCTGAAGATTTAATTAGTCTCTCTCCCCCTTTGTCATCCATCACCACAAAGGTCCAACAATGACATACTAAGCAAAAAGGGGCTGCAAGCTATCTCTGAAAGCTATGATCACTCATCACCATCTTCATCTTCGTCTCTGCCATCATCCTCATCATCTAAGCGTGGAGCACCTGCTGGACGAGAACCACCCTCACCAGATGGGTCATAGCCACTAGACCCGTAGTAGCTGAAACCACCTGTGAGGTCACTCCACTAGTCTAAAGCATACTCGTCTATAGCACTGGGATGTGGCTGAGAGTGAGTAGGCACACAAGCCTGTAGTGGTAAAATGTTAGGGTGCTCTAGTGCCTGCTGCTGCTGCTCCTGTCATGGAAGAAACTCAGCAAACTCTCTGTCGTACCTAGCCTGCTGCTGCTCCTCAATCTTAGGCTCATTGGCTGCCTCATCTAATAGTGGAGACCTAGGAGGATTAAGCTCAAGTCTAGCAGCATTCTACTTTAGAGTCTGAGTGTCCTTCCTCCTAGCCTCCCTCTCCTTTTGCTGTCTGGTCTGAATGTCTCTGCATATCCCAAATATAGCACTGAACATCTTATGAATTGGAGAAGGAGGACTGCGACATGAAGAAGAACATGAAGGAGCATGAGGTGGAGGTGAAGCTCCTACTGCTGCTGCACCACTCTCAGGTGCATCTGCCTCTGCTGCTCCCCCTAGACCTGGTGGGGGCATTCCCAACCTCTGTCAAGTCGTCCACTATCTTTAGGACTTTATGCTTCTTGTCATACTCAAATGTGTGTCCTATGACCTTCTCAATCATATACATGATGTACGGTGCAAATCCACAGCCCTTGAGGGACCTCTCACCCACACTCCTGATCTCACTAGATGAAGTCGAATACACTAAAAGGCCGTACATCTGGTGCCATCCTATGGAGCAGGTTCCTGGAATAGTCTGCAATGTTTCCCTTGTCTCCACCCTTGCAGTCAGTGGTCTTCCTGAACATCCTATCTAGGTATCTATAGGTAGGGTGAAGACCTAGAACCTTCCCCACTGCTCCTCTCTCACCTCTTGGTGGGTACACGTAGGCGAGCTGCTCTAGAGGCAACACCTGCTTTGTGTGGATCCTGTCTCTCTAAAGATCATCCTCTGAGAAGCCAAGTAGAGCTACAAAAGCATCATAATCCACACTGTACCACTAGCCCTCAAGCATCTAGTGCATATGCCTCTCATCCTCCTCAACATACAGAGTGGCATAGAATTGAGCTATCACCTCTGTGTTCCAGTCATGCTAGAACTCCATGATCTCATATACCCCTGTATGCTCACAAATGGCAATAGCATGATCAATGGAGGACTTTTGCAAATCTCTGACGTACTGCTAGCCAATCCACTAAGATCTAGCAATCACTGGGTTTCTGGTGAGGATCACACTAGTGTAGAAGTCCATATGGAAGGCTGTCTGAAATCGATGATCAAACTGAATCCTAGGCATGCGCCTTGGATCAATTCTCCTCTCATCTCTGGCTCTTCTGGTCATGCCTTTCCCTCGATAGTCAACTCTAGAAACATAAGAGGGTACACTAGGTGGATGTGTCTCAAGTAAGCCATAGTGCATATCTTGACCTGGTTGGTGCTAAACTGGAGGTACTGCCTGCTCCTCCTCCATCTCTTGCTCATCATTTGAGCTGCCACCATCAGAACCTCTGTCAGTGCCTTCCTTTTCCTGTTACTAGGATCCACTCTATATTCCTCTGTATTTGTGTCAGAGGAAGAACTGCTATCTCCCTCTCTATACTGTGGAGCACCCCTACTAGCTCTAGAGAGTCTCCTGCTGCTGCCCTGCTCCTGCTGACTGAATCTAGGATGCAAGTCCTACCTTGCCTTCTTGTATTTTTCTAATACTGGATCATGCTTATGCTTGGATCTAGGATCCTATCTTCCACTCATGGCTGCCGCCTTGTATCCAAATGAATTTGTAAAGAATTTTAGATACATGCACAAGAGATAGCTTATTTTGGTTGAAATATAGAAATAAGAGTAATTATCCTATGCATTGCAATCACCTCAACCAAACTAGATCACAAGGTTCACAAAACACAATAGACAATTAAACTTAGTCCTAAGAATCAACCACTGAGAAGATTGAAATAAGGGAGCAAAATCTGCTCTGCTGCCTCATATCGGACACGTCCGGTATGAGCGGACAACAACCCTAACCAGGGCCCTTGGCTCAATCATCAACCAATCCAATCCAAACTCTGGGCATTGCTTCTAGACAGGTAATGTAGCATCTCTACCAAAGGGATTTCAAAAAACAAGCCCTAACCACTTAGATCGGATGAGGTCTGGGATTAGGATACCTTGAGAGAGAGAGGATGAAGATGAGATTCGAAATCCAAGTCCTAGAGCCTTCAATCTTGATGCAAACCTCCTCCGATCCAATCTCCTGCTCTTCTTTTTCTTGGTAGAAACGCTCGGACGCCAAAATGGTGGAACAGATGTGTGGTAGCACTGGCTTGTAGGAGAGAAAAGAGATAGAGGACCAGGGCCGAAGGGGTACAGGCCTTTTATTGACCCACGCATACCGGACACGTCCGGTATTTGCGGGCTGGCTATTTTTGTTCCAAAAATCCATTCTCTTGATTCCAATCCCCTTCTTTGGTATTACTCCGTCCAAAAAGGTATACAATCTTGATCCAATACTGAAAATCATCAATATTCTTATCCAATGCCATTAATTAATTTTCTCTTTTCCAAATATTTGGCATAAATATGATTTTGCTTACTTGAGAGAGATATAGTGAGACATAGTAGAATGTGGACTTAAGAAAGCCATGTCATGTGTGATTAGCCAATCAAACAATCAAGGAGAGCTATAATCATCACATGGCAAGGCTAGGTCACAAAGACCAAGATTCAAATAGTTTTTCAAATTCACACTACCTACACATGCTAATTATGGGTTTTAAAAACATCTCTCCTATGTCACACAAATGCACACACTAGCATATAAAGGGCCTTAGATGCACTTACAATGCATGTATGTAAATACATACCTTTGCCTTGAGCCCACAAGAATTCCACTAAGAAGATACATAGCATGATAATCTTTATATTGACCTTAATTTCCAAATAATCATGCTAGATATGAAATCAATTTTCATCCAAAGGACTACAAGGAATTCTAGATAAATTTGTTAGTCCACAAAGGTGCAAAATAGAAACTCAGCTCCCCCTAAATAAGTGTTTTAAGTAATTTGAATGACTTTCAACTAGCCCTTCATTCTATTAAGAATTTGGGAGTCAATTTTCTATTTTGACCAGCACGAAGTAATAATGTCATACTTAGATTTGAGTTCAAGAGATGCTCACAATCCACTTAGATTTGGTAAATCACAAGCTTCTGAGTAAATTAAGGATATATGAAAATATATGGATCAAAGACTCAGTTGCAATCCAATTAGTGTTTTGGTTCCTGCAATACCTAACACATCCGGTAGGTATACCGAACACGTCCGGAATACGCAGAACAGAAACACTTTCTTTCTGTCCCTGGCCATACCAGACACGTTCGGTAGGTGCAGGACAGAGACAATTAATCCGCTGCTTGTGATTCTTCGTTTAGCTCTAGTATTTCTTTTATGCCCTGCATCTCAATAAATAAATTGCTCTACTAGAGAGCTATTAAAAGCACCATATGGCAAACATGATAATTATCAAGTGGAACTAATTTGCCACTTCCAATATTTCACAAATATGCCCATTTGTGAGCCATTGAGCACAAAACACACAAAGTGGCTATCCTAAAAGATTTAGGTACTTGTTACTAATGATGAGGATGAGGTAGATGATATGTTCATTAATTTGTCTTCGGGTCAACCATATAAGAGATTATGATAAGAGTTGATTGATAGATTGAGTAAATATTTTCAATTTGCTTGCTCAACCACCCCGAAGCCTTATCTCATCACCAAGTACCTACATCATTAACCTAAGCATATTTTGGTACCCAACTCTTGTTGGGTCCTTTTGGGTTAGTCAATAAGTGCTTAGGTACCCAAATGGCTTTAGTACTAGTTTGTGGAGAACACATCACCTTGTTAGTGCTAACTCCATTTGTGGTCTTCCTAAGCATATCATTATAAGCAAATGTGTTCGGCTTAGGAGTGTTACCATTTGGGCATTCATAACTTAGATGCCCCTTTCTTCTACAAGCATAGCATATGCGGCCTTTGTTTGCTCTATGCTTGTTTTGCTTATATGGACATCTATCCACCTTGTGGCCCATCTCGTTGCATCCATAGCATCTTATTGTAGCAACTTGGGCTTCCTTTCTTGCCTCTTTGTACATTGGTCATTTCTTGGTAGGATGCCCCAATTTCTTGCACATGAGAAAAGCGCTTTGTCCATCACTTTTCTTTTGGTTGGCCAACTTGTTTGAGGCATTTTGTTCGGCCACTTCACACTTGTTGGCCCAACTCTTATGTGGACACATAGCCCACTCATGTTCATATAATCCACAACCATAGCATAACCTTTTTTATGTTTCTTGCTCTTGGTTGTGTTGGCCTTGCTTGAAATGTGATTCTTTTGTTGGGTTTTGAAGGAAGCAAGGTTTGAACCCTTCTCAAGCTTCTTCACCATGTGATCACGGTTATCTTGAGAAGGTTGTGCTTTCTCCTTACCCTTCAACCAAATCACATCTTTCTTTATTCTTTCCACCTCTTCTTTGAGCTCTATGTTTTCTATGAGATTTAGCTCAATCGAAGATTGGCTTGCTTGAGGAGTACACTCATTAGTACAAGAAATATTTAATTGACATGGTATACTAGTGAGTGAATGTGTGAGAGGTTGAGAAAATTTTACCGATGTGATCACAACCTCATGAGCCACCTCAAGCATGATGCTTGATTCTACTACTTCCTCATGAGAGCACTTTAGATGAACATAGTTTGCTTGTAGCACATTATACTTGCTTGATAGTTCATTTAGCTTTGTCTTGAGCTCAAAGTTTTCCTTCTCTGGTTGTGAAACACTAGAAGATGAGTTAGTAACTAAAGCATGCTCAATTGACAATTTTTCATACCTTTCACTTAGAGCCTTTAGTTCTTCCATCTTGGAGATGAGAAACAATTCTTGTTTTTGAAGTGATTGCTCTTGCTTCTCATTCTCTTCTTCAAGCTCATCATTCTTTTTAACTATCTTCATAATGATGAACTTGTCTTTGCGGTTGAGATGATCAAGGTTGTAGTTGTCTTCAACTTCAACATCACTCTTATCTTGATCATCCATATGTGCTTTTTCCTTTTTCTTGATCTTTCTTGTTACTCTTCTTCTTGCTTTTCTTGGCCATGAGACACAAGTGATGAGAATCATGAGCTACTGAGGTTGACTTATCACTTGGTCGCCACCGGTCTTGAGCATCCTTGCAAATAGCTGCTTGCTGCTCTACTGCCTCGACCATACCGAACACGTCCAGTATATGCAAGCAGACAGCAGGTTATGCGCTGCTTGCACTTCTTGCTCCGTCTCGGCGCTCTTGAGGTCTTGTGAGGCTTCTTTGCTGCATAAAGACACAATGGATATACTTTCCATTGAATTGCACTCAATAGCATCATCACATTTGGATTTTCCATATAATTCAACAAGTCTAGTCCAAATGAGATAAGCACTCTCCAGAGGTGGTTGTCCATTAAAGATTGCCTCATCTTGAACCTCTGCACTCAATGTACTCAAAATGATATTAATAGCTTGAGCACAGAGTTGCACGCATATCTCTTCCTCTTTTGACAATTTTTTGTACTTGCTCCAATCAACTATAGGAAAAGGTATGCTTGCATACACAATATGCTCAACAAGAGGACTAATAGCCTGAAAAGTATTAAGTACATATAATGACCAAGATAGAAAGTTTGAACCATCATTTTGGAGAAGCACCGGCTCCAACTCAATAGGCGTCGACATCCTTTTCTCATGGCGGTGAAGCTTTAGGTGAGAACCTGGGCTCCGATACCAATTGAAAGGACCTAGGATGCCGCCTAGAGGGGGGAGGGGGTGAATAGGCATTTCTAAAAATTAACACCTTTAAATGTGGAAACAATTTAGTAATGGGAGTTTCTGAATGGAAACTCCAAATCAAAGTAATACAACCCCTCACAAGTTAGCCACAGAGTATATAAAAGATACTAAATAAGTTTATGGAGCCAAACACCTCTAACCAAAGAGTTAAATCAAAATATAATTAAGTTTGACACAGGAACCAATACCAGACGTGTCCGGTATACACGGTTTCAGTTGACCAGCCCCAAACTTGCTCCTTTCGATTTCTATCTTCAAACCAAATTACAGGTACCTACTAGAGATGACAAGATACATAGAGAACCTGCACAAGAGTTAGAACATGGATCAAATAAATTCAGCACTGAGCTCTAATACCGAACATGTCCGGTAGGTATACCGGATGTGTCCGGTATACACGTGTTTTGCAGAACAGCCCCAAACTTGCTCCTTTTGATTTCAATCTTCAGAACAACCTATAGGCACCCATGAAAGATAGTGCCACACACAGGTAACCTACACAAGAGCTAGAGCAACACAAATATCTAATCAAATGTGAATTGAGACACGATATTTGTTTTACCAAAGTTCGGACTCGTTCGAGTCCTACTCTCTGTTGAGGGGGCTGCGGGTGACCCAGCGAAGGTCAGCCCTAGAGGGTACCATGAAGGTCACTCTAGCCAGAGTCTTTTCCAACTTCTTTTCCTCCTTCCACTAGTTGATTCTGAGGAGGCGAAATCGACCGTTACAAACTTTCCGAGGCACACCACAATCTCTCGTGTGCTCTCCGGCGATGCCTAGCCATCTAGGACCGAAGAGTTCAAGAGTAACAAATGCGAATCACGACATTGACAATATGCACAAGTGCTCAAGTGGTTGGATTGCTCTATTTTTGAATTTCTCTCAACCCACTAATGGATTTGGTAATTTGGATCACACACTCACTAAGAGAGGGTTTGGGAGAGTTGGCAAGGCTCTAAAACGTGCTATAGGATCAGCAGAATGAGCAGCCTCCAAAGGTGGAGGCTTGGGGGTATTTATAGCCCCTTTGAAAAACTAGTCATTTTTCTAGCCGTTGCCATACCGGACACGTCCGGTAAGCATACCGGACATGTCCGGTATGACCAATGTTTTAAATAGCTGGCTAAGCCATTTAGCTATCTGTGTTCCAAAATGGGCTATAGCCGGCTATAGCGGCAGCTAAGGGCTAACTTGTATATAGAAAATCTTAGTTAAATCCTTCTCAAACAACTATAGCTGGATATAGCGTAGGCTATAGCCGAAGATTTAAAACCTTGGGTATGACTTGCACTGCGTCAACGGTAACTGAGTTAAAGTACGTGAGGTGAGGTGTCGGAACTCCCGACGAATGCCGGAACTCCTGACCCTCAGCTCATTTGAAAACTAGCCATTGGGCTCTGGACTACTATACCGGACATGTCCGATAGAATACCGAACATGCCCGGTGTGACCAGGCAGTTAACTCTCCAAGTCAGTTAGGTGTCGGAACGTCGGAACTCCTGACGATTGCCGGAACTCCCGACGAACATGTTAGAGAAACACCTGATTGACCCTACCGTACCGGACACGTTCGTTATGACTTGGTAATAGAACAAAGTTAGTTAAGCGCAACACATCGGAACTCTCGATGATTATCGGAACTCCCGATGAACCAACCCGAGAACACCAAGAATTTTACCGTGGCTGGACGAATACCGGATACGTCCGGTATTGCCAGACCAGCAAAAACAAGTTAGCTCTTTTGTCACTCAAACACTCAAAACTCACATGGGTTGGCATGAGCACTTATGAATGATTATCTATCAACATGATACATCCCTCTTAATAGTATGGCATACCTATTAAACTCAAGATCAAAAGAAAAAACGAATTTATACTGCTTGAGTTGATCTCTTTTGAATTGATGTTGTCTCTTTCAATCTTCATCAAGTAAGGGTGCCAACATGTCAACTTTGATCTTTTTCACTTGAGCATAACCATCTTGAGCACGTGACTTGATTCCATTCATCAAATATGAATAATCCCAAATGTATCAAGTCACCTTCATCAAATACTCTAATAGTAATTTGATCCTCCAAATCAACATGACCATCATAGCTTGATTAGTACCTCAACAAAATGCAAGTACTTTCTTCTTCACCTAAGCTAGGTTCTTTGGCCGCCAAGCCGTCGCTTGCCCTTCACCCTTGCTTAGTACCTCGAAACCTTTCCTTGCTATCTTCACCATCTCAAGCCATCAAGTCACATCTTGTGTTGAATCATCCATTCATTTATATTGTTATCTTTTTCATTTCAATTTAGCAAGCTTCAAATATGAGACCATTCCATATGCAATCCCTCATCTCATTAATTAATTCTTACCGTGCTTGCTTTCACATAGTACATGAGAATCCCACAATAAATAAGCATTTGCATGAATTCTATTTACATTGTTGTCTTGTGCTTGAACTAGATAGTTTATACAACAACACATCATTTTGGCTTCATTAAGTACCTGTGAGATAACCTATTACCTATCCACACTTATCAAACGGGTTAGACCTTTAATCACGTTGTTATTCAATCATCCAAAACCCACTAAAGGGCTAGATGCACTTTCAGCACACAATTATGAAAAGTGTAATTTGAATAATAAAGTTCAAAGTATGGCTATATGAGGGGGAGTAATTTGATTGAATCTATCGAAGGTAATTAAAACCACTATAATTACAAAGATCAAGTAGATCATATATGCTAAAACATTAAAGTTTATGCATAGACCATGAAGATTAATATCTATTCATGAAGATTAGGATATCCCGAAGAATGAATGACAAAAAATGTTAAATGTTGTACTCTTTTATCCTATGTGAGTTTTTACTTGAAGGGTTCTCACACAAGGTTTTTAATGAGACAACATGTGCAATGTAATTAACGAATGTGATGTACTCTTTTCTCTAAGAACTGTTTTTCCCCACTGATTTTTCGGATGGAGTTTTTAATGAGGCATGTGCATATCATGGTAATCACCCAAGGGGGAGTGTTGTAAAACATATGGACTTAATCATAGAAGGATAAGAGAAGGAGGAATCCTAATCCTAGTCCGTTTGTATGTGGGCTCTTACCAAAACTCTTAGACCTTGGCAAGATTATATATATGTGGGAGCTTTATGTTGTAATAACCAATATTCAAAGTAATAAAGAATAGTTCCTTATCTAGTGTCTATTTGTTCTTCTACTTTCATCTACTATGTTGATCATAAGAGACGGAGAAGGAAAGATCCTAACCGCTGGCAACATGTTTTATAACAATGTCAAAATAGATTTTCCCCCCGGTGGCTAATGCTAGCTGCAGCGTCCTGAAAACACTCATTTTTTTTAGAATTAGAACACTCGTACGCTAAGGCAGGAATGACTATGTCCACCAACAACCATGACCGAAACACTAGACGCCTTACACGGGCTAACTTGTGATCTCATCCGAAGGACCAAAGGAGCCCGGGGTCCAGTAGCTCGACACAAGGAGTTGTGAATGCCAAATTGGGTCGGTCTTCCTAATGGACCTGGGCCTTTCATCCATAAGGCCCACACCCATCATCCGGCGTCTTCTTCCTAACGGCTGGTGCTCAAAGAGAGAGAGAGAGAGAGAGAGAGAGAGAGAGAGAGAGAGAGAGAGAGTTGCCAGGCGCCCTCAGATCCCTGCCGACTGCCACCTTCCCCCGCCACCGCCTTCCGCCTGCTACCTGCTGCCGCCTCTCGAGCTCCATATTAGCACCACCGACATCATCGAGATGATTGCGCAGGATGCCACCGCCCGCCTCACCTCCATCACCTCTAGACTGACATCAGCTCGTCTCATCGTAATCAGGGAAGCTCATCTCCTCCGAGGGTACCAGGACTGCCGACTAATCCACCTCCCCTCGAGCTTGGGCTCGGGCTCGTACTAGTACAACAATTACTAGTGTTGGCAGTTGTGACGCGGTAGCGGTAGTAGCAGCGGCAGCAGAGAGATGGGATGGAGGGGTACGCTGATGGTTTGTGTGCTGTTTTGGTTGGTTGCGACAGGGATCATCAGTGCCGCTTCTGGTTTTGGTGCAATGTCTCTTTGTCGATCTGGAATCCTAGTGGTTTCTGTTTACATGATCTGTATGATTGGATTGAGCTTTGTTGTCAATTTATTTTATTATGCGATGATACATATGATCAATATCTGGAATAGAATGTTGTGGTTGCTATTTGCTAATTGCATTATCTGGTTGGAACCCTGAATTTTCTTGCAGTTATACACTACTTTGGGAATGCGGTGCTGGTCCATGTCTCTTTGCATTTGTTGATTCTGCACTAATTATAGTTACTCTGCCAACCATTTGTTGATTCTGCAAATTGCAATGGGTTCTTTATTTATCTGTTGATGATTCTGGTGGTGATCTGCCCGGAGAGGACAATTACTTATTTGTTGTAGTCGCACTACTTTCGCAATGCGAGAAGTAAGTCTGGGCAGCATTTGTGTTCTGAATCTTCAGAATGTGTATGAAGCTGTTTAACAGTGCCATTGAGTATTTTACAGTGCCACAAATTTTGACATCTGTGGTATAACTTGCTTTGCATTTTATAATTTCTGACATTGTCCTACTGCCATGTTTGTTCGTTGCTGATCTGAACGTCTGCTGCATGGAGGTTTCCCTGACAATGTGCATGGGTTGCCACTAGAGCATGGCTACCAATAATGAAGACAATGTTTTCTGAATTTCTAGATTTTGTGATGCTCTCATCTGCGTGCACCCTGATTGCCATATAAACATAGTCAGTTTGAGCTGTGGCCTACATCTTTATTGATTAAATTTCAGTGGAAACTTCATCGTTCTTTTGTTCTGTGTGATTATTCTGAACCTGCTTCCGGTTCTGTGTGTGCTTCAACCTATTCATTTGAAATGCATGTCTACTTTTTCAAGCCAAGCATTTTTCATATTTTCATCCTTGATTGATATGAGGATGTGCTTTAATACAGGCAGAGCACCAGCCATTTTCCTCAAAATAATGTGAGGATGTGGAGTAAGCATATATGGATGATATGCCCACTTCTGTAGATGTTCAAGCATTACATATCTTAAGAAGGTAAATTTACATGGCCTTTTACTTTCCCTTTTACACTGTTATGATAAACCTTCAATACTGACTGCATATACAGCTTAGTTGTTTTAGTTGACAACATATCCTAAATTTTAATCTACCTTCAGCTGTGATCATTGCTCTAGCAAATGTCTGCAATTGGTGTTTTCTCACGTCACGGTAACATGAAACACGACGTATGAATCTTTGATGTCGTGCATCTCTACTGTCTACTGCTACATCTCTCTTTGAGCAGGATATGGCAAGCCTAAAAACAGAAATTCGTAGAAAGAAATAAAATCCTTGGTTCTACTCTTCACAACGATATCCTTTGATTCCACATGTAGCCAAAATATTGTTGACACAGCAATGTTAAAGGTTCTTTGACCAAGTGGACTCATTGGGCTTCATGTAAACATATCAAACAATAGCACCAGAACACCCCCATACTCTATAAAATGTCCAGAGATAACTGATTTTAGAGTTCAATTATACCATTGAGCAAACTACAGGTGAAAAAGTTGATATTATTTGATTTATGTACCAATTGTTGTATTTCACATAATAATCCATTTGCATTAAATCTGATATTAAGAAATGCAAATTTGTAAGGACAACATAATAGAATTGAAGCATCATAGACACATTCAATTAATTTATTTAATTATCACCTGCAAACATCTTGCCCATCTTCAGCTCTACTTTATTCACTATTGTTTAAAAATTACAGAAAAATTGTTCCTACTCCATCTTGCACCACAAGAGTTCTGGCAAACTTGAGGTATGAATCTGTGATAGCATGCATCTCATTGACCGCATCTTGTATCAGTGTCCTCTCTCTAGGTTGTTTTCTCGAGCAAGATACCCCAAAAGCAATAACATGAACCAAACATTTCTCAATTATGTTTCTTGTATTGCTGTCATAGGTGCCACTGTGCAGCCACATTGTCGTATCGGCTATCTCCCAGATTTTATCTGGAAGAGCATCCTCTGAAAACTTATGTAGATCCATTGAACCTCTAAATATATCATCTGTTGGGCTCCTCCCTGTGAAAATCTCGAGCAGCAATATGCCAAGGCTATAAACATCGCCAAAAGTTGTGATGGAAGAACCTTCACCATACTCTATTATTGTGCAAAAGAAAAAGGAAGTATTGATTAACATGCCATATTTATAGATGGATTTGGAATCGAGAAAAAATAAAAAACATAGAATTTACCAGGAGCGACATAGCCAATGGAGCCTCTTATGCCAATTGCGCTATTGGAGTTTTGCAGAATCATACTTTCACTTTCTGAAATGATTCTAGATATGCCAAAATCTCCAACTCGGGCACCCATGTCTTCTGCAAGAAGGATGTTGCTTGGTTTGAGATCACAGTGGATGATTGGTGGCTGGCAGTGATTATGAAGATAGTCCAATGCATCCATGATATCAACAGCGATATCGAGCCTTTGTGTGAGGCTAAGAGTATTGTTCAAAGTGGGCATGCCAGATTCTATATGGAGCCAACGATTCAAGCTACCATTTGGCATGAACTCAAAAACCAATGCCTTGAAATCCTGACCTTGTTCATTGATGCTTGAGCAGCATGTGATGATCTTCATGAGGCAGCGGTGGCGCACCCTTCTAAGTGCCTCACATTCAGCTACAAAACTTCTAGTAGAACCCGATTGTTCAAGGTCAAAAACCTTTACAGCTACAACAGTTCCTTCAGCTTGGAAAACACATTTATACACTGTTCCAAAGCTTCCCTTACCAAGCAAATTGGCTTCTGAGAATCCATTGGTTCCGTTTGATAAAGCATGATAAGAAACTCTTTCGTACTGTTCCTCAACCATTGATGGTTCGAGTGCACCCTTCTGCTTTCTTCTTTGCTTCCTGTAGATCAAGAGTGCAATGACAATAGCTAATAATAAGAGTGCAAAGGTTGCTGGTAGTGCTATTTTAAGATACTTCAATTTCCCTCTTATGTTCTTTTTCACAGAATCTGTCTTGCATGGAACTAAATGAAGCTGGGGTACTCCTCCACAAAGCTTGTTATTTCCGATGATCGACAGGTTAACCAGATTTCTGAAAATCCCTTCCTCTGGCACTTCCCCTTGTAGATCATTGAAGGACAGATCCAACTTTGACAATGATGTCAAGTTCTGTAGAACTGCAGGAATTGGTCCTGAAAAATTGTTGTATGCCAAACACAATTGCTCCAAGGCACTGATACTTCCAATGGCATCTGGAATAGTACCAGACAACTTATTCACTGACAGGTTGAGTGTAGTTAGACCCTTGTTTAGATATTGAGGTATGCTTCCGTTAAATAAGTTACTATCCAACCTAAGTTCTTGCAGCACGATGCACTCCCCAATACTTTCAGGTATCTTGCCAGATAATTGGTTCCCTGATAGAACCAGTATGTTAAGGTTCACTAAGCTACCAACTTGAGAGGGGAGAGGTCCTGATAGTGAATTGTATGACAAGTCTAAGTAAAAGAAAGAAAGAAGCGGCGGTTTGAAAATCTCCATAGGAATCGAACCGGAGAGGCGGTTCATTGACAAATCAAGGCCAATTATACTCTTCGACTTCCCTATACTCGGTGGAATTGGTCCCTCTAGATTTGCATGATGTGCATCAAGGATAGCCAACTTTGTGAGGTTTCCAACAGACGAAGGTATTTGTCCTGACAAGTTAGTATTGAACAAACCAAGCTTAGTCAAGTTTGCTAGTTTGCCGATGCTATCTGGAATTTCTCCAGATATAGAAGTATCAAAAATAAAAAGGATTTCAAGGCCCACCAGATTGCCGATCGCGGAGGGGATGCTTCCCCAAATCCCAGTGTTGTCCAACCAGAGGCTTTGCAGGGATGTTGAGAGATTCACTAGTGAGTATGGTAGGTGCCCAGTGAAAGCGGCGTTGTTGTAGATAGCTAATTGTTGGAGCTGGCTGCAGTTTGACAAAGAAGTGATAAATTCCCACCCCTCCCAATTGTTAGCTTGTAGCATGTTGTTGTACAAGCCTAGCTTCTGCAGAGCTCGTAGTCTCCCAATCGTGCGAGGCACATATCCACTAAGCATATTCTCCGCGAGGTAGAGTAGTTGGAGCGACGTGAGGTTGGAGAGTGAAGAAGGGATGGTCCCAGTGAACTGGTTATTGTTAAGTGCAAGGACTCGCATGCTGGGGAACCTGCTGCCAATATCGGTGGGAATGCTACCACTGAGCATGTTCCACTAAATCTGCAACATTTCCAAGGAAGACAAATTGTAAAGGGATGTTGGGGGCACACCAGAGAGGTTGTTGGAGGCGAGAGCAAGATACCAGAGGTCCTTAAGGATGCCGATGCTATTCGGGATAGTACCCTCGAGTAGGTTGAACGCGAGACTAAGAATACTCAATGATGAATTGATGATAGGTTGGACAACGACGCCGGGATCGCTCCAGTGAGGTTGTTGTACTGTAGGTCGAGAAGCTGGAGGTGCTTCAGCTTGTCACCAATCCCAGGGGGCACGTTCCCGCTGAGATTGTTGAAGCCGATGACCATCTTCATTAGACTGGTGCACGAGCTCAAGTTGGTGGGGAGCGGGCCAGAGAAGGCATTTCGGCTCAAGTCGATGGCATGGAGGTGGCGCAGACGACCAAGGCTCGCGGGGATGTTCCCGCTGAACCCATTGGAGCTTAGGTTCAGAATCCTCAAGGATGATAGGTTTCCAACGGCAGGCGAGAGGACGCCGGTGAGCCCAAGGGACGGGAGGCGCAACGCCACCACTCGGCGGCGTGTGCCCCGACACCTGACACCCTCCCAGCTGCAGTACCCACCGGTGGTACTGCGGTTCCACAAAGCAAGCGGGTCGTTGTAACCGCTGCTGATCGCCGCTGCCTTGAAGGTCAGCACCGAGGCCTCCTCCTCGTCGCCTTCTGCGGCGGCGGTGAGTGCCGAGATGGTGACCGAGGAGGATAGCAGCAGGAGTAGCAAGCTCAGCGAGCGCAGCGCCATGTCGGCTGCTTTGGTAGTTGGTACGTGGTGAGTGTAAACAACGACTCCTAGGTTTTGATAAGTAGAATGGTAGTTGGCGGTGTTATTTATACTGCGAATCCCGGCTGTAATATATAAAGACGTTTTGGTTGGGGCATGCAGGAGGCGAACGAACGGTCAAGAAGGCGGCGATGAGCCAGTGGTTAATGCTGGCTGGTGCACAGCTGCTCTCACTGTATGGGACAACTATAGCCATGACTGATTGATTGTACTGTGAAGACTGAAGACCAGGGTCCAGAGACAACCAGGAAGACTTGACTCGGCTCTTCTTTTTATCAGCGCTGCAGCTGCTTCTTTTGCTTTTTCTACAGAGTTTTGCTCTCTGGCTCGCACCTGCTGCAGCTGTAAATGAGTGGAAGCCGACCGAAAGAGACAGACGACTAAATGAGTGCCCAGCTGCTCTCTTCTTTCTTTCTTTCGCCTCCTCAAAACTCAAAAGAATGTGCGCTCTGCGCCTTTCTAATGAGCCCACAGCTTGATGGTGATCCGAAATTCTAAAGAACAAGAGAGGAGATGAGTTTCATCTGGATGAAACCTAGCGCGCACTGTTATTAATGCATTGGAAGCTGAATGAAACTCCACTGGGATTGTTTTGTTTCATTCCCACATGTTGGAAACTAAGTGGTCATTCCCACATGTTGGAAACTAAGTGAAACTTTACCGAGAGCATTTCATTTCATAACACCTACGAAACTGTAAATGGAATTGTACACTGTGGATTTTGTTTTATTTACAGCTTGTTCGGTTAGCTGGTTCGTATCGTTGCTGGTTCGTGAAGAAGTACTGGCTGGTTTGTGTGAGAGAAAAATACTGTTCCGGCTGAAAATTTACGATCGTTTACGACAAGCCACAGCCAAACGAACAGACTGTTAATAGTCCACATATCTCACTTTTGAAAACGGTGTAAAGAAATTAGCACTGGGAATAGCCTTAGTGCCCTCTTTAACATGTCCACGTAGAAGAGAGGGAGCAGAAGAGAGAATATCATGTCGCTACGTCTGACAACTTTGGCGGAAAAAAAAATTGGTGCATATTGCTGGTGCTTGATGGTGATCAAGGGCACCACCACACCACACCAAACACTTTTGCACGGCTGCTAATCACCGTGATCATGACGCTGGCCTAAATAATCTCAATAATATAATCGAACGCAACACTGATAACGCGCACCACTAGCCACGACCGAAAGACTTTGACTTCTTTTAGAGTGTGTATGTACGCGCCTTTGATGGACCAAAAGAGTCCTTAGGAACATACCGACCTACTCTTTTTGTTCTTTTTTGCGAGGATTTTCACCGACCTACTCTTTTTGTTCTTCTTTGCGAGGATTTTCTCCCTTTCCTTTAGTATTGTGGTGCAAGCATCATTACTCTAGTCCTCGGATCGTTAGTAATGGAGCACGACCAGACCACGTCCCACACCCACTAACGAACGATATGCGAAAACCATGTTGTTGACGCATGAGCGTATCATTGTCACCACTGTTAGGACACCTGCATGCAAATTCTGTCTCACTGAATAAGGTGACACATCAGAAAAAAAAAATGACATGACATCCGAAATTCTAAAGAAAAAGAGAGGAGATGAGTTTCATCTGGATGAAACCTAGCGCGCACTGTTATTAATGCATTGGAAGCTGAATGAAACTCCACTGGGATTGTTTTGTTTCATTCCCACATGTTGGAAACTAAGTGAAACTTTACCGAGAGCATTTCATTTCATAACACCTACGAAACTGTAAATGGAATTGTACACTGTGGATTTTGTTTTATTTAATAGTCCATATCTCACTTTTGAAAACGGTGTAAAGAAATTAGCACTGGGAATAGCCTTAGTGCCCTCTTTAACATGTCCACGTAGAAGAGAGGGAGCAGAAGAGAGAATATCATGTCGCTACGTCTGGCAACTTTGGCGGAAAAAAAAATTCGGTGCATATTGCTGGTGCTTGATGGTGATCAAGGGCACCACCGCACCACACCAAACACTTTTGCACGGCTGCTAATCACCGTGATCATGACGCTGGCCTAAATAATCTCAATAATATAATTGCACGCAACACTGATTACGTGCACCACTAGCCACGACCGAAAGACTTTGACTTCTTTTAGAGTGTGTATGTACGCGCCTTTGATGGACCAAAAGAGTCCTTAGGAACATACCGACCTACTCATGCTATAGATAGTTGTTATGTGTCCAGTCTCACGATCCAATGGCGCGCCTAGGAGAGTTCCTCTCAAGCTCCGCATGCTTCGGTCGGCGCATGACCCTTGGCCACCCATGCCGCTGCTTTTCCGCCTTTGCCGCACGTTGTTGGATCAGAAGACTGGACATATGGCAACTATCCATGGTAGGTATGCAGGAGGCACAGTGGATACATTTCACCAAAATTTACACTCCAATTTGATGACGAATGGGTCCCATAATTTGTCTAGCCATCTCACAATTGGAGAGATGGTGATCGAAAGGATCAAGATATCCATGGGGCTGAATTGAGCTAATCTAAAATTCTCACGAAATTAAAATCTAGCACTTGGTCCATTTCACTACTTGTGCCTAATGTGTTTCTAGCCTACGCATAAAGTTTTGCAACCTAGTTCTAACCCGAAGCTAACATGGCAATTCTAGGAACGTAAAAACATGTAAGTAATTGAACAAATGTAAATGCTCAAAGTAAAGATAGGGTTAGAAATACGACGATGTTTTTCTAAGGTATCGGAGAACCAGCAATCCCCACTAATCCTCATTGAAGTACCCATGCAAGGATGTAGCTCTCCCTTGATTCGCGCAAGGACCAAGTGCTCTCTACGGGTTGATTCTTCGGCACTCCGCCAAATGACACTTAGAACTAGTCCGTCCTTAACCCTGTCGATCCCTTTGAAAACCGAAACAAAGTCCATCAGTAGGGTCATGAAACCTTTGATTGCCCATTACTCAATCATTATTGTGACCTAACTTATAATTCCCCTGCAAAACACATGTTAGTCACAATAATTGTGTCGCCATTATTCGCCAAAACCGTATTAGGGGCCTAGATGTTCCAGTGGTAGTGGAGTATTAAAAAATTTACTTGTGGGTCCTACACTAATTTAAGAAATGAGAGTTATAGATAGATTGTTGGACAAGTGATCTACAATCTTGTTTATATCCTACATGGATATCACTATAGAGAGTAAATTGACTTTGTTATTGTGGGTGCCCTTAGCATCAACTGAAGTGTCTACCAAAAAAATTAAAGCCTGTTGGAAGAAGTATCACGCGGGTACGAATTGAAGGCATTCTTCTTTAAAGAAAAGGGAGGAAGAAAATCTATATGTGCTGACTCAACCATACTTATTTTCTGTAAGAGAAGGAAAGCGTATGATTTTCCTCTTCATTTTTTTGGTAGGGGCAGACGGGCAGTTGGTCCCTGTTGAAAAGAAATTCAGAATCAGCATTTTAAAGATTTTTGTAACGTGCAAGTGCAAAGGTCGAAACAATCTTGCATGTACTAGTATAACAGAAATGGCGATCGGCTGATAGCGGATCAGGCTGCCGGGTCCACACCAAAGATTCATTCCTTCACTAGGAGTTGGTGAGCAGAAGATTGCAAAGAAAAATAGGAGGAAACAACAACAACACTGTGTGTGTAACAACCGTACCTTTTTTTTTCACCTACATACCGTCATACCTTGCTTAACAAAAGTGTCCTAGTAACCTCCTACGAGTATCGTAGGAGTATGTCTGCATTCTGGTGGCAAGGGGCAAAGGGCAGGGGTAAGGAATTAATTTAGGTCCTATGTTGGATCCATGGTAAAACTTTAGTCCTGCACTTTCAGCCTCCTCTTTTCTTTTCTTTTTTTTTTTGCTATGGGGATCAAATAGGGAGGCTAAAAGTGAGTAAATGGCTAAAAACTTTTGCTCCTAAAGAGGCCATAAACTGGGCTAAACTCTCTCGGGACGGGCGCTGGACGCCCCATACCCCTTGCCGCTCACATGTATGGTTGTGCATGGATAGTTAAATGGGGGTAAATTAGTTATTATAGATTAGAGGACTAAAGTTTAGCCTATAGATCAAACAGTCCAGTAGAACTAATGCTTAGACCAGTGATACAAACACCACGGTTTAGTTTCACCGTAAGATTAGGAGGCGATCAATGCCACGGCTCCCAAGTCAAACAGGTGCCCAGCCCGGACGTCGGACGACGCACACTATTACAGTGACACACGGCATCACACGGCTCTGCTGCTGCAAGCTGCCGCGTGCAGGCAGTAAAAACATGACAGGGCGTGCATACATGTGTACCAGGGGACGTGAACACATGCCCTATTCGTTTTGATAAGCCATGGCTGAGAGTACACATGGCTAATTTATTATAAGAAAAAAATATTATTCATTGGTCGAAAAAATACAACTTATAAGCCAAACGACTGGGTTGCTGGCCTGCATACTCTGCTTCGACTCCGATGGTGTGTGGTCTGTCATCTGTGTGCCTCTGTGTCTGCGGTGTGGTGTCGTCGTCCAGGCTTCGGCTGCTGTCCGTCCCCAAACCAAGCAAACATTCTCGACAGACCGCAACAAATCTCCCTTCCCCTGCCGCTGCTGTGCGGTGTGCCTGGCCTGGCACTGGAGTACTAGTAGTTCGCCGTAACTGAACCTGTCGGATCATATCGTCCCGGCGTTAGTAAAGACAGCCGCGTGGCATATTGCAGGATGAGTTAAATGTATCGTAGGTCTTTGAACTTGTTTTAGGGTACCACTTAGGTTCACAAAACTCTCAAATCGCGCTTCTGGCATTCTAATGTTATTTAAGTATGCCACTTAAGTCTATAACTCATCGGAACAATGTTTTGGCCGACGTGGCGTGGACAGCGGGGCGCTGACTGTGTCCAAGCGCACGTGAGCCACGCGTGAGCCTGGTTTGGGACGTGCAAATAAGCAGAGATGCCACCCAGTTCTTTTCATATTCTCCATTTCCCCTCCTCTCTTCTCTGTCTCTGTCTCTCTGCCCGAACTCACTCTCCAAGCCGCTGTCGCCGCCGCCTTGTCGATCTACTCTATGGCGCCACTAGGGAGCACGTCGTGCTCCAATAGGCGTGCGGGCGGCCTTCCCCTCATCCTGTGCACCGAATGCGGCAGTCGAATGGTGATGAGGTGCGTTTCCACGCAGCCATGGAGTGCAGGGAAGGTATTCTACTGTTGCCCAGACCATAAGGTGAGTTAGGGTTTGATGATTCAAATCTTTGGCACTTGGATTGTTGTGTTCTTGTTGCAATTGAGTTGGATTTGGTTATCTTGGCAGAGGGTGTCTATTTTTCTACTGGGAAGCAGACTACATCAAGCACATCTTAAAGATGCTAAAGGAAGGCGACAATGGCACATGTGAAGCCCAGTCCGAAGGAGAATCAAACCTGCGTCCCTATGCTGGCCTGATAGACAATGCAGTGGCCAACAAAGCTTAAGGAAATCAAGGGAAGGACCAAGACGTAGTTCGTTTGCTGAATGTGATATGTGTTCTCTCTGTGTGTATAGTGTTAACACTTGTGTTAGTTGTGGTTGTTCAGTTGTGCAAATAAACTCAGTCACAACTGTGTAAGAGTACTCATTGTGTAATGTGAACATTAGAAGCAGTGGAAACCATCATTTTATCTCAATTTTCCATCTATTTCATAGTTCACCTGATAGCAATAATAGCATCCATGTGCACATACACTGTTTTGGTCAGTGATTCATGTGATGATCTAAACAAAATACTATTGCCACCATCGCAAACATTAATTGTTCTGGGGCCATGATAAGCTTTACAAAAGATTGTACAACACAATCTAAAGCCTTATGCTGGTGCTGAACAAAAGCACAGAAGGACTACACAAAAGCACGAAAGGACTTAGTCATCTTCTACTGCTGGTCTGTAGACTTTGGACATCAGGTCTTCTTCTTCTTAGGGTCTCCTCCCTTCTTCTACTGACCTTTGAACTTGTCACCCTGCTTGGCACTTCTCTTATATGTTGTTGACCTCCCCAGCTTTGTTGCAGTTGTAAGTGGCAGTGGTCTTGTGGTTGGCAGGATTGGTCCTTCTTAGCTCTTGAGCATAGTCCCACAATAGCTTATATTGCTCTGCTTCATCACCCATTACCCTTTTCATTGCTATTCTTCTAGCTCTCGCAAGCTTTGTCCTAGCTGGTGTCAGATTCCACTCTTTTTGCACTATTCTAGCAAAATTCTCTAGTGTCGTCTTCTTATCAGCTCTGAAAGATTCCAAGTACTTATCAGCAAGCCAATTGGATGTGCACCTCTTTAATACACACTTCTTGTGGCAGTTGTACTCACCACAAAAAGTTTTTATCATCATTCCATGAACCCTCCTATCATCTGAAGCATACAAATTCCAAGGACATCCTTTCTCACATATGGCTCGCAGCCTCTTCTTCTCATTCCTTGGCATCTTAATATCCACCCTGTGCTTCATACTATATTCTGTAATAGCCTTCCTTAGCAACTCTGCAGACTCAAAGATAATTCCTACTTTGAACACTGGATTGACCAAGTCTTCATGCTTGAATGACTTGAAATTGAATGTGACATTGTTTTCAGCATCAGAGTTTAGAACCATTAACTCTTCATCATCAGTTGAGAAATCCTCATCACCTCTGCCCACCACAACTTGAGCTCTCTTTCCCTTGGATACCTTCTTTCCCTTGGCAACTCCTTGATCAACCACTTGGTCATCAACATTATCCATGAATATATCATCATCTTCATTAGCCAGATCATAATCACAATGATCAAAGCAGTGAACTTGCCCACCAACATAGGCCCGATTAACTCATGTTCCAGTAAAAAAACCTCCATGATGCATCTCAACTATGAACTCACCACTATCAGCTCCTAAAACTGGAAAGATTGCTAACAAATTAGGGAAGATTAATACAAACCAAGCCATCTAACATTATTGGGAGAAATAACAGTTCAATCCCAAACCCTAGACGAACCAAAATCATAAAAGATGGTAAACATTTGCCATTCCGATTCACAACACCATCTAACTACATTCAATGCGAAGACCAAGATTATCACGAAATGAGCTCAAGGGGATTCACTCACCATATACAGGTCGGCCTTGCCCTTTCGGCCGCAACACCACCACCATCGTGCAGATTCACCGCGACCACTGTGGGAATCCGCACACCACCGGACTTCGGCGTCACTCCTCCGCCGTGTTGGCCTCCTAACTCGCCGGCGATTGCCTCCACTAGCGGCCGCCCCACGTGCTCCCCGTGGGTTCGTGTGTCCGTGACGGCGGACTCGAAGAGGTGAAGTACTGGGAAGAGGATATGAAAAGAACTGGGTGGCCTCTCTGCTTATTTGCACGCCCCAAACTAGGCTCACGCGCGGCACACGTGCGCTTGGACATAGTCAGCGCCACGCTGTCCACGCCACGTCGGCCAAAACCTTGTTCCGATGAGTTACGGACCTAAGTGGCATACTTAAACAACATTAGGGTGCCAGAAGTACGATTTGAGAGTTTATGGACCTAAGTGGCACTCTAAGACAAGTTCAAGGGCCTATGATGCATTTTACTCTTGCAGTATTACTTAAAATACTTACCGTAACTAGGAGTAGTATAATTGCCTCTCACAGGAAAATTAGTTAACAAGGAAGGCTGACAGATACTGTAGATCCTGTTGCGGCCGCTTTTACGTACTCAACCGCCAGCACCAGCCCGCTGAGCTGAGATGAGCGTCCCTTGCAAGACTGGTGGTTGGCCAAGGTATATTTGCACGTTCTCCGCGGTGGTAGTGGCCTGTACGCACCCATCCATCTCCGGCAAAGGCAAAAAAGAAAAAGGTACGGCGCCATGTGTGCGGCTACGTACGAGATCGATCTTCCTTGCCTGTCCAAGTAACGACGCGGCTCATGCTCTGCTTGCGCCGCCCGGGAATCCTCTGATGGCCTTGCATGCATTTCATTTTGTTTCCACTGCAACAACCAGCAACGCAATGCGACACAGAGACCCCGTGCGTAAAATACCCGCCGTAGGACAAACAGGCATTGCATTTGCATGCCATGCCGGCTAGCTCTCTGTGTCTCTGTACCCACCGAGTACTGGCAGCAGTTTTACTGATCGAGCACACATGCACATTGCGTGCAGAATTAGTTGCGTGTCAAATGTTGTCCGGCTTTGTGTCGCGTACAAAATTTCAATTACCGACGAACGAGTACTAACTTCCTAGCTTTTTTTTTTGTTCTTCCTTCTTGATCTAGTAACACCGCGACCACATTTATTGTGGAATCCGGTTACATGCATGATGATGTTTTGGGGTTGCATCTGTTCATACAGATACATCAGTACATTTTCCTACAACGGAGATCCAGAGCCCGTTCGGCTGGGCTAAATTGGCTGGCTGAGCTGATCAGCCCAGCCGTTCGGCGGCCCAAGCCCAGCCGAACGGCTATAAAGCCAACCTGGGTCACCGCGCCCCTCAGTCCCTCACTCACTCACTCCGACCGGGCGCGTTCTCCTCCCTCCCTCACTCCGTCCCCCGCGCCCCCACGCCTAGGGTTTCCGCCGCGCGGGTCGCCGCGCGCGTGAGCTCCGCTTCTCCGTTCCTGCCCTGGCGCCGTCGAAAGCATCAAGTTTGTCGAACTAGGGCGCCGCATCCCCCCCTTCAACCTGCCGACATCGACGCTCGTCCGACACCAAGCAGTTACCCCCAGATCCGAGTTCACCTTCCCTCCCTCCCCACCTGTTCTAACGCAGCCATCGTACCCGCCTTCCGGATCCGACATCGTCGTCGTCCACACCCCCCTGCCCCACCCCCACCCCCGACTGGATCTGATCCCCACGTACTCCTATTGCAGGTGAGCCCGCCCGCCGCCAACAGATCCGCCTCGCAGTCCGCCGGATTCACCAGCCTTTTCGCCGGATCCGCCACACTGGCAGCGTCGTCCGCTTCGTCCTGCTCCTCTCCTGAAGGCAGGCACTGCATCCACCGTTCAAAACGCGCGAAGACTTCTAGCAAGGCAAGTCCCCATCTCTTACGCCGTAACTCCCCTGTTTGTTACTCTTACAAGTGCTGCAAATTTTCTTGTATGCTGCATTCATCATGCCATACATTTTGCAAATGGCAATAGATGTCCACTGACCGTGATAACTGGGATGAAGCCACCTTGAGGACCTTTTTGGAATTAGTCATAGAACAGAAAAACCTCTTGCACTAGAACCAACGAGGCCTCACAACCGTCAGGTGGTTAAATCTGTATCCAGCATTCGAAAACAAAACGAAGCTGGGTTATGACAAGAAACAGCTGCAGAACAAGTTGAATGATCTGAAGTGGTCATATTTCGCTTGGCGCGACCTTCAAACCCACACTGGCCTAGGCCGTGACCCGACCACAGGAGGCATCGCAGTTGACCCCTCGTTTTTTGAGGGTGGCAACGGGGTACTTCCTTCCACCTATTTTCTTTCTAACCCACTGACTACCAAGTACTAGAGATGGTCCCATCGTATTCGTCCTAACTTGTGGAACCATGGCACACGTGCAGGAAAATAGCCAATCGGCTGCGCAGCGGACCAAAGTTCCCAAATGCCTTGACCTACTACTCACTCTTTGGGGACGCCCCCCCCCCCCCCCCCCCCCCCGTGAAAGGGGCACATTGCTCGCTTCTGGTGGACATCATCGCGAGAGGACACCGAGTACTCCTAGCAATGAAACTCCACACGACATGTCCCAGGAGCCTATAGGTACACACAGTGTCGGCTAGTCCTCCAAGAGAACCAATAGAGAACATTCCATCAACAGCCCTCCCAGTAAGAAGACTGTTTCCATTGACGAGTGCCTTGAAGACCTGACCCAGTTCATTAAGAACCATTAGCAGCAGAAGGCGGGGTCAAGCAAGCACGACGAGGAGATGGCCAAAGTGAAGCAGATTATGAAACAAGATGGTTTGCCCGAGTCTGATCCTGTGTTTGCTCATGCTTTAGTTGTTTTCAAGAACACAGTGGACCGTAGGAACTTTCTGAGCATGGAAATGAAAGAGGGCCGCATGAACTTGATTGAGGCCTACTGGGAGGTTCTGAGAGCCAGATCAAAGTAGTCGTTATCCCAACGAACGTTCCTTCTGCGGCAGTCTATCTAGTTTTATGTTCGAATTGTGCATGTTGAGGATGTATGTTTGCCCTATGTTCATTTCGTTTGATATTGTCATTGTAATATTCCCTGGACATTGTTTGGTTAGTTGCATCGATGTGTTGTGGCCTGTGGCCTAAACTTTGTGTGCTCGTTGTTTTTCCCTAATCGAAATAAATTGTGTTATGTGATGTACATATCTTGGTTGTAGGTTGACCTACATTTCGTAACAAGACAAGACTCTATTAATTGGTGTTCTATGTTACCTTGATATCTCTCTTATTGTGACTTATCACACTGACCTATATTTCCAGTTTTAAGTGGTGGTGCTGTTTCTCTGGGCCATCCCATCGGCTGTAGTGGTGCACGTTCAAAAACTGAAGGTATTTGTGTCTGCACTTGCTCAAGTAATTTGAAATTATGAAGTCCTACTTGTTTGTTTTTTAAGATAAGTGTATTTTGTCTTGTGCATGTTCAAAAACTGAAGGTATCCTTTCAACAATGGACCAAGTACGTGCAACAGATGCTGATCACAAAGAAGTTTGGTGACATTGCATTTAGAGATAAGGATTTTAAGACTGCAATTGACTACTACTCCAAGGTACCAACATCCCTGTTCTTCTCCATTTCATGGGCCCTGTCTGCAATGGACCTTCACATATGAATGTGAGTGCCTATTTGGATTAATTGGTGCTGATATATCAGGGGCTGTTGTGCTTGACACATCATGCTAGTGATTAGGTTCTCTCTGTTGGTACCAATGATTATAAATACTCCAGTGACCAGTGCTATTGTGATGAATTGTGATCTTTATTCAGAAATTCATGTATAACCTTCAAGGGGTTTTGGCCTACTGAATCCTAGTGCTAATCGTAGCTAGCTAAGTGACCATCGTTCATATTCTGTGATTTTGTTCAGAAATTATGTACATACCCCTCCATGGTTGTTCCAGGATCCATTAGTGCTACTAATTGTCAATTGTTACTGGCTATTAGTTAGCTAGTTATTAACAGTGTCACCAATTCATCCAAATAGGCGGTCAATGTTTGTTTATCACTACATAAATGATTATGTGTTATCTTTGTATATCTGGGCTTCTCTCTATTGAACCATGTCTGTTCTCTTTGTATATCTGGGCTTATACAACGCTTTCATTTGTTGAGACAGCCTGTGTGGTAGTTTTCAATTCCTACCTACATCATGGAAGAATTAACACAAGAAAACTGCTATTTTGTTTGTCAGTGTTCTAATTTGTATATCACTTGTTCTTTCTTATCTTATCATGCTCTTGTAGATGAGCAGCTCTGAGGACTCCTACATCAGCGACACCTCAAGCGAAGGAACGCAAATTTACAATGTTGGGGCTGCTGCTGTCCTCGTTGCAAGGTTAAAAGCAGCAGTGGCCAATGCGGCTCCAGTGGTCAACCCTGCCCTCGCCTTCCCAAAGATGAGCGGGCGGCAGTGAATGCAACTGAATCTGCAAAACGAACAAAGGTGCAAAGAAAACCTGCGTATGTCTCCTGATGCTTTCCTGCATTTGCACAACATTTTAGTTGAGTATGGATTGAAGGGTACACAAGAGACATGATCCATAGAAACTTTACGATTATATGTGTGGACTTGTGCTCACAATGAGGCAGCTAGAAGGAGCCAGGATAGATTTGAACGATCTTTAGATACAGTTAGTAGGAAGGTTATTCATGTGGCCGAGATTATTAGTAGATGGGCAGACAGTATTCTAGTTTCGATTGATAGAAGTTATGCTGGAGTGCACGCTCAGTTTTCAACATATGCACCATTTTTTGATGGGTGCATTGGGGCGTTGGATGGAACTCATATTAAAGTGTCGGTGAACAAGGAGGCCAAACTTGACTACATAAACAGGAAAGGTGATGTAACAATTAATGTTTGTGCCATTGTGGACATGGATATGCGCTTCATGTTTGTTGGGGCCGGGATGGCGGGGTCAGTGCATGTAACATCCTAAAATTTGCACTCTTTTAAATAGCTAAATTGATCTATTTACGCAATTATGTGTGCATACAAATGTAGGAAAATAATAATTTTATAAAACTAAAATCAAATATAATATTAGCTACAAGTGATGCATACATGCTGCTGCATATCATTTGGTGAATGTTTGGAATTTATTAAAGATTTCAAAAAGAATTGAAATTTGAATTTAAAAATGGATTTGGAAAAGTGTAGAAAAAGAAAAAAAAAGAATCATTTTCTCCTTTCCTTCTTGAATTTCGGCCTGCAGGCCCAGCTCCCCGACGGCCCGCTCCCCTCTCTTCCTTCCACTCCTCCTATTCTCCTTCCTGGGCCGGCCCAGTTCAGGCGGAACCGCTGCCCCCGCGCCAGCCCAGCACCGCGCCCGTTCCCCGCGCGTCAGTCGCTGCCTAAGCGGGCCCGCTTGTCAGTTCTTTCCCCCACCTCCTCCCGCATGCCCCGCCCAGTAAGGCAACTGCCGCTGCACAACCGCCGCCCCGTGCCCGCTCCTCGCGACGTGGGCGCGTCGCCCCGCTCCTCGGCCTCGATAAAAAGAAGCCGAGCCCCCCCCCCCCCCCCCCGCGCACTCCCCTACTCTCCCCACTCCATTTTCTCTCTCGCGTTCATGCCTCGGAGGCCACGACCGTCGCACGGAAGAGCTCCGCCGGCCACCGTCCTCACCTCCGCGCGAAACGCCGTCCCCGAGTCGCGTTCTTCTCCGTTTGAAGTCGCGGTGAGCTTCGCCGTACTCCCCTCCTTCCCTCTGTGCTTTCAATTTGGTATTTCGTGGCCGTTTGGGGCCCTATTCGCGAGCGTCCGCGAGCTTTGGCCGCCGACCATGGCGCCCGTCGCCTCGCCTTCCTCCTCCGGCCGTCGTGATGGCCTGGGCGAGTTCCCCTTCTCCCCAGCTTTCTCCCGGTGCCTCCGGATTTCCGAACCGTGGCCCCTAGCCCCGGAACCGCGCGCTCCGGCGTGTCCTTGCCGCTGGCCATGGCTGCGCCGCCGTGGCTGTCACTGTGCCGGCCGCCGGTGCCCCTTTCTCTCTCCCTCCCATCTGTTCCGGGCCGTCCGATCTTGATCCATCGGCCACCGTTGGCCGATACCCCTTCGCGGGTGGTTTTGCTAAAGAGCCCTCCTGTTTTCGCGTAATAGAACCCGCAGTCCAAAGCGCATTCCCCCTATTACGCATTCTTGTTTTGAAAGCGTAAAGTCATCGGCTTAAGTCAAAAGTACGCTTTCAGTATTTACAGAAATGCCATTTGAACTGTTTCGCTCATAAAATTGTCGTTTTAGCTCTGAATTGATCCATTCAAATCGCGTTAGCTTCGTAATTTCATAGGCTACATGTTAGAACTACTGTTAGTCAAGTTTGGAACTTTTTAATTTCATGATTAGAATTAATTAAATATAGGGCTATAGGAAAACCCGTTTTAATCACAACTTTCGCATTTTAGCTCCGTTTTTCGTGAACTTCGCGTTGACGTGATCGTAGAGAAACGTAGATTAGTTTTACAAACATTTTATCTTGTTTTCAATACTGTTGGTGTACTGTTCTAATGATAGGAATGTTTGCTTTGCATGAATGCTTTTGGAATGTTGTATGTTGCCGTGTTGGTCGCGTTCAGACGGTGAGGAAAACGTTGGAGACCAAGAACTCTTCGACGACCAGCAGGACCAGCACGAGTTTGTGAACCAAGGCAAGTATAACATGGGCCTTCCTTGATGTCCTATTTCACTTTAAGCAATTACTCATTTGCATGTGTCTAAATTTGATACCCGTAAGGACATCCTAGTGATTGTTATCCTGTTTCTTGTCTCCTATGGGTTAAATGCATATGGGTAGATTGCTAGTGCTCTAACTAAGCTTGATATACATATTGATGAATGATACTATGGAACAAAGAGAGTAACCTGAATTATAATAACTGTTCCATAGGGCGAAAGTGCAAATGACCGTTGTTCATGTTGCTCCCGGCCCTCCATAAGGACTTATCTGTCGGCAAAAGCTGGGACTGACAGTGCAACCGGGAGAGTCATATGGCTCTGACTTTAGCTCAGTAATAGGATCTTTCCTAACTAGTTAGAGGTTACCTTTTGGCGCAAATGGGGCTTGCCACTTTGGATATAGGGCTGCCTCTGTTCCTATGAGTATAGCCGCGATGGATTTGTGCCATAGGAAAGGGGGGTTCCTACATCTGCCTGCCAAGGAAACCTAGCGGCCCTAACTTGTTAGGGAAACCTATGAAATGGCTTCATAGTGTACCCTGCCCGCTCACCTTGGTAGTGACATGGGAGTAATTAACCCGGGCGTATGGGGATCACGACTCGCGGTGAATGTGCACCACCTCTGCAGAGGGTAACAAACTGTTATAACAGCCGTGCTCACGGTTACGAGCGGCCCAGAAAACTCACAGAATAACTGGATACTTGATGATGATCGATAAAGTTGTTCTATGATGAAATATGGTAAACCTGACCTTGATATATGTTCTTATGGGTTTAAATGGGAGCTTAAGCATAACTTGATAATACTTGAGAAATAAAAGTTTGACCTATTAAAAATGCTAACTGTAGTAAACCAGAGTCTATCCTTTTTGAGCTTCATAACCCCATGTTAGCTTGCTAAGTACGGAATGTACTTACACTTGTTTATTTTCTTTACTTGGATAAAAATCCCGGATGGGTAACAGATGACAACGGGTATGAGGATTTCGCGGAGGATTATTAGGCTTGTGGTCAACCAGTTGACCTTCCCTGTGATGACGGCCGCGAGAGTTCATTCTATCTTTATTATTCCGCTGTGATGTATGAGACTAAGTTCTATTATAGCTCTGATGTATGTGACACTGTGATGATACTATTGTAATTTGTCAGCTTGTGTGTGTGATTGATTTCTGGGCACACACGAGTTTAGTGCATTCAATTTTATCCTTAAAATTGGGTGTGACAAATTGGTATCAGAGCCGTGTTGACTGTAGGACGCAAGCCTAGTTAAAAAAAGATCGTTTTAGCAACTTTGCTCCTCTGGTTTCTTGCTTACTGACTTATCCTTGTTATTTTATTAAAACATTTATGCTTTTCATACCTTAATCTATTATTTAAAATTGTTGATTCTAATTTCTATCTCACTTTAAATCTATAGATGTCTCATAATCCGAAGACCGCTCGACTCAGCACCGCCGGTTATCGTGCCATGTTCACCCCGCGTGCCCCACCGGCGGAGAGGGAGGTTGTGATCATCTCCGACGACGAGGAGATGGCTACACCGATGCCTGCACCTACTCCTACACCAGTCGCCGTGCCCGTCTACCCTGTGGTAGCTACACCTGAGGAGTCGACGGCTACTTCCCCTACACCTGCACCCGCCCCAGCTGCCCCCGTGGAGGACGAGGAGATTGGCTAGAAGTGCAAGTACTACTTCAAGCCAGCTCCAGAGACAGCCTACTCCCACACTCTTCTCACCCACGTGCTGGACGACTACTTCCCCGACTTGCACGCTTCCATCAGCTACCACTGCGCCGAGTACAAGCACCCACTGGAGGCTACCTTCTGGAAGGTAGAGCTGGTGGTCACCGCATGGAATGATATCATCAATGGACATGAGGTGGAGACTGTCCACAGTGCCCCTGCCAGGAGAGCCCATGCTTTGGATGGCATGGAGGATGCAGCACAGAATGCCTACATCCACTACCATGGTCGTCGCTTCGAGGCCATGAGGGAGGATCGCTTCAGGTTCCTTCCTCGAAATGATCATGAGGGTGTTTGGCAGGTTTTGGCTCCACCAGAGAATGACCCAACTCTGGAGGCAACGGTGCAGCATGTCCACGCTATGCAGGGAGTGAATGATGAGGTCAAAGGAGAACTGCGTGCATCTCAGAGGGCGCAGAGACGACTACAGAAACAAGTGGATGAACTTCGAGCACAGCTGGGACAGCCTTCCATCTACAAGAAGAAGCGCCGTTCCTTCACCATGATTGACACCGCTCCATAGGTGTTAGGTGCCTTGATCTAGATTATCACGTCGTTAGTTCGTGTCCTTATTTAGTCTTGTTGGTCTTGTGAACTTGGTTGATTAGATGTTTGATTTGTGAACTTGGTTGAGTTGGTATTTTGCTTGGTTGCTGGAAGTTTGTGGGCATGTCCACAACTTCTTTAGATTAGAACTTTAAATTTAGAATGAAATCTTAATGCAGAAGTATCATTTTACCTTATCTCTGCTGTGCTGATTTCTGGAGCAGCCTGTGTTCTTTATCTGGTAACTCGAAATCTGGGATGATAAAAATTCTGAAATTTTTGTGGAGATAACTGGACCTCTGTATCTCTCAAGTGTTTTTGGAATCACGTCAATAGCTATTCTGGTTTGGGAGATCTAGCTGGCACAAGTTGATGTTCCTGCGCTGTCTGGAACTCAAAACAGTTTCGGTTTAGCTCTATTTTTGACTATGTGCGAGTTCGAATCTGTAAAAGTGGTCTAAATGAAAGTTGTAGCTGATGTCCTAAGCTTTCTAACAAATCTTGGAGCACCTCTGTTGGATCTCTGAAACTCGAGTTATAACAGTTTTACTGAACTGCTGAATTTGAATCTTGCCCAGAAAATTTTTAGCATTGTTCTTATCTCTTGTAAGCTCTCTATAATTGGAAAAATCTCTAAATTTTGCACATTTGTTGGAAAACAGATGGCCGCAAGAGGAGAAAGAGGCAGAGGCCGTGGTCGTGGGCGTGATGCTCTTATGAATCCACCACCGCCACCTGTGACCATGGAGCAGATTTTGGGAATGCAAGCGCAGCTGATGCAAGCTATGATGCAGCGCTTGGACAATGAACCTGCAAGAGGTCCACCGTCTGTCCAGGTTAGAGATAAGCATGGAGAGTTTATGAAAGGTCGTCCACCGGTGTTCACACATGCCACAGACCCTATGGAGGCCGATGACTGGTTGCGTGCTGTGGAGAAACAACTGAACATAGCACAATGCAACGACCTGGAGAAAGTGTTGTATGCTTCCGGGCAACTCCAAGGAGCTGCTCAGGATTGGTGGGAATCATTCCAGTTTGGACGTCCCAACAATGCTCCTGATATCACTTGACAGGAATTTAAGGATAGTTTCCGATTATACCATATTCCTGATGGACTAGTGGAACTAAAGCAGGAAGAATTCAGATCTCTCAAGCAAGGATCAATGACTGTGGCGGAATATCGGGACAAGTTCGCACAACTATCCCGCTACGCTCCTAATGATGTGGCAGATGACAAGGATAAGCAACGCCGTTTCCTCAAGGGACTCTATGATGGACTGCAGCTCCAGCTGATGTCTAATACTTATCCTAACTTCCAGTCTTTGGTGAATCGCGCAATCGTGATTGATGATAAGCGCAAGGAGATGGAAGCTAAGAAGAGAAGGCTCCAAGGGTAAGCTTCTAGAAGCAACACTCGCCCACGTGCTTTTTCCCAGCAAGGTTTCCAGCAGAGGAATCAAGGACCAACTCATCAGGGAAACCGTGGTCAGTATCCTCAGCGGAACCAGTTCCAGCAACGCCCTCAGTATCAGCAACAGTTTGGAAATCAGCGTCCTCCGCAATAGACTAGCAATCCTGCAACACACTAGGGAGTGCCTAACAATGCTCCTGTGAAGAGTGGTGCACCAAACAATCCCAATGCCTGTTACCGATGTGGAGAAGTAGGACACTATGCTCATCAGTGTCCTAAGAAACAGAACCAACAAGCACCTCAGAACCAGGCCAACAATCAGAAGTTCAACGCCCAACCACCTCTCACAGCGAAGGTGAACTATGTGTCATCTGATGCAGCTCAGGAGACGCCTGAGGTCATGTTGGGTACGTTCAGTGTCAACTCTATTTCTGCTACCGTACTTTTTGATTCTGGTGCTTCGCATTCTTTTATCTCCCAAGCTTTTGTTAGAATGCATAGCATACCTTTGTGTGCCATGAAAAACCCAATACTAGTGAATTCCCCGGGAGGTAGTATGCCCGCTTCTTATTGGAGCCCCTCAACTAGCATTTTCTTAAGGGGGGTAGACTTCAAGGTGAAGCCTATTGTGTTGAGAACAGCGGGAATTGACCTTATCCTGGGAATGGATTGGATGAAACAACACCGGGCAGTGATATAGTGTCAGGAGAAATCTGTGGTTGTGACATCACTCAATGGGGATAGAATCTGTATAGAAGTAGTAGTGCAAGCTCAGCCTACAGCCACAGTGAATCAGCTAGATGGTGAAATCAATGAACAAGATCGTGTCGTGGAGGAATTTCCGGATGTCTTCCCCGATGACTTGCCAGGTATGCCACCTGACCGAGACATTGAATTCATTATTGAATTATTACCTGGAACTGCACCAATAGCTAAACGTCCATATAGAATGGGAGTTAATGAATTAGAAGAGCTTAATAAACAACTAAAAGAGTTGCAAGAAAAAGGTTTCATACGCCCCAGTTCTTCCCCGTGGGGGGCACCTGTAATCTTTGTGGATAAGAAGGATGGTAGTCAACGGATGTGTGTGGATTACCGCTCACTTAATGAGGTTACCATCAAGAATAAATACCCTTTGCCTAGGATAGATGATTTGTTTGATCAGTTGAGAGGAGCTCATGTGTTCTCCAAGATTGATCTCCAATCTGGTTATCATCAGCTTAAGATTCGGAACTCGGATATACCCAAGACAGCATTCACCACACGGTATGGATTATATGAGTACACCGTTATGTCTTTTGGATTGACCAATGCACCTGCATACTTCATGTATTTGATGAATAAGGTGTTCATGGAGTTTCTGGATAAATTCGTGGTAGTATTCATAGATGACATACTAATTTTCTCCAAGACAGAAGAAGAACATGCGGAACACATAAGGATGGTCTTGCAAAAGCTTAGAGAGCATAAGTTGTACGCTAAGCGGAGCAAGTGTGAGTTTTGGTTAAAGGAAGTCTCTTTTCTGGGTCATGTTATCTCCAATGGTGGGATAGCAGTGGATCTAGGCAAAGTGCAAGATGTACTGAATTGGAAACCACCAACTACAGTAAGTGAAATTCGTAGCTTTTTGGGATTGGCTGGTTATTACCGAAGGTTCATTGAAGGCTTTTCCAAGCTAGCCAAGCCTATGACAGCTTTGTTGGAAAAGAATGCTAAGTATGTATGGTCAGATAAATGCCAGTCAAACTTTGAAGAGCTAAAGAAGAGATTGACTACAGCTCCAGTATTAATTTTGCCCGATTTAAACAAGAATTTCTCTATATATTGTGATGCATCCCGTTTGGGTCTTAGATGTGTGCTTATGCAAGAAGGAAGAGTGGTTGCATATGCATCCAGACAACTAAGGAAGCATGAGTTGAATTATCCTACTCATGACTTGGAATTGGCAGCTGTGGTTTATGCTTTGAAGATCTGGAGACATTATCTGATTGGACATAAGAGTGATATCTATACTGATCATAAGAGTTTGAAGTATATCTTCACCCAATCAGATCTGAATTTAAGACAACGTCGTTGGTTGGAATTGATCAAAGACTATGATTTGGAAGTGCATTATCACCCAGGAAAGGCAAACATCGTAGCCGATGCACTTGGCAGAAAGAGCTATGCCAATGGAATTCAGACAACACCTATGTCAGCAGAGTTGTGTGCTGAAATGGAGTATCTCAACTTGAGCCTGGTCACTAATGCAATGGAATTGGTAATAGAGCCTACACTAGAGCAGGAGATACGCAAAGGTCAA
This sequence comes from Miscanthus floridulus, assembly GCF_019320115.1. Classification (NCBI taxonomy): domain Eukaryota; kingdom Viridiplantae; phylum Streptophyta; class Magnoliopsida; order Poales; family Poaceae; genus Miscanthus; species Miscanthus floridulus. The sequence goes on along the minus strand of NC_089584.1, from coordinate 14,680,802 downwards.
TTGGAGGATGAAAAACTTAAAGAGATAGCAGAGAATGTAGTGCTTGGAAAGGCACCCGGATTTAGAATGGATGAGAATGGAACCCTTTGGTTCGGGAAAAGGATATGTGTACCGGAAGTGAAAGCTATCTGAGATGCAATTCTACAAGAGGCCCATGAGTCTGCTTATTCTATACATCCCGGAAGTACCAAAATGTACTTGGATCTCAAAGAAAAGTATTGGTGGTATGGTTTGAAGAGAGATGTGGCAGAATATGTGGCTTTGTGTGACACTTGCCAAAGAGTGAAAGCTGAGCATCAAAGACCTGCAGGGTTACTACAACCAATGAAGATCCCTGAATGGAAATAGGAAGAAGTTGGCATGGATTTTATTGTAGGATTACCCCGCACTCAAAGAGGTTATGATTCAATATGGGTAATAGTGGATCGACTCACCAAGGTCGCTCACTTTTTACCAGTCAAGACTACTTATAATGGTGCAAGATTAGCAGAGTTATACATGGAACGAATAGTGTGCTTACATGGTGTTCCCAAGAAAATTGTGTCGGATAGAGGCACCCAATTTACATCGCAATTCTGGCATAAAGTACATAGATCTTTGGGAACAAAGTTGAATTTCAGTTCTGCTTACCACCCGCAAACTGATGGACAGACGGAAAGGATCAACCAGATTTTGGAAGATATGTTGAGAGCCTGTGCACTTCAGTATGGTGATAGTTGGGATAAGAGTCTGCCTTACGCAGAGTTCTCGTACAACAACAGTTATCAAAAGAGCCTCAAGATGGCACCTTTCGAGGCATTGTATGGACGTAAGTGTAGAACACCTTTGTTCTGGAATCAGACTGGAGAAACTCAAGTGTTTGGTCCCGATGTCCTTAGAGACGCGGAAGAACAAGTGAGAATGATTAGAGACAATTTGAGAGTAGCTCAGTCTCGATAGAAGAGTTACGCTGATACCCGCAGAAGAGAGCTGACTTTCAAGATTGGTGATTATGTGTACCTAAAAGTGTCACCAATGAGAAGTGTGAGAAGATTCAATATGAAAGGAAAGTTAGCCCCAAGGTATATAGGACCTTTTAAGATCCTAGAGAGACGTGGAGAAGTAGCTTATCAGTTGGAACTGCCTGAGAGCTTGTCCGGTGTGCACGACGTGTTCCATGTTTCCCAGTTGAAAAAGTGTCTGAGGGTACCAGAAGAACAAATTCCTTTGGAAGAACTTGTTGTCAAGGAAGATCTTACTTATGAAGAGTATCCGATAAAGATTTTGGAAACTGCCGAAAGAGTTACGAGAAGCCGAACAGTAAAGATGTGCAAGGTGCAGTGGAATCGTTATACAGAGGATGAGGCTACTTGGGAAAGAGAAGAGGATCTGAGAAAGACTTATCCCCAACTGTTTGAGTAAGCAATCACCCGAATCTCGAGGACGAGATTCATCTTAAGGGGGGTAGAATTGTAACATCCTAAAATTTGCACTCTTTTAAATAGCTAAATTGATCTATTTACGCAATTATGTGTGCATACAAATGTAGGAAAATAATAATTTTATAAAACTAAAATCAAATATAATATTAGCTACAAGTGATGCATACATGCTGCTGCATATCATTTGGTGAATGTTTGGAATTTATTAAAGATTTCAAAAAGAATTGAAATTTGAATTTAAAAATGGATTTGGAAAAGTGTAGAAAAAGAAAAAAAAAGAATCATTTTCTCCTTTCCTTCTTGAATTTCGGCCTGCAGGCCCAGCTCCCCGACGGCCCGCTCCCCTCTCTTCCTTCCACTCCTCCTATTCTCCTTCCTGGGCCGGCCCAGTTCAGGCGGAACCGCTGCCCCCGCGCCAGCCCAGCACCGCGCCCTTTCCCCGCGCGTCAGTCGCTGCCTAAGCGGGCCCGATTGTCAGTTCTTTCCCCCACCTCCTCCCGCACGCCCCGCCCAGTCAGGCAACTGCCGCTGCGCAACCGCCGCCCCGTGCCCGCTCCTCGCGACGTGGGCGCGTCGCCCCGCTCCTCGGCCTCGATAAAAAGAAGCCGAGCCCCCCCCCCCCCCCCCGCGCACTCCCCTACTCTCCCCACTCCATTTTCTCTCTCGCGTTCACGCCTCGGAGGCCACGACCGTCGCACGGAAGAGCTCCGCCGGCCACCGTCCTCACCTCCGCACGAAACGCCGTCCCCGAGTCGCGTTCGTCTCCGTTTGAAGTCGCGGTGAGCTTCGCCGTACTCCCCTCCTTCCCTCTGTGCTTTCAATTTGGTATTTCATGGCCGTTTGGGGCCCTATTCGCGAGCGTCCACGAGCTTTGGCCGCCGACCATGGCGCCCGTCGCCTCGGCTTCCTCCTCCGGCCGTCGTGATGGCCTGGGCGAGTTCCCCTTCTCCCCAGCTTTCTCGCGGTGCCTCCAGATTTCCGAACCATGGCCCCTAGCCCCGGAACCGCGCGCTCCGGCGTGTCCTTGCCGCTGGCCATGGCTGCGCCGCCGTGGCTGTCACTGTGCCGGCCGCCGGCGCCCCTTTCTCTCTCCCTCCCATCTGTTTCGGGCCGTCCGATCTTGATCTATCGGCCACCGTTGGCCGATACCCCTTCGCGGGTGGTTTTGCTAAAGAGCCCTCCTGTTTTCGCGTAATAGAACCCGCAGTCCAAAGCGCATTCCCCCTATTACGCATTCTTGTTTTGAAAGCGTAAAGTCATCGGCTTAAGTCAAAAGTACGCTTTCAGTATTTATAGAAATGCCATTTGAACTGTTTCGCTTATAAAATTGTCGTTTTAGCTCCGAATTGATCCATTCACATCGCGTTAGCTTCGTAATTTCATAGGCTACATGTTAGAACTACTGTTAGTCAAGTTTAGAACTTTTTAATTTCATGATTAGAATTAATTAAATATAGGGCTATAGGAAAACCCGTTTTAATCACAACTTTCGCATTTTAGCTCCGTTTTTCGTGAACTTCGCGTTGACGTGATCGTAGAGAAACGTAGATTAGTTTTACAAACATTTTATCTTGTTTTCAATACTGTTGGTGTACTGTTCTAATGATAGGAATGTTTGCTTTGCATGAATGCTTTTGGAATGTTGTATGTTGCCGTGTTGGTCGCGTTCAGACGGTGAGGAAAACGTTGGAGACCAAGAACTCTTCGACGACCAGCAGGACCAGCACGAGTTTGTGAACCAAGGCAAGTATAACATGGGCCTTCCTTGATGTCCTATTTCACTTTAAGCAATTACTCATTTGCATGTGTCTAAATTTGATACCCGTAAGGACATCCTAGTGATTGTTATCCTGTTTCTTGTCTCCTATGGGTTAAATGCATATGGGTAGATTGCTAGTGCTCTAACTAAGCTTGATATACATATTGATGAATGATACTATGGAACAAAGAGAGTAACCTGAATTATAATAACTGTTCCATAGGGCGAAAGTGCAAATGACCGTTGTTCATGTTGCTCCCGGCCCTCCATAAGGACTTATCTGTCGGCAAAAGCTGGGACTGACAGTGCAACCGGGAGAGTCATATGGCTCTGACTTTAGCTCAGTAATAGGATCTTTCCTAACTAGTTAGAGGTTACCTTTTGGCGCAAATGGGGCTTGCCACTTTGGATATAGGGCTGCCTCTGTTCCTATGAGTATAGCCGCGATGGATTTGTGCCATAGGAAAGGAGGGTTCCTACATCTGCCTACCAAGGAAACCTAGCGGCCCTAACTTGTTAGGGAAACCTATGAAATGGCTTCATAGTGTACCCTGCCCGCTCACCTTGGTAGTGACATGGGAGTAATTAACCCGGGCGTATGGGGATCACGACTCGCGGTGAATGTGCACCACCTCTGCAGAGGGTAACAAACTGTTATAACAGCCGTGCTCATGGTTACGAGCGGCCCGGAAAACTCACAGAATAACTGGATACTTGATGATGATCGATAAAGTTGTTCTATGATGAAATATGGTAAACCTGACCTTGATATATGTTCTTATGGGTTTAAATGGGAGCTTAAGCATAACTTGATAATACTTGAGAAATAAAAGTTTGACCTATTAAAAATGCTAATTGCAGTAAACCAGAGTCTATCCTTTTTGAGCTTCATAACCCCATGTTAGCTTGCTAAGTACGGAATGTACTTACACTTGTTTATTTTCTTTACTTGGATAAAAATCCCGGATGGGTAACAGATGACAACGGGTATGAGGATTTCCCGGAGGATTATTAGGCTTGTGGTCAACCAGTTGACCTTCCCTGTGATGACGGCCGCGAGAGTTCATTCTATCTTTATTATTCCGCTGTGATGTATGAGACTAAGTTCTATTATAGCTCTGATGTATGTGACACTGTGATGATACTATTGTAATTTGTCAGCTTGTGTGTGTGATTGATTCCTGGGCACTCACGAGTTTAGTGCATTCAATTTTATCCTTAAAATTGGGTGTGACAGTGCATGACATGGCCGTACTAAGAGAATGTTGGCGGCAACCAACGTTCCCGCATCCACCACAAGGTTAGTGATTAGTGCCATGCAATAGTTGAACCATCTTTGTACTTTCTTTTGAAGATAACGAAAATGAATTGTGGAAATGGTGCATGTGTTGCAGGACGGTACTATCTGGTGGACACGGGATATGCACTGGAAACTGGCTACATGGCTCCATTCAAAAATACCAGGTACCATCTGGACGATTTTAGGGGTGTAGACATGGACACATTATCTCGATAGGGGAAATTTAACTTCACTCATTCGAGCCTCCGCAATGTAGTCAAAAGGACATTTGGGGTTCTCAAAGCCCGTCGGCACATATTGCATTGCGTACCGTTTTGTCATAGGGAAAATCAAAAGATGATTATTATGTCATGCTTTGCAATGCACAATTTTTTACGGAATCGTGAGATTGGAGTTGGTTCGCCTACATACCCACCGTCGGATTGAGTTCAGATCAACGCTAATTCCACTATGTCATTAGTGAGGGAGTACATATCTGTGGCCCTCTGGGTACAATGATGCAACAAAGGTGATTAAAATTAAGATGCCAAGTACTTCAATTAAAGTTAGCCGTCCCATGTATTTGTGCCAATAATATAGAATGGGTTCTGCTTCCCTTAGTAGCCATTAATATAGAATGTGTTCTTCTTGTGTTATATAGGTTGCCCTGGAGACACTTGTGGTGATCCATAGGCTTCTTTCCTAAGGTGATCCTACATTCTGTGAAGAGTTTTTTACATTTACAGTTTCATACAAAGAGTGCAAGTTTTTAAGTTGTCATACTTCAAGGATTATTCCATCCCAATTGGTCTATACTCTTTTTTTTCCTGCTTACTTTATATTAGATTTACAATCATATTGTTCTTGGTTATGTTCTGTTTTAAAAATGCCTACATGTGGTTGTCAAATCTAACACAAGGTCAACATCTGAAAAGGTTTTATTTTTATACATGTTTTCGACAATGGGAAGTGGGCATTGAATTGCTGTTCTTAAAGGAAAACGTTGTGAAGATTGGTTGGCTTAGGTTTCCGAGTGGAAGTATTGTCTGTGATTTGCTTGTCAAAATAAATAGGAGCCTTGACATAGCATCTGTACTAGATGATGATGTAGGTTCATGGCTGCAAATGGCTCAGACTCCTTGATACTCTCGCTTGTTGAAACAATACTTTCTTGCAAACTCGTTTTGCTACTAGCAAACAGCTTGTCAGGTTTATTATGGTCCACAGACATGGCTGCTGGAGTCGAGTCCACCAGTGCATCTTGTCCAGTACCACTCTTTGCATTAATAGAGTTTGACCGGAGTATGCCATTAGTGGGCAGTTCTACATCATTGGAAGGAGTTTCCTTGGTGGTGGACTGCCCATCTTCTGGACCCACATGACCTGCACATGTAGGGCTGTAGGGGGCGTGACCGGAGTATGCCTCAGGTTTTGATTCTTTAGCAGGCTCTCCGTCTTGATCCGCTACACTCTGTTTCTTAGTTTGTGTATTGTGGCTAGCTTCTGGTTGTCAAAATGGTTCTGTTGTCAAAGTAAATACCTATTTATTTTGAATGGTTTCCGAGTAATGAATGACCCAGCATTTTGTACATGCAGGTTCATTTAACATGAAGGCCACGTGCAGGTCACCAAGGCATGAAGACAATCATGTTTGTTAAGAAGTTGTCATGTTTGTAAAGAAGTGTAATTTGAACTATTGTTTGTAATGTGAACTGTTGTAGGTGACTGTTATGTGTAGTGAACTGCTAGTTGACTAGCTTGTAATGGATTGTTAGTAGCTCCTAACAAACTGTTATTTCAGCTGCTGTATGGAATTATGTTGTACTGTAATTTGAATGGCTGGTGTTTTGGCGCCATTAGTTGAAAGGATACGGTGTTGGCGCCATTTTTTTGAAATGAACAAATGCCATTACTTGGCTGGGGCCAGCTGCAGCTGGCGCCATATTTGAATGGCATGATGTTCTGCTGGCTGCCAGCTGCAACAGTTGTCTGGATAAAGCTGATTACTTGGCTGGTTTTCCCTGTAGCAGATGGTTTCCAGCAGCAGCCGTTTCCACGACCATCCATCGGATCCTGCGTGCGGCTACGTACGAGATCGATCTTCCTTGCCTGTCCAAGTAACGACGCGGCTCATGCTCTGCTTGCGCTTTTTTGAGGTATATTTGCATGCATGCCGGCTAGCTCTCTGTGTCTGTGTACCCACCGAGTACTGGCAGCAGTTTTACTGATCGAGCACACATGCACATTGCGTGCAGAATTAGCTGCGTGTCAAATTTTGTCCGGCTTTGTGTCGCGTACGAAATTTCAATTACCGACGAGCGAGTACTAACTTCCTAGCTTTTTTTGTTCTTCCTTCTTGATCTAGTAACACCGCGACCACATTTATTGTGGAATCCGGTTACATGCATGATGATGTTGCATCTGTTCATACAGATACAGCAGTACATTTTCCTACAGGGTGAAGGTACAAAGTGGCAACAACGGAGATCCAGATGCCACGACCATCCATCGGATCCTGCGTGCATCTGATCTGCCTTCCTTTTTTTGTCAAGTCGCGTCGATCGAGCTGACATCCAGGGCCCAAGTTGTCCGTCCTGCATACGGAGCAGTAGTACTCCTACTCTGCAAATATAGGTAGGAGTATGTATGGATCATGGATCATGCTCGTGTCCTGTTTGTTTGGGCTCGTTTGACTGATAAGTCATGATTGAAAGTACTATTAGTTGATTTGGTATGAGAGAAAAGTACTATTTGTTGGCTGAAAAAGTATGACTTATAAGACAAACAAGCCCAAATAAATAGAACACATATCTCTGAGTCTGAGTGACACCACCAAAGTGTGGTGTGGCAGATCTAGAAGCGAAGGAACACAGACGCAGCCGGTAGCCAGATCTATGTCACACCGACCTGCGGGCCATTGCTCGGAGGGACCCACTCCATGTGTACCCAGAGCCTTCTTCCCATGCCCTATGGTAGCATTTCTTTAGCACACAAGACACCACCGGAGAGCAGAGCCCCTGAGTACTCCTACGCTGTAACATAACAGCAGAAAGAAAACACGCTTACTCCTATACAGTTAGCAGCTAGTCCAATTACAATTACTCGATAGTCCTTATCGATTAACAAAGTACTTATGGAAAAGAAAAGAGGGAGGCCATGAAAAAATGGTTGAGTAGAAGTAGGTAACGGTGTCTCTTCAAGAGTGTGTGCTGTCAGCGAATGCCTTTTTTTTTTTTTGTCCTCTCGTCTTGCAACTGAAGCAACACTGATGAGTGATGAGTGAGAGAGAGTGGTGAGTGGCACAAGTCCAAATCTTGATCCGGAAGCAAAGGCCGTGCATGTTCTAGTACTAGACTTTTGACCACCCCAAGCCTTTCGGTGGAGTCCATGGGATCCAATGCCAGCCAGTCCCATCATCCCTTCTTCTTCGAGCTGGAGTGAAGCTCCGCCAAAAATCCTGCAGCTGGAAAGAAAAAAAAAAAAGGGCAGCCAGGGGAGGATTGCTTTGTTCTGCTGCTCATCCCTGCCCTTCTTCTCCATCCCCCCACCAAGTACTACTGTTTCCAGGCTGTCGTCTGTCTTTGTTTGTCCCTGCAACTGGGCGTTTAGTTTCCACCAAAATCTAAACTTTGGCACTATACAAAAAGAAGATTCCCCGTCACATCAAACTTGTGGTACATGCATAGAGTACTAAATGTTGATGAAATCAAAAACTAATTGCACAGTTTGATTGTACTTTGCGAGACGAACGTTTTGAGCCTAATTAGTCAACGATTGGACAATTATTACCAAATACAAACGAAACGCTCCAGAGCTTAGGAGGAGATTGTTATAGTAAGCCTAGGATAGTGTTTTTTTCTTAGGAAGTAGATCAGTGCGCGATCTTCACGGCACGGCCCAGGGCGCTGGGATGGCAGTGGTCGATCACGAGCGTGCTGTGATTTTCTCGGTCCTTAGTGACCATGTAAAGATGCATGTATTTCCTTTACATAGAGATAGAAAGCAACTGAAAACGTTGCCGCTTTGCAGCACCAAAATCATTGTGTGTCCACTGTGTTCGCATGTGTTCATCGTCTTCCCCCTCTCGCCGGTTCGGGATTCTGACATTTGGTACCAGAAGCTAGGTCCCGACGTCGCCATGTCGCAGTCACCATCCAAGAAGCTGTTGACTGGTGATGCCTCCGGCGAGAAGAAGGTCCAGCTGTCGAACTCGCCGCCACGTCGTCGTGGCCGCTCTCACAGCCGCCGCTCGCGCAACCAGGACGCCGGGTCGCGCGTCGTCGAGCGCATCATTGACCGACCATCAGTGAACGTCGCGTGGCCGATGTTGACCCGGACCAACTATCCGGAATGGGCCCTGGTCATGGAGGTAAACTTCCAGACCCTCAGTGTCTGGGACGCCGTCCACCATGGCATCGCCGAGGACCCCGATGGAGATGAGTACCACGACGACCGACAGGCGATGGCCGGGCTCCTGCGCTCGGTATCCTCTGAGCTCTGGAGCACCCTCGCCGTTAACCACATGGTGAAAGAGGCGTGGGACGCGGTCAAGAACTTGCGGATCGGCAACGAACGCGCGCGCGACGCCAGCGCGCAGCAGCTCCGCCGGGAATTCGGTAACCTCTCTTCAAGGAAGGCGAGAGCGTCAATGAGTTCGGCATCCGCATCACCGCGCTCGCCACCAACCTCCGCTCCCTCGGCAACAACATCACCGACGCTGAGGTCACCATCGAGGAGGTGGTCGGACGGCTGCGCGTGTTCGAGGAGCGCGCCAAGCCCAAGGAGGTCACGGAAGCCATGGGGTGCCTGATGCTCTCCGAGGAGGACTAGGAGACCCACCGTAAAGCGCGCTGTGAGCAGGAGAACTCTGGTGGCAGCGGTGTCCCCAGCAGCCGCGGGAAGCGCCGAGGGCACGGACGCGGTCGCGGCGGTGCAGGGTCCTCGACGCGTGACGGCCAGAATGTAGGCGCTGGGAACGCCGGTGGTGGGAGGCCACCACCTGGTACCCTCTGCAACAACTGTGGCAAGTCCGGCCATTGGGCCAAGGATTGCCGCGGGAAGAAGAAAGGCGCGGCACATGTCGTCCAGGCTAAGGAGGATGAGCACGCGCTGATGTACATCGCCACGGACGTCGAGGTAATCGCGCCGTCCGTGTCTTGCTACCACCCCAGGTCGCCGCCACCTGTCGTTCAGCCACAGGCGCGTGTCCACCTCGTCGAACCGAAGGTGCTCCTCCAGCTCAGTGAGGAAGAGAAGGAGGTCGTGGTGTCTCGCCGCTGGGTACTGGACACCGGGGCCATGAACCACATGACAGGTACACGCACTGTCTTCGCCGAGCTGAACACCGGCGTCACCGGCACCGTCAAGTTCGGGGACGGATCGGTGGTCGACATCCAGGGCAAGGGTACCGTCCTCTTCGCCTGCAGATCGGGTGAACATCGTCGCCTTGACGGGGTCTACTACATCCCGTGCCTCACCACGAACATCGTCAGCCTGGGGCAGATGGACGAGGACGGCTACAAGGTCGACATCGAGTCCGGCATTCTGCGCCTCTTCAACTTGGAGCGGCATCTGCTAGCGAAGGTGCACCGATCACCGAGCTGGCTCTACTTCCTTGACATGAACATCGCCGTTCCGGTGTGCCTCACCACGCGTGTCGGCCATGTGGCGTGGCGCTGGCATGAGCGGTATGGTCACCTCAACTTCCAGGCGCTGCGTAAGCTCGGGCGTGTGGACATGGTGCGAGGACTACCGGCGATCAACCACGTAGATCAAGTCTACGAGGACTGCGTCCTGGCAAAGCAGAAGAGGACGCCGTTCCCCAAGGCCGCCAAGTACCGGGCTCAGGAGGAGCTTGAACTGGTCCATGGTGACCTTTGCGGCCCGATCTCGCCATCAACACCGGCCGGGAACGCCTACTTCTTGCTGCTCATCGATGACATGAGCCGCTATATGTGTCTCAGTCTTTTGCGCTCAAAGGCGGATGCACCGGTGGCGATCATGACGTTCCAAGCACGCGTTGAGCGCGAAACCGGCAAGAAATTGAAGGTGCTCCGCACCGACAACGGTGGTGAGTTCACCTCAGTTGAGTTCGGTGAGTACTGTGTAGGAGAGGGCGTCCAGCATCACCACTCGGCCCCATACGTGCCACAACAGAATGGCATGGTGGAACGTTGAAACCAGATGGTCGTGGCGATGGTGAGGTGCATCCTGCGCGCGTGGGACATGCCGAGCCATTTCCGGGGCGAGGCGGTGCACACCGCTGTGTTCCTCCTCAACCGGGCACCCACCAGTGCGCTCGACGGGATGACCCCGTACCAGGCGTGGTACGGGAAGAAGCCACCCGTGCACTTCTTCAAAGTGTTCGGGTGCGTTGCCTACATCAAGCGCCTGCGCCCGCACCTCAGCAAGCTCGACGACCGTGGGTAGAAGATTGTCTTCATCGGGTACCAGGACAGGTCAAAGGCGTACCATTTCTACGACCCTGTCACTGAGCGTGTCCATGTCTCCCGCAACGCCCCCTTCGACGAGGGCGCGCGCTGGGACTGGGAAGATCCCTTGGTCGCCATCAACGAGCACCCCTTCACCATCGCGGACGACTATGAGCTGCGGCGCCAACGTGTTGAGGCGACGACCCAAGAGCCAACATCTTCTAAGCAGCGCTCGCTGGCTTCCTCACCACTGACCGCATCGCGCTCGTCGTCGTCACTTGGCGCACCGAGCTCACCGCCACCTGCGTTGCCGGTCTCGACACCATTGATGGCTTCGACGCAGGTAGAGTTCGCGACAACACTCACTGCTGACCCAAACCTTGATGCTGATGATGATGAGGAGGGGAGCACCGGTACCGAACACTGGACAACATCCTTGGCATGGATGCAGCACACGGACTGGCACACCGTGACGCCGTGGAGGCTGAATTGCACGCAGTGAGCCACGCCGTGAGCATGGAGGAACCCAGGTCGCTGAAAGAAGCCGACAGCGACCCCAACTAGGTTGCTGCGATGGAGGAGGAGATGAAGTCGATCCACGATAATGAAACATGGTCGCTGGTCGAACTTCCGCGTGGACACCGAGCCATCGGTTTGAAGTGGGTGTACAAGGTTAAGAGCGATGAGAACGGTGGCATCGTCAAGTACAAAGCTCGCCTCGTCGCCAAAGGCTATGTGCAGCGTCCTGGCATCGACTTCGAGGAAGTGTACGCGACGGTCGCTTGACTGGAGTTAGTGTGGCTGGTCATCGCCATCGCGGCACACTATGGGTGGGGCGTCCATCACATGGACGTCAAGTCGGCGTTCTTGAATGGAGAGCTCCAGGAGGAAGTCTACGTCCAGCAACCTCCTGGCTTCGTCGACGACAAGCACAAGCACAAGGTGCTCTGACTTCACAAGGCACTCTACGGCCTCCGTCAGGCTCCACGCGCATGGAACCAGAAGCTAGATGCCGAGCTATTGTCGCTCGGGTTCACGCGCTGCGTCGACGAACACGGGATGTACACCCGTGGCAAAGGTGAAGGGTGCCTGATCGTGGGCGTATACGTCGACGATCTTATCATCACTAGAGGTAACGCAGATGTCGTGGGGAGGTTCAAGAAGCAGATGCTGAGCACCTTTCGCATGAGTGATCTTGGGCTCCCCTCCTACTACCTTGGCCTCGAGGTCACCCAAGGAGATCATGGGATCGCGCTGCGCCAAAGTGCCTACGCCACCAAGATCCTCGAGAAGGCTGGGCTGGCAGGTTGCAATGCGAGCGCCACGCCCATGGAGATGAACCTGAAGCTTCTGAAGGAAGGCTCGACACCAAGTGTTGACGCCACCGAGTACCGCAGCCTCATTGGTAGCTTGAGGTATTTGTGCAATTCTAGGCTGGACCTGGCGTACGCGGTGGGCTACCTCAGCAAGTTCATGGAGGCGCCGCGGCAAGAGCATCTGGCAGCTGTGAAGCGCGTCCTTCGCTACGTGGCGGGCACGGTGCACTCGGGTGTGCACTACCATCCGGGAGGAAAGAAGGGAGCAATGCCTCGGCTGCTGGGCTACTCCGACAGCGACCTAGCAGGCGACGTTAACGATCGGAAAAGCACAAGCGGTCTCATCTTCTTCCTTGCCGGTGGGCCGATTGCATGGCAGTCGGCGAAACAAAAGGTGGTTGCGCTGTCGTCCTGCGAGGCAGAATACATTGCGACTGCTAGAGCTGCGTGCAAGGCAGTTTGGCTGGCACGGTTGCTGGCTGAGCTCATCGGAGGAGCCGTTCTCGCACCCAAGCTCAATGTGGACGACAAGTCCACCATCGCCTTGATGAGGAATCCTATGCATCATGACCGGAGTAAGCATATCGATGTGAAGTTTCACTTCATCCGGGAGTGCTGCGACAGGAAGCTGATCGACGTTGAGTTCGTTGGCACTGAACTGCAGCTGTGCGACATTCTCACCAAAGCGCTCGGGCGCGTTCGGTTCCAGGAGCTTCGTGGCGACATCGGCATGAAAAATTTAGTTTAGGTACTCTAGAGCTTAGGAGGAGATTGTTATAGTAAGCCTAGGATAGTGTTTTTTTTCTTAGGAAGTAGATCAGTGCGCGATCTTCACGGCACGGCCCAGGGCGCTGGGATGGCAGTGGTCGATCACGAGCGTGCCGTGATTTTCTCGGTCCTTAGTGACCATGTAAAGATGCATGTATTTCCTTTACATAGAGATAGAAAGCAACTGAAAACGTTGCCGCTTTGCAGCACCAAAATCATCGTGTGTCCACTGTGTTTGCGTGTGTTCATCGTCTTCCCCCTCTCGTCGGTTCAGGATTCTGACACTCGTCGAGCTGATTGAGCGCGTAGGTGTAGCCAAGCCCAAACCTAGCCAGATCTGGAGGCCTGCGTGTGCGCCGGATCGGAACGGCGGATGGACGGATCGGACTTTGGACCTGGACCTGCTACTGGAGCTCAGCCTGTCCGCTTGCAGAAGAAACGACGGATTCCTCTGCGCTGCGCTGGCGCGGCGCGGACTGGGGACAGCAGCACGCACACAGAGGCACGCGGCCAGCGGCCAGTGGCGGCGCGAGGTGGCAGGCAGGCTGAAACTTGTGCACTGAATCAGAGGGTGCGGCCGGCGCGGGCATCCGATCTCTTGGATGCTTGCTCCGGCAGTTCCCTCGTTTGGTCGGTGATACAGAGCCGAAAGCGCTAGTATATATACAGCCTGTTGTCTATCGGTTTTAGTCATGGCTTATCAGTTATAGTATAATATTTTTATCTCACAACAAATTAGTATCAGTCAGGCTTATAAGATCAGAAATCAACCAGCAAATAGGCTGATACTGGTTACCAAATCAGATGTGACCATAACATCATTTTGCACGGAAAAGGGTACAGTAGGAGTAACTATTTGTGCATCAGAATAGGAGTACGTACTAGAGTATCACTCCACTCAACTTACCGTGTCCAGCTACATCTGGTCTTGTGGATTATTGTAGGAGCTGACCTTTGGCTTTGGCAGCTCTTAATGTGCAGCTACAAACCACTGCTCACCGTGTTCGCTTGATCGTATTAGCCATACTTATCGAGTATGATACAATATTTTTCTCTCACAACAAAACTGCATCAGCCAGCTTATAAGCCACAGAAACGATCAACCGAACAGTGTGACTATCCAAAAGACATATCCAAACTCGATCAATTCCTCTAAAGTAGTACTAGTAGTATAAAAGTTAGTTAGGATACAGGTATACTGGCCTGCTAGACTATAACAGTCATGCCTTCATGTGCCCTGTTCGCTTGACTGATAAGCTATGGCTGAAAGTATTGCTGACTGATTTGTTGTGAGAGAAAAATAATGTTCGTTGGCTGAAAAAGTACGGCTTATAAGCCAAGCGAACAGGACGAAGAGAGCTCTGCTTTTGACAAACATAATTAATAATACTCCCTACATCCTAAATTATAAGACGTTTTTTATCCCAAGTTTGACCACTCGTCTTATTTAAAAAGTTTGTGCAAACATAGTTAAATTTAAGTCATTCTTGAAGAACTTTTATTAATAAAACAAGATATTTTGCATAAATTTTTTAAAATAATACGAGTGATCAAACTTGATATCAGAAAAGTCAAACGTCTTGTAATTTGGGATCCCGTCTTGTAATTTGGGATGGATCCAGTACAAGTCAACGACCAGACGAATGTAGAGCCGTAGTGGGCATCAAGGTGATCAAGTGCATGCAGCATGCAGCTCAACAGCTAGCTGTAACTGTAATCTATGCCCGGGCAAAGGCAGTCCGACTAAACTTGCAGACTTTTTGAGAACGAACCAGATCAGAAACACACAGCCACGCAAACTCATCTGAAAATGGCACCATTACTTATTGTCTGTGCGGCTAGTCAACTACTTACTAGAAATTGGACGTGACACGACCCTGGCCAACTCTCTACGCGCCAGACCAGCCGTTCTACTTTGACACAAACAAGGCCAATTCTCTATACGCCAGCGCCAGGACAACTGGACGTGACGTGCCGCGAACCTGCTCAGCTTTCTACGCGCGAGGCTCGGCGTTCACCCTTCGAATTTGAATTTGGGAAGGATCAATATAAGTCAACACTGCAACCGTCCGAGTTACAGAACGCTGAAGATAGTCTGCAGACTGCAGGTAGGATTATAATTAAGCTGCGGTACGGTGGTAGGTAATGCCGACACTTACAACACAGAGTCACAAAGTTCAGGCTTGAAGAGACATGATCACGATCGTTACTTGTGTGTAAAAAAGATTGAGGAGCCAAAAAAAAAAAGAACAGGTTTTCGATCGGGGAGACGAATTGAACATTGGTGGAATAGGAGATGTCTGTGGTAAAACATACAGACTTAATCCTAGAAGAAAAGCAGCATAATCCTAGTCTGTTTATATGTAGACTTTTACCAAAACTCTTAGGCCTTGGTAGGACTATATATACGCGGAAGCTTTATGTTGTAATGACCAATATTCAAAGCAATAAAGAATAGTTTCCCTATCTGGTGTCTATTTTGTTCTTATACTTTCATCTACTATGTTGATCATGAGAGACGGAGAGGGGAATGTCCTAACCGCTGTCAACATGTTTTATAACACGTTATCAGCACGGCAAGCTCTATGACGACATCGCCGTTGAAGCTGCCGCCAACCTCAACACGAACGCTCGTGCCGACGTCCCCACCGCGACTTCGACGACGTCGACATCCCGACGTTGTTAGCGCAATGGATCTGCTACCTCTACCGATCTGCACTACATCGACATGCACCGTCGCTATCAAGCAGGCGGTTCTAAGACAGTGTCAAACACCCTACGCGGTATGTATCTACTAACCACTGCCCTACGCGGCATGTAGGATAGATCAAATTGGCATCCTCTACGAGGTATGAAACGCATCTAGCAGATTGCTTGTACCAGCCATCGAGCTGGTCTATGGAAATGAAAGAAAATGAATTGGGCCAAGAAAAAGAAATACGCTGTGGAAAATTCCGAGAAAAATCTATAAGAATTTCAGAAATTAAGAATGAGACTATATAAATTAGAAATTTTATAGTCCACTAAATCTTGAAGATTGTATGCTCTGTATTCTTGCAGAATAATACCTACCGTTCCTGGAAATTACGGATTTATGGGATTGTTGTGTATATAAGACATCGGAAAACATAGTTTTTTTTGTTTAACCCTACGACTATCTGTTTATATATATTTACTGTATGTTCTTATATCCAGTATGTATAAGAACTTGTATACAACATTAAATTTGCACATTAATTGTTGTTTTGCCTAGATTTAATTTTTCTGAATCATATAGTAGATTAATTCTTAAAAGTTTTCTACGCTTTTGAATTTAATTATGGAAAATACTAGTGCAACCCTGTTGTAAATTATATACCATGTAATTGCAAGAATAAAATATTGAATGATTACACTAGAAGAAACATGATATAAGGTATATGGGCTCTCTAAATCCTGCAGACCTTAGACTTATCACCCTTGAGAAGCTCATATTTGTTTTTCCTAGCATAATGAATTTTTGGGATGAACGAATGTTTGGTCTTAATTCTGAAAATTTACATGTACCATAATCCTGAAAAATGCTAGGATGCTTCTAAGAATATTTTGCATAACCATCCACTATCTTTTTTACCTTACTATACTTGGTTACTCGTAGTAAATATATGCACATGATTCAGTTATAAATGATATATGCATACTTTCGTGAAGAAGAAATATCCTGGACTCGCCCTGAATGGCAGAATTATATAGCATGGTCATTGTGAAAGTCTAGTAGGATATTCTACTGCCACTGAAGTGGAGTGGATCTTAATTAAGCATTGTAATTTCTGATATTACTCTCAAAGTATATTACCAAGCTAAATTCCGAAGGTATTGTGGGACTCACTGAATGAGAAATTCTAGAAGATATCCTACATTATGATTGCATAACACCACAAATATTGAAAATAGAATTTTCAAGCTATATAACCATATGGGATATAATGCCGCTCTATAAAAATACAGTAAGCTTGAAGCATTTATGAAAAGTCATACAAGACGAGATGACTGAGAGCATTGAAGTACTAGAAGTATTCAAATTTATAATTCAGAATTACTCAATATCAAGTAGAAATTGAGTTAGAATTTTTAGACAGCTTGATGAATTAGGATATATGAATTGCATATGTTGTTCTCCTAGAAGGATCATGATTATATATCACAACTATGAAGTAGAGCAAGCATGAAGCTGCTAAATGTCAAGCATAGAAGCTAACACATGTAAGAATGGATAAGAATTAGAATATTTAAGGTTTTCTTGAAGAACTTAAATCATGTGCTTATAGCCTTGTTTTGTCTTTGAAATTACTATTCTGAAGTATTAGTAGTAGCGGTGGTGCATTAAGTTTTAATTCCCATCGAATTAAGTGGTTCTCATATACTTATAGAAGAGTTAATGGTTAATCTATTTGCTTGAAGACTAATATGAAGCATTTAATATTCTTAGTTGCAATTTTTACTTATAGTAATATATGTTAATCTTGCATAGAATGATATGTTTTACATATAAACAATTGTCTATTGCCTATCTAAATAAATTTTGTATTAAGTTATCTACGAAGAAGCCTCAGTTAACCATAAAGGTTATCATTCTTTGTGCACTACTACCATGTAGGTAGAAGGGAAATTAAATTTTCTAGAAGCACATGAATAATTGGACTATATTGGCATATAATAAGTGATCTTAAAAGGATCAATTTAGCCAAGAAATAGTGTAATCCATAAACCAAGTATTTAATACTTCAGTCCAGAAACTAGAAGTTTATGTCCTATCCTGAATCTGTTGTTGTACGCTAAATAGTATACTAGATATGTGAATTTCATGCCAGAACATTGAATACTAGAAGTATGATTGAATTCCATGAAACATTTGAAATGATTATTCATAGATGCATGAAGCTTATTACTACTTGAGGTAATTATGACATAAAAAGGGGAAGAGAATTTTGGTAAGGCATAAGAAAATGTGGGTAATATATATTTAATAGGCATAACCTTCATAAATCTATCTTTAAGTGCATGTATTATGACTTGAAGTCCTAGCCGCGTCCCTTTCGACCGAGTTAACTTACTCTACATTGCACTAATTACAAGTAAGCTTGTAGCTTTGCATTTTGTTGTTATCTATTACGTTGGATTGAAAATCAATATTCCACATTACATATGAATGTGTATCACTATGTCGTGCACTCTCGTCGAGCTGCAAAAATCTCCACTCCTGCATGAATATTAGCATAGAAGCTATATTCGTAGCTTGTAGCTACTACCTTTTCCTCTCATAATTAAATTGACTACCTAGCATGCTAGTTCTCGTTGAACTAAGAAATATTTTGCTTTCAATGTGTTGCATGCATAAGCAATATATTGGTCTACAACCAAGTTGACTAAGATCAGGTGGAGTTGGTTAATATGAAATTAGCTAAATGGAGAAGTGATCCAATTGATGGGATGAATAATCGTGGAATTAAGATGGTGGATAACACACTAAGATGCTTTGGGATTTTTTAAGAAAAGGCATTTGGGGAGGTTTGTATTAATGGCAATTAGAAGAAGAAATTTCATGTGATTTTAAATGTTGTGTATTTTATATATTTAAAGTGCATGGTCCATTATTTTTTAATGTATGAGTACTTGGATCAATTTTTTGGGCTAAAGAATAAAGAAGCTAGATAATGAAACAATTTTTAAAACTATGATATGTGCAAATCAGGGGGAGAGCATCCCTAAGTTTGTAGGAATGTTGAACATTCTTAAGTGCACTTTATGTATTCTAGCTTGCTGCATTTAATGAATAATAACCCCGTGTTTAAATATGTGCGTGAATATTTCCCATTAAACTCCATCATAGCATATATGAATGGGCCTCCACTTGTAGTTGGACATATATTAATTTGAATTATTTTAAGCCCATGATAGGGGATATCTTTTGAAGTATGCTAAAAGATCTAATATTGGCATTAGGGGGAGAGAGAAAGCCTATTTTGAAAATGCTAAATATTATTTCCATAGAAGAAAAATGATCTTACGAGAAAATATTCCTTAAGCTCGAAGCAAGTATAGTATCATGTACTAAATCAAACAATAGTTTGACTAATGCTCTTGTGAAGCATGAAGCAGAGCATATACCAGATATTTTTGAAAATAAGAGCTGTAACTTGAAGTTATAGACCAGAAGTTGTGTTTACTAGTGGTAAACTAAAATGTTGTATACTATCAAGCTAAAATCCACGGGGATGCTTGTGGGTTCTAGTTTAGTGTATACTTGTTGAATAGAAATAAAATAAGAACAAACTTCTTCATTCTCATGAAGAGAACACCTCATGAAGAAGGCCAAGCACCTCATAAAGAGGATCATCATGAAGATGAAATCCAACACACTAAGCTCACGCATCATAGTGTTGGGTACGCAGAACAATAAATTATCTCTTGTTTGGGAAATAACAAAAATACGAAATTATCTCATGTTATGAGAATATTGGGAGAAAATAATAGTTATCGACAACACTATCTTTTATAATTGTAAATGTTTCTCTTATGAGAACCCGGATCTAGAAAATAAAGTCCATGGCAAAGTCGCTTGTAGCAATTATATCGAGTCAATGAAGAAAGCAATTGAGGGTGAATCTCCTATGAAGAAGAAATTAAATATTCTGCTATATCTCTGGCAAATGAATTGAATGATTATGGAATATGCAGTTAATAAGTGGATTATGAAAATCCATATAACTCCTGGAGAATATAAATTGCAACATACGAAAATTAAATCTCATACAAGTACTAAGAAGTCTAAGGTAGAATATATCAATGAATAAATATTGAAGTCTCAAGAAGAACATATACCCTAGAAGGAATAGTCATTGAATGGCTTGGTAGTAAATAACACTACCTTATTGTGTATATCACATAATAATCTCTCATGTTATAGAGAATATATCTCATAGAAGAGAAATATTATTCACCGAATATGAGAGCATCCTTGAAGGAGTTAACCCATGAAGAATTTACCAGTCAATTCTTGAATAAACATCATTAATCCCAGAAGTGAATATAGACCCAAGAGAAAGAAAATGAGGAATCCTAAACACCATGAAGGTGTCATACAAATACTCAGAAAGTGTGTATTATAAAGCTAGCAACAAATTGTTGATATCCTCTAAAATACCATAGAAGGTATAAGAATAATGATGATTTTAGTGATTGAATTATCCCCTAAATGACAAATGCAAGACTGGATTTATTATTTAGTGGTACAATCAAAATTCCAAAGATTTGTAGAACATATAGTTTGAAAATCCACTAAGAAAGAATTATAAGTATTCAAACTCTAGTATAAGTTTGATGCACTATCTAGAAGATATTGAATATTCTTATTTACCCCCATGATCCACTGAAAGGATTTATTATCCTGAAGGATAAAATTTATTTGTTTTGCACAACTAATAAGTGGTCATTATGCATGAAGCATATTGCTCTTGTTTACACCCATATTATAATTCATAGAAAAATTATGAGCCAACTTTTGAAAGATATAGTATTGTGGTACCACGTACCATTAATTAAGCACACAATTATGAAAAGTGTAATTTGAATAATAAAGTTCAAAGTATGGCAATATAAGGGGGAGTAATTTGATTGAATCTACCGAAGGTAATTAAAATCACTAGAATTACAAAGATCAAGTAGATCGTATATACTGAAACATTAAAGTTTATGCATAGACCATGAAGATTAATATCTATTCATGAAGATTAGAATATCCTAAAGAATGAATGACCAAAAATATTAAATGTTGTACTCTTTTTTTCCTATGTGAGTTTTTACTTGAAGGTTTCTCACACAAGATTTTTAATGAGACAACATGTGCAATGTAATTAACGAATGTAATGTACTCTTTTCTCCAAGAACTATTTTCCCCACTGAATTTTCGGATGGATTTTTTAATGAGGCATGTGCATATCATGGTAATCGCCCAAGAGGAGTGTTGTAAAACATACGGACTTAATCATAGAAGGAAAAGAGAAGAAGGAATCCTAATCCTAGTCTATTTGTATGTGGGCTCTTACCAAAACTCTTAGACCTTGGCAGGATTATATATATATGCGGGAGCTTTATGTTGTAATGTCTAATATTCAAAGCAATAAAGAATAGTCTCCTTATTTGGTGTCTATTTGTTCTTCTACTTTCATCTATTATGTTAATCATGAGAGACGAAGAGGAAAAGGTCCTAACCGCTGACAACATGTTTTATAACAATGTCCAAATGAATTTTTCCCCCCGGTGGCTAATGCTAGCCGCAGCGTCCTGAAAACACTCTTTTTTAGAATTAGAACACTCGTGCGCTAAGGCAGCAATGACTATATCGACCAACGACCATGACCGAAACACTAGACGCCTGTCTTACACGGGCTGACCTGTGATCTCATCCAAAGGACCAAAGGAGCTCGGGGGCCAGTAGCTCGACACAAGGAGTTGTGAATGCTAAATTGGGCCGGTCTTCCTAATGACCTGGGCCTTTCATGCATAAGGCCCACACCCATCATCCGACGCCTTCTTCCTAACGGCTGGTGCTAAAAAAAAGAGAGAGTTGCCAGGCACCCTCAGATCAGATCCCTGCCGACTGGATTTTTTTTTAATTTTAACATTTTTTGGAAACTAATTTTAAATCTAATAATGCTTATTTTTTATTTCCAAATCTAACACTTTTGGCCGCGCTTATTGCCATGGCGCGGCGAAACGCCTGTGCCGCGCCATATATGGTGACGCGACGGGAGGATGACGTGGCGAAGACCGAGAACGTTGACCAGTGACATGGTAGGGTCTATCGTGCCACTGATCTTGACGCAGCGGTAACGCGCCACGAAGCATGGCGCGGCAAGACCCGGGCGGGCAAGTGAGTGGACTGCCCTGCCAGGCCACCAGCGCCACCCTGCTGTGCTGTGCGTAGCTTGGCTGCTTAGTCCAGTCACGTATCAATCATGGTGTGGCAGCCTAGCCTACGGTCAAATCCCGCACATTTTAAATCCCCTGCGAGCACGCGTCAGCGGCCAACGGCCAACCACCACTGGTACCGGGTGCACCACACCGCGCGCGTAGGTGCAGTGCACAGTTAGGCTACGGCTATGAGCCTACTATGAACCTGGGAGGTTGGAGCAGAGCTCTACTAGTACGCTACGCCCCCGGCCGCCCGGATCACCGGCGATTGGTTCACGGTGCACCAGTCTACTAGCTAGTACCGCCCTGGCCTACTCGGCTTCGGCTTCCACCAAGAAGTACGGAGACTGGAGACGGAGACGGTGTATGGCACGCAAGCAGAAGGTGCCAAGCCAGGCCGTGGAAGGCCATGGCCGCGCCAAGCCAGTACGGAGTACCAGCTGTGTCTCTGACACTCTCAAGGAAACCAAACGGATCCTCCGTACCAGAGGACTTGCTGACTTCTCCTGTTAAAAATCTGATTTTTTCTCATGAAATCGAGTTACCCTCAACAACGTCTCAACTTCCGAATCGCCCGGAATCTTGAAGGCCTTTCGTTGCCTATTTCCCCTAGGGGGTGTTTAGTTCTCCCAAACTTCTGAATTTGGCACTATATAAAAAGAAGATTTTCCGTCACATCAAACTTACGGTACATGCATGAAGTATTAAATTTAGATGAAATCAAAAACTAATTGCACAGTTTGATTGTACTTTGCGAGACGAACGTTTTGAGCATAATTAGTCAATGATTAGACAATTATTACCAAACACAAACGAAATACTACAGTGTGCTACAGTGTCACGCAGTGAATTTGGCGGCGCCAATTCCGGCCAACTAAACAAGGGCCTAATTTTTTATAATTTGGCTTTTTTTAAAGAAAATTTACGTTTAGCCCTCTGAGAGACTTAAACTCATCTTAAGACCCTGGGGTCGGCGTCAGGACTCATAGCGCCGAGGTAACACGTCTCGGCACCACAGACTTGGCACTGAGGTGCCTGGCCGTGCACAGCATGGCATCCTAGGTGACGTTTACGTGGCTGGTACCTCGACGCCAGAATACATGGCGTCGAGCTCGGCGCCACAGATCTTGGCGCCGACCTCGGATTTAAAGCGTGCGGCCAAGTGAAGAGAGAGAGAGGTTGGGCCCCGGACAAGGCGACATTCTCGGGCCGGAGACCAGGCACGTGCGGCGCGCGCAACATGCGCGCACAGCCTCGGGCTGCGTTAAACTGTTCTTCAAACTGTTGATCAGGCTTTCAAATACAACTGTGTAAGCTTTCAAGTTTCATCGTTCGTCGGACTCAAGGGAAGTCTGTTCAGTGCATTTTGTAAATAAATGTCAATGTTACGCCAATCAGTCTACTCAAATTAATACTTTGACACGTGCTCTCAGGGGATTTAAATGCGCGGGATTTGACCGGCCGCGGGCTAGGCTGCCACACCATGATTGATTTTTATCCTTGACATGATTGGGCTCAAGCAGCCAAGCTACGCACAGCACAGCAGGGTGGCGCCGGTGGCCTGGCAGGGCGGTCCACTCACTTGCCCGCCCAGGTCTTGCCCATGCTCGCGCGTCAGCGCCGCGCCAAGATCGGTGGCGCGGCGGACTCTACCACTCACCGGTCAGCGCTCCTGGTCTTCGCCACGTCATCCTCTCGCCGCGCCACCATGCATGGCGCGGCATAGGCGTTTCGCCGCGCCATGGCAATAGGCGCGACCAAAAGTGTTAGATTTGGAAATAAAAAACAAACAGTGTTATATTTAAAATTAGTTTCCAAAAAATGTTAAAATTAAAAAAAAATCCGCCGACTGCCACCGCCTTCCGCCTGCTGCCTGCCGCCGCCTCTCGAGCTCCGCAATACCACCACCGACGTCATCGAGACGATTGCGCAAGATGCCGCCGCCCGCCTTGCCTCCATCACCTCCAGACAGGCCTCAGCTCGTCTCGTCGTAATCAGGGAAGCTCGTCGCCTCTGAGGGTACCAGGGCTGCCGACTAATCCACCTCCCCTTGGGCTCGGGCTCATACTAGTACAGCAATTACTAGTGTCGGCAGTTGTGACTCAGTAGCAGTAGCAGCAGCGGTAGCAGAGAGATGGGAGGGAGGGGTACGCTGATGGTTTGTGTGCTGTTTTGGTTGGTTGCGACAGGGATCATCAGTGCCACTTCTGGTTTTGGTGCAATGTCGCTTCGTCGATCTGGAATCCTAGTGGTTTCTGTTTACATGATCTGTATGATTGGATTGAGCTTTGTTGTCAATTTATTTTATTATGCGATGACACATATGATCAATATCTGGAACAGAATGTTGTGGTTGCTATTTGCTAATTGCATTGTCTGGTTGGAACCCTGAATTTTCTTGATATTATACACTACTTTGGGAATGCGGTGCTGGTCCATGTCTCTTTGCATTTGTTGATTCTGCACTAATTATAGTTACTCTGCCAACCATTTGTTGATTCTGTAAATTGCAATGGGTTCTTTATTTATCTGTTGATGATTCTGGTGGTGATCTGCCTGGAGAGGACAATTACTTATTTGTTGCAGTCGCACTACTTTCGCAATGCGAGAAGTAAGTCTGGGCAGCATTTGAATTCTGAATCTTCAAAATGTGTATGAAGCTGTTTAATAGTGCCATCGAGTATTTTACAGTGCCACAAATTTTGACATCTGTGGTATAACTTGCTTTGCATTTTATAATTTCTGACATTGTCCTACTGCCATGTTTGTTTGTTGCTGATCTGAACATCTGCTGCATGGAGGTTTCCTGACAATGTGCATGGGGTGCCACTAGAGCATGGCTACCAATAATGAAGACAATGTTTTCTGAATTTCAAGATTTTGTGATGCTCTGATATGCGTGCAGCCTGATTGCCATATAAACATAGTCAGTTTGAGCTATGGCCTACTTCTTTATTGATTAAATTTCAGTGGAAATTTCATCGTTCTTTTGTTCTGTGCGATTATTCTGAACCTGCTTCCGGTTCTGTGTGTGCTTCAAATGATTCATTTGAAATGCATGTCTACTTTTTTAAGCCAAGCATTTTTCATATTTTCATCCTTGATTGATATGAGGATGTGCTTTAATACAGGCAAAGCACCAGCCATTTTCCTCAAAATAATGTGAGGATGTGGAGTAAGCATATATGGATGATATGCCCACTTCTGTAGATGTTCAAGCATTACATATCTTAAGAAGGTAAATTTACATGGCCTTTTACTTTCCCTTTTACACTGTTATGATAAACCTTCAATCCTGACTGCATATACAGCTTAGTTGTTTTAGTTGACAACATATCCAAAATTTTAATCTACCTTCAGCTGTGATCATTGCTCTAGCAAATGTCTGCAATTGGTGTTTTCTCACGCCACGGTTACATAAAACACGACGTATGAATCTTTGATGTCGTGCATCTCTACTGTCTACTGCTACATCTCTCTTTGAGCAGGATATGGCAAGCCTGAAAACAGAAATTCGTAGAAAGAAATAAAATCCTTGGTTCTACTCTTCACAACGATATCCTTTGATTCCACATGTAGCCAAAATATTGTTGAGACAACAATGTTAAAGGTTCTTTGACCAAGTGGACTCATTGGACTTCATGTAAACATATCAAACAATAGCACCAGAACACCCCCATACTCTATAAAATGTCCAGTGATAACTGATTTTAGAGTTCAACTATACCATTGAGCAAACTACAGGCGAAAAAGTTTCTATTATTTGATTTATGTAGCAATTGTTGTATTTCACATAATAATCCATTTGCATTAAATTTGATATTAAGAAATGCAGATTTGTAAGGACAACAGAATAGAATTGAAGCATCATAGACACATTCAATTAATTTATTTAATTATCACCTGCAAACATCTTGCCCATCTTCAGCTCTACTTTATTCACTGTTGTTTAAAAATTATAGAAAAATCGTTCCTACTCCCTGCACCACAAGAGTTCTGGCAAACTTGAGGTATGAATCTCTGATAGCATGCATCTCATTGACCGCATCTTGTATCAGTGTCCTCTCTCTAGGTTGTTTTCTTGAGCAGGATACCCCAAGAGAAATGACATGAATCAAACATTTCTCAATTATGTTTCTTGTATTGCTGTCATAGGTGCCGGTGTGCAGCCACATTGTTGTATCGGCTATCTCCCAGATTTTATCTGGAAGAGCATCCTCTGAAAACTTATGTAGATCCATTGAACCTCTAAACATATCATCTGTTGGGCTCCTCCCTGTGAAAATCTCGAGCAGCAATATGCCAAGGCTATAAACATCGCCAAAAGTTGTGATGGAAGAACCTTCACCATACTCTATTATTGTGCAAAAGAAAAAGGAAGTATTGATTAGCATGCCATATTTATAGATGGATTTAGAATCGAGAAAAAATAAAAAACATAGAATTTACCAGGAGCGACATAGCCAATGGAGCCTCTTATGCCAATTGTGCTATTGGAATTTTGCAGAATCATACTTTCACTTTCTGAAATGATTCTAGATATGCCAAAATCTCCAACTCGGGCACTCATGTCTTCTGCAAGAAGGATGTTGCTTGGTTTGAGATCACAGTGGATGATTGGTGACTGGCAGTGATTATGAAGATAGTCCAATGCATCCATGATATCGACAGCGATATCGAGCCTTTGTGCGAGGCTAAGAGTATTGTTCAAAGTGGGCATGCCAGATTCCATATGGAGCCAACGATTCAAGCTACCATTTGGCATGAACTCAAAAACCAATGCCTTGAAATCCTGACCTTGTTCATTGATGCTTGAGCAGCATGTGATGATCTTCATGAGGCAGCGGTGGCGCACCCTTCTTAGTGCCTCACATTCAGCTACAAAACTTCTAGTAGAACCAGATTGTTCAAGGTCAAAAACCTTTACAGCTACAACAGTTCCCTCAGCTTGAAAAACACATTTATACACTGTCCCAAAGCTTCCCTTACCAAGCAAATTGGCTTCTGAGAATCCATTGGTTCCGTTTGATAAAGCATGATAAGAAACTCTTTCGTACCGTTCCTCAACCATTGATGGTTCGAGTGCACCCTTCTGCTTTCTTCTTTGCTTCCTGTAGATCAAGAGTGCAATGACAATAGCTAATAATAAGAGTGCAAAGGTTGCTGGTAGTGCTATTTTAAGATACTTCAATTTCCCTCTTATGTTCTTTTTCACAGAATCTGTCTTGCATGGAACTAAATGAAGCTGGGGTACTCCCCCACAAAGCTTGTTATTTCCGATGATCAACAGGTTAACCAGATTTCTGAAAATCCCTTCCTCTGGTACTTCCCCTTGCAGATCATTGAAGGACAGATCGAACTTTGACAATGATGTCAAGTTCTGTAGAACTGCAGGAATTGGTCCTGAAAAATTGTTGTATGCCAAACACAATTGCTCCAAGGCACTAATACTTCCAATGGCATCTGGAATAGTACCAGACAACTTATTCACTGATAGGTTGAGTATAATTAGACCCTTGTTTAGATATTGAGGTATGCTTCCGTTAAATAAGTTACTATCCAACTTAAGTACTTGCAGCACGATGCACTCCCCAATACTTTCAGGTATCTTGCCAGATAATTGGTTCCCTGATAGAGCCAGTGTGTCAAGGTTCACTAAGCTACCAACTTGAGAGGGGAGAGGTCCTGATAGTGAATTGTATGACAAGTCTAAGTAAATGAAAGAAAGAAGCGGCGGTTTGAAAATCTCCATAGGAATCGAACCGGAGAGGCGGTTCCTTGACAAATCAAGGGCAATTAGACTCTTCGACTTCCCTATACTCGATGGAATTGGTCCCTCTAGATTTGCATGATATGCATAAAGGATAGCCAACTTTGTGAGGTTTCCAACAGACGAAGGTATTTGTCCTGACAAGTTAGTATTGAACAAACCAAGCTTAGTCAAGTTTGCTAGTTTGCCGATGCTATCTGGAATTTCTCCAGATATAGAAGTATCAAAAATAACAAGGATTTCAAGGCCCACCAGATTGCCGATCGCGGAGGGGATGCTTCCCCAAATCCCAGTGTTGTCCAACCAGAGGCTTTGCAGGGATGTTGAGAGATTCACTAGTGAGTATGGTAGGTGCCCAGCGAAATCGGTGTTGCCGTTGAGAGCTAATTGCTGGAGCTGGCTGCAGTTTGACAAAGCAGTGATAAATTCCCACCCCTCCCAATCGTTAGCTTGTAGCATGTTGTTGTACAAGTCTAGCATCTGCAGAGCTCGTAGTCTCCCAATCGTGCGAGGCACATATCCACTAAGCATATTCATCGCGAGGTGGAGTTCCTGGAGCGATGTGAGGTTGGAGAGTGAAGCAGGGATGGTCCCAGTGAACTGGTTTGTAGAAAGGCTAAGGATTCGCATGCTGGGGAACCTGCTGCCAATATCGGTGGGAATGCTACCACTGAGCATGTTCGACTGAATCTGCAACATTTCCAAGGAAGACAAATTGTAAAGGGATATCGGGGGCTCGCCAGAGAGGTTGTTGAAGGCGAGAGCAAGAAAACTGAGGTCCTTGAGGACGCCAAGGCTATTCGGGATAGTACCCTCGAGCAGGTTGAACGCGAGATTAAGAATTCTCAGTGATGTCAAGTTGGCCAGCGATGCCGGAATCCTTCCAGTGAAGCTGTTGTTCGCAAGGCAGAGCACCTTGAGCTGCTTCAGCTTGTCACCGAGCTCAGAGGGCATGTTCCCGCTGAGCTTGTTAAAATCAAGGACTATCTTCATTAGACTAGTGCAAGAGCTCAAGTTGGCCGGGAGCAGGCCAGAGAAGGCATTGCGAGTCAAGTTGAGCGTATGGAGGTGGCGCAGACGACCAAGGCTCGCGGGGATGTTCCCGCTGAACCCATTGGAGCTCAGGTCAAGAGTCCTCAAGGACGATAGGTTTCCAATGGCAGGTGAGAGGACGCCGGTGAGCCCATAGGACGGGAGGCTCAACGCCACCACTCGGCGGTGGCGTGTGCCCCGACATCTGACCCCCTCCCAGCTGCAGTACCCACCGGTGGCACTGCGGTTCCACGAAGCAAGCGGGTCGTTGTGCCCGTTGCTGATCGCCGTGGCCTTGAAGGCCAGCAGCGCGGCCTCCTCCTCGTCGCCTTCTGCAGTCACCAGTGTTGAGACCAACATGGAGGCGGAGAGCAGCAGCAAGCACACCGAGGGCATTATCGCGCATATTGCTTTGGTACACATTGGGGGAGATAGATACTGATGGGTGGCGCCTTTGGTGTATGTAAGCGTGTGCAAACACATGAAGCCTGCAGATGCCACATTTATAGTCAAATAGTAACAACGAAGTCATCATTGCCGCGCGCCATGACTACACATGTGTGGTTGCACGCTACGTCAGCGTTCGTCGTTGACTCGAAGTCAATACTGAGTTGGTCAAGAACTGCCAAACCCCAACTGCCAAACGCAAAAGCCATGGATCTGTGCCCTCCGTGCCATAAGTGTCAAAACTTCCAGGGCCCAGATCTGTGATTTTTATATATATTCCGGTCTCGTGCTAGTCGCAGCGACGAGTCACTATACGCAGACCGCAGCCGGCAGCCGTCCTCAGCCGGCAGCCGGCCTCGATGGCAGCTTGTATATGGAAATTAATTTCTTAGCCTGATACTGATTGGTGACCGCAGCCGACCTCGATGGCACCTTGCACTACTGGAAACAGAGACTTTACTGAGTGCAAAATTTTTTGTCGAGTGTTAAAAATCGACCACTCGACAAAGATCTTCTTGGCCGAGTGCTGCACTCGGCAAAGAATTTCACTCGGCAAACAAGGGCACTCGGCAAAGGAAACTCGGCATAGGCTGCACGTGAAACGGCGTTCGGTCACGGCCTTCTTTGCCGAGTGCCTGCTGTTAGGCACGCGGCAAAGATTTGATTTTTTTAAAAAAATAATTTCTTTGCCGAGTGCTCCAGATCTGGCACTCGGCAAAGATTTATTTATTTTTTTAAAAAAATTCTTTGCCGAGTGTCTCAGATCTGGCACTCGGCAAAGATTTTTTTTTAAAAAAAATACTTTGCCGAGTGCCCCTGCAGGCACTCGGCAAAGATTTAATTTTTTTTATAATTTTATAATTTTTTTTATATCAGATCTCACATGTAGAGATGTCCTGGTTTGTAAGCATCGTACGTGACAACGTACAGGAAATCTTCTAAAATTTTTATCATAGCCTCCACATATGATATCACGACATCTCAACAAGTTTTATGATTTTCAGACTTCGTTTGCTTTTTATAGAATTTAAAAACACTTCACACGTAATTTCGCGGACATGTTTCGCGAACAAGATGTCTGAAATTTCGGATCCATTCGTGGATACGGCCTCTCACAATACTCACTAACATGACTATCAATTTTTGAATCATTAAACTCTATTATTCGTACTACGTGCAGTTCAAATTTCTATTTTTCGGAAAAATTCAAGTAAACGAAATAAAGTAACTAAATATATCAAAAAGCCAAAAAAAAAATCCCCAAATTGTAACTAGGAGTTCCTGGTGCTTTAAAAGGGCTGCACAAAAAAATTGGAGGAAAAAAAACAAAAAAAACTTTGCCGAGTGCCGGTGCATGGCACTCGGCAAAGGGTGTCTTTGCCGAGTGCCAGGCATAAGGCACTCGGCAAAGAGTGTTTTAATTTTTTTAAAAAACATTCCACTTTGCCGAGTGCATCCACAGGAGCACTCGGCAAAGAAATTATAAAAAAAATTAAATCTTTGCCGAGTGCCGTGCCAGGGGCACTCGGCAAAGTATTTTTTTTTAAAAAAAATTGTTTGCCGAGTGCCAGATCTGAGACACTCGGGAAAGAATTTTTTTAAAAAAAATAAATATTTGCCGAGTGCCAGATCTGAGGCACTCGGCAAAGAAATTTAAAAAAAATCAAATCTTTGCCGAGTGCCTAACTGATCCGGCACTCGGCAAAGCCGCGGGGACTTAGGCATTTTGGGCCGGCCGGGCAATCAGAGCCAGCCAGCCCCGCGCCCACGCCTGCCCGCCCCCGCCTCCACGCCGCGCGCCGCGCCCACGCAGTCCCGCTCGCCCGCGCAGCCACCGGCCACGCGCCCGCGTGCGCGTTGACTGCCGCGCGCGCCGTGCCCCCGGCCGGCCCTTGCCCCCGGCCGGCGCTTCCCCTCGCCCGCGCTGCCCGCGCGCCCTGCCGCCGGCCAGCCCCTTCCCCTGGCCGCGCCGCCCGCTGCCTGCTGCGCCCGGCCGCCAACGCCTGCCCGCGCGCCCTGCCGTCGGCCGCGCCGTGTCCTCGGCCAGCCCTTTCCCCGGCGTGTCGCCCGCTGCCCGCGCACCCTACCGTCGGCCGCGCCGTGCCCCCGACTGGCCCTTCCCCCGATCGCGCCGCCCTGACCCCGGCTGGCCCTACGCCCCGACCGTGCCCTTTTCCCGGCCGGCGCCCTTGCCCCCGGCCGCACCCGTGGACCGCCCGCCCCGACGCCGTCCGTGCCCGACCCTGTCCCCGACTCCGGCGACCCCGACTCCGCCCGATCCCGACGCCGCCCGCCCCTACCCCGGCGCCCGTCTGGTATGCCTTCTCTCTTATTGTTGTCGAGGTAGTGGTAGTTGTAGTACTATTAGTTGTACTAGTGGTAGTAGTAGTACAACTAGTGGTAGTATTAGTAGTAGAATTAGTGGTAGTAGTAGTAGTAGAAGTAGTGGTAGTAGTAGTAGTACAACTAATGGTAGTAGTTGTAGCAATAGTGGTAGTAGTAGCAATAGTGGAAGTAGTAGTACAAGTAGTGGTACTACTTGGATATATTCTTCTGCATGGATTGATATCCAAACTACATGGCTTTTCTTGAGACATATGTGCTTGTCGGCCATCGTGCCGTTGTTTTTTGCAGGTTTTGGAAACCTCACCGTGTAGGGGAGGTTCTGCCGAAATTTTTTGTAAATGACAGTATTTTGTTCCATTTTTGTAGAGAAGAGTCCGTCATAGTTGAGTCGGAGTTCTCGCCACCGTGCCGGTCTGCCTGCACCACGTCGTCTCGCCACTGCACCGACCCGCCATGGCCCCGCTAGCCTGACTCCGTCGCCACCCTAGGTATAACCCCTCTTTTCGTATCATGGTCGTAGATCACGTAACCCAGTTAGGCGTCTCCTGTTCGAAAGAGATACGGTTGGAGGTATGCAGATCTTTGCATATCTATGACCGTATCTATTTTGAATTGTCCACGCTTTTTGGACAGCCCGCGGATGCGTAGATGGGTTAGTCCCCATGTTCTGCTCTGGTCCAAGACAGAGTTTCGGCATCACCTCTCTGTTGTTCTCCGGATACGCACTCTTCTTTGGCAGGATGTGTATCTAGAGAATAGCGGGGAGGTGCTGCCAAAATTCTGTCTCGGATAGAAGTAGAGCATGGAAACTAACTTCATCTACGCATCTACGGGTGGGATTAGGACCTATCCTCACCTATTAGACAGTAGGAACACCATGTAGATGCAATTGATGGTTACATTACTCGCTGATACATATTTTAGAGGATGGATGACCGTCAGTGGATGTACACGGGCTGGAGAAGTCAGAGTGATTACACCACAGAATGGATGAACAAAACCGATGCTTTCTTGAATAGTGCATTTGGCAACGCTGCTAAAGGACATTGCCTAGTTTTGTGTCCCTGCAGCAAATGTGGAAACAGGAGAAGGGTAAACAAGGTGGAAATGGGTAAACATCTTGTGAAGAATGGATTTACGCCGGACTACACCCGGTGGGTCCACCGTGGTGAAGCCCATCGTATGAGAGAGGAGGTGGTGAGACCATGGGTGGAGGCTTTTGATGCTGATGCCAGGGGTAGCAGACATGTTAGATGACTTTCACCAAGGACAGTTCGATGAGGGACGTGAGAAGGAGGAGATGGAGGCAGCCGCACAAGCATTCTACGACATGATGGACTCGGCATAGAAACCCCTTCACGATCGGTCAACGGTGTCTGAACTGGATGCCATTGGACGCTTAATGGGGTTGAAGTCCTAGTTAAACTTGAGTCAACCTGGCTTCGATAAGATGTTGGCCATGATTGGCACCCTGCTTCCGGAGGGCCACATTCTGCCAAAGAGCATGTACGAGTCACAGAAACTCCTTCGAGCACTTAAGATGTCGTATGAGCACATACATACTTGTCCGAAAGGGTGCGTCCTATTTAGGAAAGAACACGAGCATGCAAAGTTCTGTCCAAAGTGTAAATCCTCCAGGTACCTAGAGGTAGACTCTGATGATGGCCAGAAGAGGCAACTTACGATCCCCATGAAAATCCTACGGTACCTTCCATTCCTACCGAGGATCCAACGGCTATACATGACCGAGGAATCCACGAAACAGATGACATGGCATAAAAATGGCAAACGGTACAATTCTGACAAGATGGTACATTCGTCCGATGGTGAAGCTTGGATCTGCTTTAATGACAAACATCGTGACAAAGCAGATGAGGCTCGTAATGTACATGTCGCGTTGGCAATAGATGGGTTCAATCCTTATGGAATGATGGCTGCCCCATACACATGTTGGCCCATCTTCGTTATCCCCCTTAATCTCCCCCCCGGTGTCTCCTTTCAACGACATAACGTATTCTTGTCGTTGATAATTCCTGGACACCCAAGGAGTAATATGGGTGTGTTTATGGAGCCCGTGTTTGATGAATTGGTCCGTGCTTGGGACGAAAGGGTATGGACATATGATCGAGCTACAAAGACAACCTTTAAAATGCACGTTTGGTACCACTACTCCCTGCATGACTTCCTGGCGTATGGGATATTCTGCGCCTGGTGTGTTCACAGGAAGTTCCCATGCCCAATATGCAAGGAAGGTGTGAGGTTTATTTGGTTGCAGAAGGGTGGTAAGTATTTGTCATTCGACAAACATCATCAATTCCTACCTCTTGACCATCCATTCAGGTAAGACATCAAGAACTTTACGAAAGGTGTCAAAGTGACAAACCCTGCACCGTGGATGATGTCTGATGCCGAGGTTCATGCTCAAATAGGTGCTCTCATGGCCAATGAAGAAGGTGGTTTTGTGGGATATGGTGAGCAGCATATGTGGACTCATATCTTGGGCATGACGAGGCTCCCCTATTTCGATGACCTTCTTCTACCACATAACATTGATGTAATGCACACTGAAAAGAATGTCGCCGAGGCACTTTGGGCAACACTCATGGACACTGAAAAGTCTAAGGACAACCCAAAGGCTAGAGTAGACCTGGCAATGTTGTGCGATAGACCAAATCAAGAGATGCAACCTCCTAGTCGTGGCAAGACCTGGAGAAGGCCTAAGGCCGATTTCGTCTTGAAAAAGGACCAAAGGAGGGAAGTACTTGAATGGATCAAGAAGCTAATGTTCCCTGATGGGTATGCAGTGAATCTAAAGAGGGGAGTTAACTAGGCACTCTGCGAGTCAACGGGATGAAGAGTCATGACTACCACATATGGATTGAGCGGCTTCTTCCGGTGATGGTTCGTGGCTATGTCTCGGAGCATGTCTGGCAAGTGCTGGCAGAGTTGAGCTACTTATTCTGCCAGCTTTGTGCTAAGGAGCTCTCTCAGACCGTCATTGATGACTTGGAAAAAGCGGCACTCATGTTGCTTTGCAAGTTGGAGAAGATCTTTCCACCCGCCTGCTTCTTATCGATGCAACATTTGATTGTGCACCTCTCGTATGAGGCACGGATGAGATGTCTGAAGACTCTTCACAAAAAATGTAGAAATAAAGCCAGAATTGAGGCTTCCATTGCAGAGGCATACATTCTAGAGGAGGTGTCGAACTTCATAGAGAAATACTACACTAAGAAACTTCCTAACGTTTATAATCCACCCCCTCGTTACAATGCTGGCAAAAATGAATCGAACCTCAGCCTTTTCCAAGGACAACTCGGAAGCACAAGTGCATCGACCACTAAGCAATTGAGAAATTAAGAGTGGTGCAGTATCATGCTATATGTGTTGACCAACCTTGTCGAGGTGCAACCGTTCATTGGGTAAGTTCTGAACGAACTTGTTTCATTTAGCCTTATGTCCTTGTTTCTTCGTCCAACCCCCTTGTTTCTCGTTGGTACAGGGAATTTCTTCATCAATCCTAGCATGGATCAAGGCAACCTACCCCGCAAGAAAATGATACCCTTCTTTCATGGGGTGCGGGACCAGGGAGCCCCGATTTCATTTGTTGGTTCAAACAGAAAGCCCAAACTGATGCGCCTATAAGTGATGAGTTGAGACAGGTTGCAAACGGCTGTGCTGTTAGGGTCAAGTCATTTACCGGTTATGACGTGAATGGATATCATTTTCACACAGCAAGCTACGAGCAGAGTCGGCCCAATCAACAAACCACAAACAACAGAGTTGTTACGCCCGGCACTGATGGACTCGACTATTATGGAAGAATTGAAGAAATCTATGAACTATCATTTTATGGTTCCAAACCTCTTACTCCTGTCATATTCAAATGCCACTAGTTTTATCCTGGTGTAACAAGACGGACCCCTAAGCTTGGGCTAGTCGAGATTCGACAGGATTCCGTCTATCTAGGAAAAGATGTCTACATTGTGGCTCAACAGGCCGTCTAGGTTTATTATACGTCATACGCGTGCAAAGACGCCGAGCATCTTAAGGGTTGGTCTATTGTGCACAAGGTATCACGACACGGTAAACTACCTGTCCCAAACGATAAAGATTACAACTTCAACCCAAACACATATGATGGAGAGTTCTATCAAGAAGAGGAGCTACAAGGGAGGTTTGACATAGAATTAACCGAAAAGATAGGAATGGAAGTAGAAAATGAAAGGGATGATGACGAGGACGCTGGAGACGAGGTATGAAATCTGAAGGACATACAAATGCTTGAGCGATTACATTTAGGCAATGACAATGAAGACAACATTCCTCCTTCGGATAGTGTTGATGAGTTGGACAATGTTGATAGTGATGACGAGACCTATGATCCAGCTAATCTCAATCATGAAGATTATTTCTAATACATGTAATACTATGTTTTTTGTAATTATGTTTTGTTCATTTTTGCATATATTTCTAATACATGTATTACTATGTTTATTGTAATTATGTTTTGTTCATTTTTGCACCTATTTCTAATTACGTCTTGTTTTTCTTTTTTATTACAGGTGATTGAACAAAGATGGCGGGCGCCCGTCATAGGTTCGTGAACTCAATTTACCAAAGACCACATCGGTCGTAGGAGGGGGCGGAGGGGGTGGCAGAGGGATCGGACAGGAGGAGGAGGAGGACCGCTAGCCGCAAGAGGGGGCCGTCTCCTCCCACACCACATGAGGAGGACCGCTAGCCACAGGAGGAGGTGGCGCCCGTGGACGAGTCAGACGAGGAGCTGGTTCGGTAGACGGAGGAGGAGGAGGAGGAGGAGGAGGAGGAGGAGGAGGGGAGGAGGCGGTAGGCACAGGTTCTGCTTCCTCCAACTCCTCTTCGAGTGTCTACTTGCGAGGTCCCGCGAGCCTCCCACAGGTTCCGCTTCCTCACCAATGCCCAGTGATTCACCCCGAAGGACAAAAGTAAGTAACTGTATATGTTATCACCACTACTTCATATGATATGATGAAAAAAACTAATAATTTTTCTTAATCACTTATGCAGGAACTGGGTGGTTGTGTTGGGTGGTAGCGCACGGCTAGTCAACGGCATCCTGGGTCTTCTGTGCAGGCAACACTTCCTTGGCATTGTCACGTACGCATCGAAGACGGAGCCGGCCTACTCGTTTGACCACTACGTCGTCGCCTCCGATGCGGAGTACCCCAACAAGGTGGCACGGGTGAAGGCAGAGTTTTGGGTAAGTCTCCCTCGCACAACATTGCTCAATACGTCGCATTCATTGGACTTTTCTTGAAATAATGAATGGATACATCGCTTTTGTATGCAGACTTATTACAGATGCGAGGAGGGATTTGAGGCCAGGGCGGAGCAGGCGACTACCAAAGCCTGTAAAAAAACTCGTCACCGACATGCATCACGAGGTATGCATCCAGGCCATCATAACCTACTATGGGTCGAAGCTTGGAGAGAGGAAAACCAAGAAAGACGCAAGATAAATGCAGCTAACCCGGGAGCAGTACCTTGAGGTAAATGAAGAACATCAATATTGATTCGTTTTGAGATTAAGTTGGTTTAATTTGATCTTCTTATATGTCCAATACTTGATGACGTGTAGATGATTCCCTGGTGGTGCCAAGCGTATCCTGAGTGCTGGGCGATGATGGTGGAGAGGTGGTTCACGGAGGAGTACCTCAAGATGCATAGGGATGCCCGGGACCGTCGTTTGCTGATGCAAGGTCCGGCACACCATCAAGGCAGCCGCAACCTCGCCGGATACAAACAAGCATGGGTACGCGAATTGATTTATCTATTGTGACGCTTAGTTCTGCCTGATTTCTAATCATCGTGTTGTCTTTCTCACAGTCGGCGTCACATAGTGGCCAGGCTTGCTCGGACTTCTAGGCATGGTGTATGGCCCACAAGGGCAAGGTGACGTCCGACGTCTCCTTCAACCTAGAGGACCCGCCCGAGGCATACACGAACCCGAGCGTCCACTCCCGCATCAGTGAGTACACTGAGGTGGCGAGGTCGCTCCATGGGTCAGACCACGATCCGAGCACCCAGGACTTCGATGGAGAGGCCATCATGAGGGCGGGGCAAGGCAAGAAGCATGGGCGGTTCTAGCTTGGCGACGGCGTCATCGACACGGCCTGTACTCCCTCTCTCTCCCAGATCCGAGCATGGAGCACGAGCGAGAGCCCGGCCATTCGCACACGGTCAACCGCTGCACAGCATCGGGTCGACGCACTCGAGGTTATTCCTGTTTTACTCGTCATACATTGATCTTTACACATCTTAATTAGCTTTGCATTACTGAAACATTGGAGTGAAATATTGCAGGCCCGGCTGGAACAAGAAATGAAGGAACGTCAGGAGCTAGGGGCCCAGCTGGAGGCTGAGCGGGCCGAGCTGCAGGCCCAGGCGCAGAGGCTGACGGACATTACGGAGTTCCTATAAAGACTTGGGCAACGTGTGGGCTTCTCTTTTCCACCTGGGTTGCTGGTTCCACCTCCGCCTCCGCGTCCTGCAGCTGCAGCTACTCCTGTGAGTATCAAAGTTTTTTACTTTCGTTTGTGCTTTGCTTGTATGGCCTCTATCGTCCTAGATTATATATCAAAATAATCTTGTCTCACATGCAATCTTTTCTCCTTTGTGCAGTCTCCATCTAACGGTGGTTCGAATAATCCACCTCATTCACCTCCGAATGTTGCATCTGGGCCTTCACCACAGTCGCAGTGGCCGAGATGAGTGCATGTTGTATTTTTTACATTTGTTGTTCACTTGGTGATGGACCTGTGATATACTTGTGATGCACTTGTGGACTTTGATGGACTTGTGGACTTATTTGGATGGACTTGAGCACTTATTATTATATATGTGATATATATTGTGATGGATGTGATATGGGCGGATGGATGTGTGGATGGATGAGATATATATGTGATGGATGAGATATATATGTGATATATGTTTGTATGAATGTATTTGTCATGATGGAATATAAAAAAAAATAAAATTTACCGTTTTGGGTCACTTTGCCGAGTGCAATGGTCATAGCACTCGACAAAGCTGAAAAATCTGTTTTTCCAGCTTTGCCGAGTGTTGTGACTATAACACTCGGCAAAGAATTTTTTTTAAAAAAAATTCAAACTTTGCCGAGTGCCGGCCATAGGGCACTCGGCAAAGAATTTTTTTTAAAAAAAATAAAAAATCTTTGCCGAGTGCCTTTCTGGTTGACACTCGGCAAAGAATTTTTTTTTAAAAAAATGAAAAACATTTGCCGAGTGCCCTATGGCTGGCACTCGGCAAAGAATTTTTTTTAAAAAAATAAAAACACTTTGCCGAGTGTCTGTAAGGTTGGCACTCGGCAAAGAATTTTTTTTAAAAAAATAAAAGCTCTTTGCCGAGTGCCTTCCGGGTTGGCACTCGGCAAAGAAATTTTTTAAAAAAAATAAAAAATCTTTGCCGAGTGCCTGACGGGTTGGCACTCGGCAAAGAAACTTTTTAAAAAAAAATAAAAAAATCTTTGCCGAGTGCCTGCAGAGTTGGCACTCGGCAAAGTGATCGTCAACGGGACCGGCGCCGTGATGGTCGCTTTTCTTTGCCGAGTGTCCCCGGGGCACTCGGCAAAGCCTTTGCCGAGTGCCCGATAAAAGACATTCGGCAAAGAGGGCTTTGCCATTCAAATTTTTACCGTGTGTTCTTTGCCGAGTGCCGCACTCGGCAAAGGCTTTGCCGAGTGCAATTTGACCTTTGCCGAGTGCCTGCCTTTGCCGAGTGCAATTTGACCTTTGCCGAGTGCCTTAGGCACTCGGCAAAGAATCCGAATCCAGTTGTGTTGTGTCGAAATTTCTTAGCCTGATAATGATTGGTGACCATACAACTTTCTTTTATTAATTTATTATACTGACATCTTTTACGGTGTTTGCTGAAAGATGGTCACGTGTTCATAATCTAGTGCTCCACAATCAGAACCACCGTGTAGACAAAGCTACTTTTGTAGAATTATTAGAAAAGATAAAAACTACTACCCCTCTGTTTTAAATTGGAGGTCGTTATAAATTTTTAGATATAATTTTTTATATGCATTTAGATATGTTCTATATCTAGATATAAAATAAAAGGTTATGGTATCTAGAAAATCTAAAATGACTTAAGATCCAAAAACTTGATTCTAGAATCCAAATATCAACCAAAAACCTACTATTTGGAGATTTTTACTATGCAAAAGGCAATAATCACTTTGAGAATGAGTGTCAGGATCATCTCCCTTTTAAATGAACTAGGTGAATACCCCGTGCGTTGCCGTGGAAATTGCTGATGATTTGGAATAAAATTACTTATACAAAGGGATCAATAATTTTAAGTTAATGTTAGTGGATGACGTGGCACGCTGATGTGAACAACTAAATGTATGTTAGTAGATGATGTGTCTTGCTGACATGTAGATCATAACTGTAAATGCTAGTTGGTCATAAATACATCCGATAGTGGACTGATTAGGTAGACAGCTTGCATGTTTAGAGAAATAGTTAGTGGGGGTTTAGCTTTATAGAGTTTATAGTTACCCAACTCAATAGTCTTTCATTGACTACTAGGCTGGATAATTCATTTTATTGGTCATCCCGGTACATCTCCCATACTATGTACTAATCAATGCTCGACCTTCATCCAGGACCAAGCTAGAGAAAGGAGTATCATCACAACCGTAGATAGAACATATTACAAATTCAGGCACGTAAGTTTACATTACCAAGTTGTTTCACAAACTTAGTTCATCAAATCACATAGTGCCATCACAACATAACTGACATCAGAGTCTAGGGGAAGTCTTTGGAAACATAGCTTTTTTAAAGATAACAATGAGGGGTGTGCCACGTCCACACATTTACGAGGCTTGGCCTCTTCACCACTCTTGGTCCTCCTGGGACTCGGGAGCATAAAAGAAGCCATGCACGGGAGCGGTATTACCTGCAAAACTCAAGATTATCACAGGTGAGTACTCGATTGTACTTCACAGGACTTACCCAATATAGTAAACAAGGATTATGCAATTTTGATAGTAGCAAGGAGTACAGTTGACTTTGCATAAACACATTTTATTCAGGAAACATAAAAGTGAACACTGTACTAAGCATCGACAAGCATAGCATGGTTAATTGAAATGAGCATTTTTTGCATTTGGATCTCGATCTTCCACGAGTCCTTGTTTCAATTCAACTCTAGTCCGTATCTAGAAGTACATAATTTATAGCTTTCTAATAAAGACACTGCAGAGGGGTACACGTTAACCCCACCAAAGACAAGGGATATCGCCCATAGGACCCATCGGCACAAAATGGATATCTCGATGTCTCAACCTTTCACCAATCCGGCCAATAGTTCCCATGAATGGTTAGATTGAGAGGTACCCGGGTAACAACATGTCGTCTGCCCAGCGTCACCTTCATGCCGAATCCACGGGTAGACCGGTCGTAATTAGATATTTGGCTTGTCACCCCCATTCATGACAAGTGGTTTGTACAATCATGTTCATGACTTGCTACCATGGATACACGGTCCTTAATCGGTTAGCGAGCTATGTCATCCAAGACCATCACCCATCTTGCCATGACCCAACCCCTTGCCGACCATTCATCATCATTTATCTCATCATTGGCCAAGTTTTAGATCATAACCCATTTATGTTGCTTTAGTGGACAAACATGCCCTATAACGCGTGAGTGATGGGAAACCCATCATCAACTCGTCTTCTACCAGCTAAGCAAACTAAGCATGAGTTAGCGATAAATGAACATAAACAATCAACATTTGAGTGGGCCAGTATCGACAAGGTATGAAAGCTCAATTAGGAATTCATGGGTAAACTAATCATATAGTACCATAGCGATGCAATAAATAACCATAATTCATTAATGCATTTGCAAAGCATAGGGATGCATAGGGGCCTGCCTTGAACAACTTCGGGTGGCGGCTCGTCGACGACTTCGACCTCTTGGGCCTCCTCTACCACAACTCCTTCGAAGATCTCGTCACCTATGAATATATGATGCTTGATGAGTACAGTGCATAAAGTAAATGACATGGTATATTATGCATTAAAATGTTGTTTGATTTGGGTTTGACTTCATATAACATGTGTAGGTGGCATAGTGTAAGTGTGCTGTCGACTGGCATTGAAGGGCACTCGGACGCTCTATCATATGACGGTCTGTCAACACAAGTGTGAAACTTTCTAAGTGTTTATCTTTACGGACGCCCCATCCTTGGCTACAGATGATCCGTCAACTTAATTGACAGAACCCGAAGCTAAATAGTTCTGAGTTACTGTTCTTTATAATTAGACAGACGCTCTGTGGTGATTCACTGACACTCCATTGATTTTAGGACTTAAGTTTTCTAGGTGACTAAGTCTATGTGGTATTAACAGACGCTCCGTCAATTATGGTGGACGCTCCGTCAACTAAGTCTGTAGCCTCTAGGTGATTCTGGCCTATGTGTGCTGTGACGGGACATTCGGTCAAATGTGACGGACGATCCGTCCTCAACTGCTGCTCTCGGGTTTTAAAATATAGCCGCTATAATTCCACTGGACACTTCATTCTGTAGCCTCTAACTTTTCTGTCTCTGTGGATGAATTCACGGATTCTTCAATAGTGGTGACGGACACTCCGTGAACTCATTCAATGTTCTGCCTAAGTGTTTTGGCTATGCAATGGCATTGACGAGACCTTCCGTCAAG
This sequence comes from Miscanthus floridulus, assembly GCF_019320115.1. Classification (NCBI taxonomy): domain Eukaryota; kingdom Viridiplantae; phylum Streptophyta; class Magnoliopsida; order Poales; family Poaceae; genus Miscanthus; species Miscanthus floridulus. The sequence continues at coordinate 14,638,534 of NC_089584.1, read as the reverse complement.
ATGGACGGACGATCCGTGAAATGCAGTTCAGTTCTGAAGATTGCATCTCGAAATGCAAATCCTATCCTAGGGTTTTTGCATGTCTAATTCATCTTCATAGTAGTGTCCTAGCATCCTATAGAGCATATCTAGCTAGTCATTGGAAGCTACATTGTGTGCATTCAAATCCTAGGTCATGGTGAAGATTTCTAGATGTTAGTGACAATGTGAAGCAAGAAATGGTGCTTGTGCTCGAAATGATCTTACCAAGGGTAGCAAAAGGATGATGCCAAGCTCCTGTATGTGATGGAGAAGTTGGATCCCCCCTTGGTGACTCGAGCTCCCCTTCTTCTTGCCTTTCTCCTCCTAGCTCCAATATTGTGAGGATGAGAGGGCTCCTTCCTCTTCCAACCCCCACCTCTTGTTGAGCTCGACCCCTAGATGATGTCCATGGTGATGAGCAGCTGCAGCAGCCTCCAATCCCTTCTCCTTCCCCTTCCCTTCCTCCTCTTTGCTTTGCTTGAGAGTGTGAGTGTAGAGAGAGAGTGTGTGAACCAGAGAGAGAGTGAGAGTGAGATGGAGAGCTGGCTGATGCGATCCATCGGATTCAGCGACCAGCGGCGGCGCGAGGTGGCAGGCAGGCTGACACTTGCTTCTAGTACCTGCGTGCACTGGAGCGGAGGGTACGACCGGCGCGGGCGCTGCATCCCATCCTTGCTCCGTTCCCTCGTTCGGTGTCGGTGATATACAAAGCGCCAGTGTAGTGTAGTGGTCACCAAACCAAATGTGACCGTACTGAAAGAGTAAACAATGGAGCCAACAAGCTTTGCTGTATTGATCTTAGTAAGGTTACAAGCAGTCGAACTGCTGGGCGCGAGGTGCGCGGCAACCGAGCGCACGACGCGGGCAGCGCGATGTGGACGACGTCGTGGCTGACCAGCGCGTGACCGCGGGCAGAGCAGCGCGGGAAAAACCTCTGTGAGCCTATTTTGAAATAAACACCGATTTCAACAGTGTACACTTTATCAACCCCCTTTAGTCTGAAGGGTCATCAGCGTGACGCAAAGACCGTCCCGAAATGCCTCGAAGGTCTTCGTCTTGAGCCCTTTCGGCATGATGTTGGAGTACTGATCTCCGGTCGGCACGTGGAGAACGCGAAGCTCGCCGGCCTGCACCCGTTCGCGCACGAAGTGGATGTCAAGTTCGACGTGCTTCGTTCTGTTGTGATGAACCGGATTCGCGGACGTGTAAACGGCAGAGACATTGTCGCAGAACGCCACGGTTGCCTTCGAACTAAACACCAATTACAACAGATTACACTTTATCACATACCATCATTTTGCACGGAAAAGTGCAACTAATTCTACAGCAAAATACGAGTACGTACTAGAGTATCACCCCTCTATATATGTACTCCCTCTGTCCCAAAATAAACGACGTTTTGGGTTTTCATGCCACAAGTTTGACTCGATTTGTAGAAAATACGTGCAATATTTACATCTTTAAATAAATTTGTTAAAAAACTAGACAAAAAGATCTTTTCGATGATACTAATTACTTAGCATAAATATTTATATATTTTAATATATAATTGCTGACAGTCATTTCTCGGGAAACGAGAACGTCACTTATTTTGGGACGGAGGAGTACTCCACTACAGCGTACCCTGTCAACCTACCTCTGGCTCTGGTCTCGTGGGTGGTAGGAGCTGACCTTTGGCAGCTCTCAGTGTGCAGCTACAAACCACCACTGTCCAAAAGGCAGATCCGAAAGTTCGATTTCTCTAAAGATACTAGTATACGTTATTAGTTAGGGGGTGTTGGGTTTCATGGACTAAATTTTAGTCTATGTCACATCTGACGTTTGAATGCTATTTAGTAGAATTAAATATGAGTTAATTATAAAACTAATTACATAGATGAAGACTAATTTACGAGATGAATTTATTAAGCCTAATTAATCCGTCATTAGCACATATTTATTGTAGCACCACATTGTCAAATCATGAACTAATTAGGCTTAAAAAATCCGTCTCGCAAATTAGCCACAATCTGTGCAATTAGTTATTTTTTTCGTCTATATTTAATACTTCATGCATGTGTCCAAACATTCGATGAGACAGGGACTAAAATTTTCCTATAGAAACCAAACACCCCCTTAGGATACAGGTCTACCAGCCCGCTAGACTCTGACGACTGTCTGACACTCACTGTCCATGACCATGAGAGCTCTGCTTTTGACAAACACAATTAGGCCTGGTTTAGATTGCAAGTTTTTTCACTCTCTCTCCATCACATCAAATCTTTAGATACATGTATGGAGTATTAAATATAGATAAAAAAAATAACTAATTACACAGTTTGATTGTAAATTACGAGACGAATCTTTTGAGTCTAGTTAGGCTATGATTGGACAATAATTGTCAAATACAAACGAAAGTGTTACAGTGCCAAATACTGATTCCTAACCCCAATCTAAACAAGGCCTTAATCCAAAATCACAAGTCAACGAGCAGAGGAATGCAGAGCCGGAGTGGGCATCAAGTGCATGCAGCTGTTGTAATCTACGCCAAGCCAAAAACTTGCAGACTTTTGGAATAAAAAAAAACTTGCAGATTTTTGAGAATCGGAAAACACAGCCACGCAATTCATCTGAAATGGCACCATTATTAATTGTTTGTGCGGATAGTAGTTAGCTACAAATTGGGCGTTCGCCGTTTTCTACGCGCGAGGCTCGGCGTTCACCGTTCGAATTTGATTGGAAAGAATTCCCCCCCAAAAAAGAATTTGATCGGAAAGGATTAATATAAGGCAACGATGCAACCGTCAGAAAGTCTGCAGGTAGGATAATAATTAAGATATTTATTTGTATGACCCTGAAAAAAATACATCTTTCTTTTATAGTCCTATTTTTTTAACTTACTTGGTCCCAAAACTAAATTCTATTACTTCTGTGACCTTCCGTCCAGTACCGTGAGTGTCCCCACTGTCAGATACGGGAAATGATCAAATTGCCCTTGTTGCTTACTGTGTCCCCTTCTGTTTTTTTTTTTGCGACTCATGTCCCCTTCCCTCTTTTTTTGCGACTCGTGGGAGCCCCTCATCCAGTTGAGCACGACGCCCGCACCGGCTTCGCCCGTCGCCGTCGTGGGCGCCCCCGTCCCCGCCGCCACCGCCCCACGCCGCCGCGCTGGCCCCGTGCCGCCGCGCCGGCCTCGCCCGTCGCCGTCGTGGGCGCCTCCGTCCCCGCCGACACCGCTCCACGCAGCCGTGTCGGCTCCGCGCGAGCTCCAGCCGCGCCGGCGGCCGCTGGGAGCTCCCCGCCCGAGCTCCGGCCACGGAGCCATAGCCCCACCGGCCACGGGAGCCGCCGGCCCCGCGCCACCCCGCCCAGCACACGAGAGCAGAGGAAGAAGAAAGGCCCGTGGATTTTTTTTTTCATTTTGTCTCCTGACGTGTGGGCCCAGTTCATCAGTGACATAGAGGGTAAGGTGGAGCTGAATTCTGCACTTTATTTTTTTGCCAGGTACCCCACACTTAACACCATCAATAGCTTGAATTGGATGGAAGGTCAGGAAGAATTTTTCGTTTTAGAGCAATACAGTTAAGTTAAAAAACAAGAAAACATAAAAAGGAATATGTATTTGTTTTTAGACTATGCCCCATAATAATTAAGCTGCGGTGCGGTGATAGTAGCTGGTAGGTAGGTAATGCCGACACTTACAACAGTACAACACAGAGTCACAAAGTTCAGGCTAGACATGATCACGATCGTTACTTGCGTATGTAAAATATTGAGGAGCCAAAAAAGAACAGGTTTCTCGACGGGGGAGACGAATTGAACATTGGCGAAATAGGAGATGTCAAAAAAAGAGAACGACAGTTGTGAATGCCAAATGGGCCGGTCTTCCTGGGCCTTTCATCCATGAGGCCCACAGACGTCATCCGGCGTCTTCTTTATAAGGATTAAATCCACTTTTGGCCCCTCAACTATTATGTTGGTCTAATTTTGACGCACAACTACAAAACCGTCTGGTCCAGGCACTGAAACTTTCAAAATCGTTCAGTTTTAACACCTTGGCGCGATTGAGACGGTTTGCGCTGATGTGTGCCTGGTTTTGACCCGCCACGTAGGACGGCCACACGGGTCAAAACAGGAGCCGGCCCACTCAGCTCTCTCTCTCCCTCTCAGTTCCTCTCACCACTTCCCCGAGGCCAGGTGAGGGAGCTTGCAAGCGGAGGCGGTAGATGCATCCGGCACCACGGTAGAGGCACATAGCAATGGAGGCACGAGTGCCGCGCCGTGGCAGCACAAGGCCGAGCTCAGCACGGGAACCAGCCAAGTTGCAAAGGGGTCACCTCCCCATGGTGTATCCCACCCGCAGCAAGTCCGAGGTGGGTGGAGCAGAGCTGGCCGCGGCGGCATGCCCAGTGGCGATGGAAACCGGCGGCAAGGGCCCCGTTCCCGGCGCGACGGCGAAGCTCCCTAGAACCTGTGCGAGGCCAAGATGGAGGGCATTGGGGTGGACCTAGAACGGGCGAAGTGGTGTTGACTTAGTGAGGCAGAGAGCGGGGCCGCGCGTGGAGCTCGAGCCACGGCAATGGCGACCGGCGGTGCAAAATTCGTAAAATTGAGCGATTACCTTGGTCGGTCTTGCGAGCAGCTGGCTCAGGGGCGTTACTAGGGAGGTGAGGGAGCCATGGCTATGAGGAATCGAAGAAGGATGCAGTTAGGCCAATGAATTTTTGGATGGGACAGCGGCTGCGATAGCAGCTGCGATGGTGTCGTGCGAACGGTTGGAGTTGCCGCTGCGAGCACGAGAGCAGGCGCCGCCGCCGTCGCTGCGGCCACGTGGCCGCGTGAGTGCGATGCGGCCCACCGCCGGGGAGCGGCGCATGTCGCCGCGCCTATGTCGGGGCCACTATCACCGCCGCCCTAGCCACGTAGCCTTGCCGCGAGCGCACCTCGCACCCCTGTGTGCGCATGGAGGACAGTAACCGGCGTCTGGGTCGCCCGTGCCTGGCCGTCGCTGTTGCCGTCGCCATCGCGCTCACGCCACCAATGCCCACGCAGTCGCGTCCGTGCAAGCCACCTCAGGACGAACCAAGGATGCCTCCATCCTTCCCCATGGCTACACGCACTTGACACACCCCCTCCCACATCCAGGAGAAACACCGGAGCGCCGCCAGCATCGGGCCATGGCCTCGCTCATCACCTGCACCCGCTGGTGGACCATCGCAACCTCTCACTCGTGGAGCCTAGGCAGGCGCTAGGTCCTCGCAGGTCTTGTACACCCTTCTGGTCGGACAGTCGCCGCCGCTGAGCCCTCTGTGGCTGGAATCGGGCACCAGCTGACGCTATCCTGCTCTGTGCGTTCAAGAGAGGAAAGAGCCAGGAGTGAGAAAAGAGCAAGGACGGCCGAGAGAGCTGAGCGGGCCGGCTTCTGTTTTGAACCACGTGGTCGTCCTACGTGGTAGTCAATGCCAGCATGGCGGGTCAAAACCAGGCACACGTTAGCACAAACTGCCTCAATCGCACCGAGGTGCTAAAACTAAACGGTTTTGAAAGTTCTATTGGCTGGACCAGACAGTTTTGTAGTTAAGGGTCAAAATTAGACCAACATGATAGTTGAGGGGCCAAAACTAGACTTAATCCTCTTCCTAATGGCTACAAGTTGCCAGGCGCCCTAAGATCCCTGCCGAGTCCCGACTGCCACCTTCCCCCCGCCACTGCCTGCCGCCTCTCGAGCTCCACAGGACCACCACCTACGTCATCGAGATGATTGCGCAGGATGCCGCCCGCCTCGCCTCCATCACCTCATGCGAGAGCGAGATCCAGACCACAGGGAAACTCGTCGCCTTCGAGGGGCGAGGGCACCAGGGCTGCCGACTAAGGCCTCGTTTGATGCACATTAATTCACATGCGTTGAAGTGGATTGGAGTAGAATTAAACTAAATTCCATTCCAATCCAATCCAACACACATGGATCGAAGTGGATACACGTGCATCCAAACATGCCCTAATGCACCTCCCCTTGGGCTCGTACGAGTACAACAATTGCTAGGGTCGGTAGTTGTGAAGCGGTAGCGATAGTAGCAGCGGCAGTAGAGAAATGGGAGGGAGGGGTACGCTGATAGTTTGTGTGTTGTTTTGGTTGCGACAGGGATCGTCAGTGCCGCTTCTGGTTTTGGAGCAATGTCTCTTCGTCGATATAGGATACTAGTGGTTTCTGTTTACATGATCTGTATGATTGGATTGGGCTTTGTTGTCAATTGATTATTACTACACGATGATACATATGATCAATTTCTGAAACAGAATGTTGTGATTGCTATTTGCTAATTGCATTGCTTGGTTGGAACTCTGAATCTTCTTGCAGTTATACACTACTTTGGGAATGCGAAGCTCGTCCATGTCTCTTTGCATTTGTTGATTCTGCACTAATTATAGTTACTCTGCCAACCTGGTCCATGTCTCTTTGCATTTGTTGATTCTGCAAATTGCAATGGGTTCTTTATTTTTCTATTGATTCTTGCGCTGATCTGCTTGGAGAGGGCAATTACTTATTTGTTGCAGTTGCCTTGCTTTGGCAATGCGAAAAGTAAGTCTTGGCACCATTTGCGTTCTGAATCTTCAGAATGTGTATGAAGCTGTTTTACGGTGCCATTGAGTATTTATTGTGCCACAAATTCTGACTTCTGTGGTTTAACTTGCTTGGCATTTTATAATTTATGACATTGTCCTACTGCCATGTTTGTTCGTTGCTGATCTGAACGTATGCTGCATGGAGGTTTCCCTGACAATGTGCATGGGGTGCCACTAGAGCTTGGCTACCAATAATGAAGACAATATGATATTTTCTGAATTTCTAGATTTTGTGATGCTCTCATCTGCATGCACCCTGATTGCCATATAAACATAGTCAGTTTGAGCTGTGGCCTGTTTCTTTATTGATTAAATTTCAGTGGAAACTTCATCATTTTTTTTGTTCTGGGTGATTATTATGAACCTGTATTCGTTTGAAATGCATGTCTAACTTTTCAAGCCAAGTATTTTTCATATTTTGATCCATGACTAATATGAGGATGCGCTTTAATGAACAGGCAGAGCACCCAGCCATTTTCCTCAAAATAATGTGAGGATGTGGAGTAAGTGTATATGGATGATATGCCCACTTCTGTAGAAGTTCAAGCATTTCGTATCTTAAGAAGGTAAATTTGCATGGCATTTTACTTTTCCATTTACACTATTATAGATCCAAAAGGGAGAGACTTCAAACCTGACTGCATGTACAGCTTTAGTTGTTTTAGTCGACAACATATCCTAAATTTCTAATCTGCCTTCGGTGATTATTGCTCTAGCAAATGTCTGCAATTGGTGTTTTCTCAAGATAACAGGAAACACAAGGTATGAATCTTTGATGTTGTGCATCTCTTTGAGCAGGATATGGCAAGCCTGAAAACAGAAATTCGTAGAAAGAAATAAAATTCTTGGTTCTACTCTTCACAATGATCCAGTTGATGAGATCTCAGAACAGCCATCCATACTCTACAAAATGTCCAAAGATAAAAGATAACCAATTTAGAGTTCAACTACACCGTTGAGCCAACTACAGGTGAAAAAGTTTCTATTATCTGATTTATGTAGCGATTGTTGTATATTCATATAACAACCAATTTGCATAAAATCTGATATAAAGAAAATGCAGATTTTTAAAGGCAGGATAATAGGATTGAAGCCACCTTTAATTATTTTATTTAAGTTATCACCTGCAAACATATTGTCCATTTTCAGCTCTACTTATCCACTGTTGTTTGAAAATTACTGCAAAAATGTTCCTGCTCCATCTTCCACCACAAGAGGTCTGGCAAACTTGAGGTATGAATCTCTAATAGCATGCATCTCATTGACCGCATCTTGTATCAGTGTTCTCTCTCTAGGTTGTTTTCTCGAGCAGGATACCCCAAGAGCAATGACATGAACCAAACATTTCTCAATTATGTTTCTTGTATTGCTGCCATAGGTGCTAGTGTGCAGCCACATTGTCGTGTCGGCTATCTCCTAGATAAAATCTAGGAGAGCATCCTCTGAAAACTTATGTAGATCCACTGAGTCTCTAAACATATCATCTGTTGGGCTCCTCCCTGTAAAAATTTCGAGCAGCAATATGCCAGGCTATAAACATCACCAGAAAGTCGTGATGGAAGAACCTTCACCATACTCTGTTATTATGCAAAAGAAATAGGAAGTATTGATCAGCATGCCATATTTATAGAAGGATTTGCAACAAAGACAAAATATTCAAAACATAGCATTTACCAGGAGCAACATAACCAATGGAGCCTCTTATGCCAACTGTGCTATTGGAATTTTGTAGAATTTTACTTTCACTTTCTGAAATGATTCTAGATATGCCAAAATCTCCAACTCGGACACTCATGTCTTCTTTGAGAAGGATGTTGCTTGGTTTGAGATCACAGTGGATGATTGGTGGCTGGCAGTGATTATGAAGATAGTCTAATGCATCCATGATATCAACAGCAACATCTAGCCTTTGTGCAAGGCTGAGAGTATTGTTTAAAGTGGGCATGGTAGATTCTTTATGGAGCCAACGATTCAAGCTACCATTTGGCATGAACTCAAAAACCAATGCCTTGAAATCCCGACCTTGTTTATTGATGCTTGAGCAACATGTGATGATCTTCATGAGGCAGCGGTGGTGCACCCTTCTCAGTGCCTCACATTCGGCTACAAAACTTTTAGTAGAACCTGATTGTTCAAGGTCAAAAACCTTTACAGCTACAACAGTTCCCTCAGGTTGAAAAGCACATTTATAGACTGTCCCAAAGCTCCCTTTGCCAAGCAAATTAGCTTCGGAGAATCCATTGGTTCCATTTGATAATGCATGATAAGAAACTTTTCATACTGTTCCTCAACCATTGGTGGTTCAAGTGTGCCCTTCTGCCTTTGTCTTTGATTCCTGTAGATAAAGTGAACAAGTGAAATACCAATAGCTAATAATAAGAGTGCAAAGGTTGTTGCTATTGCTATTTTAAGATACTTTAGCTTCCCCCTTCTGTTCTTTTTCACAGAATCTGTCTTGCATGGAACTAAATGAAGTTGGGGTATTCCTCCACAAAGCTTGCTATTTCCGTTGATCGACAGGTTAGCCAAATTTCTGAAAATCCCTTCTTTTGGCACTTCCCCTTGCAGATCGTTGAAGGACAAATCCAAGTTTGACAATGATGTCAAGTTCTGTAGAATTGCAGGGATTGGTCCTGACAAATTGTTGTGCGCCAGACACAATTGCTCCAGCCCACTGATACTTGCAATGGCATCTGGAATGCTACTGGAAAACTCATTCATTGACAGGTTGAGTGTAGTTAGATCCTTGTTTAGATATTTTGGTATGCTTCCTCTAAATAAGTTACTGTCCAACCAAAGTTCTTGCAGACCAAAGTTCCTGCAGCACTGTGCACTTGCCAATACTTTCAGGTATCTGGCCAGACAGCTGGTTTCCTGATAGATTTAGTAGATTAAGATTTTGTAAGCTACGGACCTGGGAGGGAAGAGGTCCTGATAGTGAATTGTATGACAAGTCTAAGTAATAACTGAAAGAAAGTTGAAAAATCTCTCTTGGAATAGAACCGTTCAGGTGGTTCCATGACAAAACAAGGGCAACTAAACTCTTCAACTTCCCAATGCTTGGTGGAACTGGCCCCTCTAGATTGTTATTAAAGGCATTAAGGATAGCTAACTTTGAGAGATTTCCAATAGATGAAGGTATTTGGCCAGACAAGTTATTATTGTACAGATAAATCTCAGTCAAGTTTCCTAGCTTGCCGATGCTATCTGGAATTACTCCGGATATGGAGGCATCATTAGCATTAAGGAATTGAAGGCCCACCAGATTGCCGATGGCCGAAGGGATGCTTCCCCAAATCCCAGTATAGCCAAAGTCGAGGACTTGCAGGGTTGTTGAGAGATTCACTAGTGAGCTTGGTAGGTGCCCAGTGAAACCGGTGTTGCTGTTGATATCTAATATTTTGAGCTGGCTGCAGTTTGACAAAGAAGTGATAAATTCGCACCCCTCCCCATTGTTAGCTTCTAGTTTGTTGCTGTACAGGTGTAGATGTTGCAGAGCTCGTAGCTTCCCCACCGTGCGAGGCACATATCCACTGAGCATATTCTGCGCGAGGTAGAGTGGTTGGAGCGACGTGAGGTTGGAGAGTGAAGCAGGGATGGTCCCGGTGAACTGGTTTTTAAAAAGACAGAATTCGCATTCTGGGGAACCTACTGCCAGTATCAGTAGGAATGCTACCACTGAGCATGTTCCACCGAATCTGCAACATTTCCAGGGAAGATAAATTGTAATGTAAAGGGATATCGGGGGCACGCCAGAGAGGTTGTTGAAGCCGATATCAAGATACCAAAGTTCCTTGAGGACGCCAAGGCTAGTCAGAATGGTACCCTCGAGCTGGTTCAATGAGAGGTCCAGATAACTCGACGATGTCAAATTAGCCAGCGACACCGGGATCCGTCCCGTAAGGTTGTTGCTGCGCAGGCTGAGCACCTTGAGCTGCTTCAGGTTGTGGCCGAGCTCATGGGGCATGTTGCCGCTGAGATTGTTAGAATCAAAGACCATCTCCATTAGACTAGTGCAAGAGCTCAAGTTGGCCTGGAGCGGGCCAGAGAAGGCATTGTGAGTCAAGTTGAGCCTATGGAGGCGGTGCAGACCGAGGCTCGCTGGGACGATCCCGGTGAACCCATTGGAGCTCAGGTCACGAGTCCTCAACGACGATAGGTTTCCAATGGCAGGCGAGAGGACGCCGGCGAGCCCATGGGACGGGAGGCTCAATGCCACAACTCGGCGTCGGCGGTGTGTGCCCCGACACCTCACCCCCTCCCAGCTGCAGTACCCACTGGTGGTGCTGCGGTTCCACAAAGCAAGCGGGTCGTTGTACCCGCCACTGATCGCCGCTGCCTTGAAGGCTAGCAGCACGGCCTCCTCCTCGTCGCCTTCTGCGGCGGCGGCGAGTGCCGAGATGGTGACCTAGTAGCAGGAGTAGCCTTGTTCGCTTGAGTTACTTTTCAGTCATGAAACAGTATTTTCTCTTACAATATTTTAATATAAGCATCAGAATAAGTCAAATTTCAGCATAACCGAACAGAGACACATCGTTGTTTTCTTTCTTTCTTCCCCCTCCATTCCTCAAGACTCAAAAGAACGTGCGCTCTGCGCCTTTCTATGAGCCCACAGCCGTGGCGTAATGTTGAGACGGCCCACGGACCACGATGTAGTTCTGTAGCTAGATCCATCGGTCTTACAGCTGCTGTTAAAGGTCAATCCCATACTACACGCTAACGAAATAAATTTTTTTGAAAAACGGTTTCCATTTTTTTCCCTTGTTGCCCATGAATCAGGCGCTCAGAATCTCAAAAGTCTCTGTCTATCGAACTTGGACAATTTTTGCCCCAAAATTTCTGTTCAAGAATCCAGGCATCCTGGGCTGTCTCAAGTACACACTCATTACAAGTTCAGATCATAACGTACTCCGTACGATGGCAGGAGCAACGCTTCTTTTTCACGGCTATATGCTTGGTACACCTTCGCTTGCAAGATCCATATACGATGCAGAATTGGTAGAATAAAAAAATTAAACATAAGCATTTAACCTAATTTAAATAATAAAAAGTCACCTGAGCCATGCCCGTCGCGTACTCTACTTCCTGGAAAGGTCATAGGACATCATGGGAAGCATGACATTTATCGTCGTGACAAACTGACAGTGCCTAACACCGTGTGTCCTGGTGTGGCAAAAGAGTTTGGTGCAAAAATAAATGAAGGGACAAAATATAATATAAATAATGGTTGGGCAATATTTCTTGTCTATACTTAAGATTTTTTCCACTCTAATTTAGAGTAATCAAGTAGGAATAGTCAAGCAGTTTACACAAATCAAGTAGTACTTAATTTACTTATAAGTATCTTCCTGCATACAACCATACAACCTTATATGGAATTATTACAAAACATTACTATTGTTACAAAACCTTATTATTAGTACTCAGTACTAGCGGCTTGCTAGAGCTTTGCATAAAGCAGCCGCCCTATCTCCTTTATATTTACAGCCTCCATGCACAGGAGCACGCGGACATCGCCGCTGCCACCACCGTCATCCGTTGTCCCCTCATCGTTCATCAAGTACACATAGCCGCCGCGGACGGACTCTGCCCGCGACATGAATTGCGGCTTTCCCCACCCAAAATCTGCATCGTACTGTGGCCTACCGAACCAGCTGGTAATATGCAGGTCCGTCAGTGGCAAGGTCCCTCTCAAAGCCGGTCTCTTGTCCATCTCGGCCATCTCGAAGTAGTCAATCGCGGACCGCACCAGCTCGTCATCCATCCGCTCGACGGTGCCCTTGATGCGGGCAGCGATGGATCCCAATGCCGCCGTGCCAATTTCTCCCGCCGCGCCGGTGACGCATAGCCTGAACACCGCGTTGCCGAAGTAGTGGCTTGGGAGGGGTGGCCTCATCCGGCGCCGGAGGTCGGCCGGGAACACGATGCGCACTTCAGATTCCGGTGGAAGCTGGCGCGCAACGCACATGCGCGCACTGCCAGATGAGAGCGCTCAGGGCGCAAAAGGTGCTCGTGCCACCGCAGAGGTGCTTCAAGGAGGAGACCTGGTCCCTGGAAATGGTGAAGACTTCGAAGGCAAGAGGTCCCTCCGGGTCAGAGAAGATGAGTTTAGGGTGCAATGTCAAGAGTGCGTCGGGGTGGACTGTGGGCGGCGACCGTGCACGGAGTAGGGTGCGGTCGTGGCACGGGAGCTCCACGGCAGCATGGTCACCGTGCTTGGAGAAGGCCGACCATGTCTGAAAAAAGTGGAATGCACTTGAAGCATCTATGGCGACGTGATGGAGAGCTGTTCCTAACGCCACCCCTCCACACTTCAAGAAAGTCACCTGCCATCATAAGCACGCCGATTCATATATAATATGCATAGATGGTTTTCTATTTTCTAAAAATAAAAAATACGATAAAAATTATAATTAATTCATTTAAAATTCGAGAAATTTAAAACTAGTACCAATTTTCTTATAAAATGTTATGTATCTGTTAGTGTTTTATTTAGAGTTGTTTGGTTCTTATTTTTTTTGAAATAAATAATAAACACGACTACAGGCAATAAAACAATAGTAACATAAATAATTCAGTTCCTAATAATTATATATAGATCATAAATATTAATATAACATTTTCATACTAGTTTCATGTTTTTCTGATTTAAAATGTTTTTTGAATTTTAGATAGCAAAACAACTGCTTACTATATTTGTATAAAATAGAAAACCATCTGTGAAACCAACAAGAGGACCCAATTTATGTACTCCCTTTTATAGTTAAATGTTAAAAAGCAGACTACCGTGAGAGTCGAAAGTTGAAAAATATTAAAAACCATGGAAGCAGAGAAAAGTAGTGGACCTGTATGGCCATTATGATGGACGATGGCTCAATACGTGGAACAAACAGTCTCCTCAGCTCTGGCGATGGCTTGAATTGCTTGACGTCATCGACACTGAGATCATCAGCGTGAGCGACAACAAAGAGTGCACCTTCGCCGTTACAGCTGATCTCCATCCTATCGTCATCGTCGTTGACGCCAAGGCGGCCGGCGAGGGGGTAGAAGGCCACCAAGGCCTTGGCCATAGCCTCCTTGAGCCTGGCCACGTTGAAGAAATCAGCAGCAGCAATATCGTTGGAGCTGTACAGGTAGATCGTTGGGGTGTGGCCTTTGTTGGCCTGCACGAGGTCTAAAGAAGAGAGCCAAAGCTCCTTCCTCGGTGCCGGCTCGGTCGGCGTTACAAATGACGACTCTACCAACTGCACCTTGAAATCCATCGATTTCATTTTGTTCTTCTCACACTCACCGATTAAATAGGCCGCAACACAACCCGCGATGGACGTTAGTACTATCAGAGCAAGGGCAATAATAGAGCCAATTGTTTGGCTTTATAAGAGCCCAGTTATACAGTAGTTGTCTTCTATGTGTCTATAAAAAAAATTCTATTATTATGTGGTATCATGTCTTACTTTCTTTTTTTTTCTATCCTCCTCACATACACTTTTACTTAGACCCACATATGTCTATGCTTCTGCGCCCAACTTATTGCTTGCATGAGAGCCAAGTTCTCATATCTCCCCTCTCTCTTTTCTACATCAGCAAACTAGCTTGGCTATAAATCGATTATTGTAGTTACTCTGTATGTTTGAGATCAGAACATCAACACCGTCATTTTCTGAAAATAGTGTGGCTCCCCGTGAAAGAGGCCGCAGATATTATTTGCTAGGAACGAGTCCTGATCAGAGACATGAGTGCGATTCTGAGAATGGAACCCACACCGACAGCGTGCACATTATTCTATTCTAGAGCATCTGAGAATGGAACCACACCGACAGCGTGCACATTATTCTTTTAGAGACACGGAGATATCATTGCCTTTATTCTAGAGCAGGTGACGCATGACAGCTGGTAATTAGCATCGTCGCCTTTATTCTAGAGCATGTATAAAAAGTACTTCATTATAGAAAAATGTATCTCCGTTTTTTACTCAATTAATCACATGTTCATCTAAATGTATAGAAAGATGCTAATATTTATGATGCGTAATATGAGTTCTGAAACATATTTTTTATAATGTAGTAACTTATTTAAAGATACAAATATTGATACTCCTTTCTATAAAAATAATTAAATTTGAGATATATTGACTAATGCGAGATTTGAGTTAGTTTGGTACTGTTCTGCCTTGCTTCGCTTTGTTTTTTTTATAGAGCAGCCTCTCTAGTGAAGGCAAAGCATTTTGTAAAAAAAGATCAACAAAACGATCTCAAAAAGTATTTTTGAGAAGATCTAGTAAAAACTAAAATTTTAGCTTTAGCTCCTAGTTCAATAAACGGTTCCGACTCTTGGTAGCTTTAGGGTATGTACAACCTATAGACGGGACCGTCGCCTTGAATCTATCATACAACATATAGTGTATCTCATTGTCTACAAGTTGTTTAATGCTCTGCATGTAGCTAAGATTAACTATAAATAAATTTTTGTATATCATTGTGTTGCTATTTGATAGAAAATGCATCAAGCATAAATAAGAGCAACATGATTATTACAATATTTTTTAGAACCACCACTATAATAATTATATTATATATAGTTGCAACGCATTTTGTCTATTTCCCTTTATTTCCATATATAGCATTGCCAGATGCGCTCGATTAGAGCCCTTCTTGAGTTTCTATGTGTTGGCCGAGCTTTAATAGCGGACTTTCTATGAAGTACCTCTACGAAGCATGGATTAGGGTTGTCGCTTGTATGCACTTCAAGTGGGAGCACTATCGTCGCACTTGGATTCTCATTCAAATCCAAAACTTCTCTAATTGATTCCTTCTCATCTTCCACTATCATATTGTCAAGGATAACGCAAGCTTGCATTATGTTGATAACGTCCCCCCTTGCTTCCATAACCTTGCTAGTTGACGAACAATATCAAAGCGTGATTGCAGTACACCAAATGCACAATCGACATCTTTCCTGGCCCTTCTTGCATCAATGCAAATAATTTGTCTTCGACGATTGAGGGGTCGTTACTATCTTCACAAATACTACCCATTCTGGATATATTTTATCGTCAAGATAGTAACCCATGTCATATTGTTTTCCATTTACGTTATAGTGTACCGTAGGAGCTTTCCCTTTTATTGCTTGAATGAACAATGGTGACTTGTTTAGAACGTTTATGTCGTTCTGAGACCCGGCGGCGGTACCAAAGAAAGCATGCCATATATGTTTTTAGACTTTATTATGCAATCCTTCCTAACATCCTTTTGAAATCTACATCTACTATAGAGAATTGAGCCCATCAAATGGCTCTAAGATTAACTATGGTTCCTCTGAGTTGATACAATAATCAATGATGTGACAAACATATCCCTTAATTAATGGACAATTTCGATGGTGTCATATCAATTTTTGGAATCAGTGTTGTACAAATTTATGTTACATGGAAGCACACTGAATCATATGAGAGAAATGTTGTGAAAACTTGTTTAATGGCGCTTGTGGACAATGGATACTTATTTGCCCTACTTCTCATCCTTCCGATACAAGCTTTACACGAGGGCAGTCCAGATGTGGCAACATTAAGTAAAAGGATTGCTCGGCACAATGAAAATGAGGCAATAAAACCAAAGTGGTGCTAAAAGTGTATACTTATTATTATGTCATGGTTCTCATATTCTTTTTTTTTTGAGAGGATGGTTCTCATATTCTATTTGTTGATACTATTTACATATTCCGCATCATGATTTCAACTATGCTGCTTGTAGCTTTCAATCAATTCTACATCAAGCCATGAAGCATCTCGGCCACTAATACTTCCACGCCTTCAATAAACAACATTGCATGTGGGTGCATACTCATTTATCGATCAGTTTGAGTAATGTTTATTATGTACTCATTTTAAGATACTTCGAAACTTACTACATGATTTTTTCAAAAGAGCCCCTATGTTCTAATATATTATTATAATACCACTATATAGTAGTATATAAAATACGTATAACAATATACTATGTATACTTGCATATTTGACATACATACTACCATATATGGTCTATTATGATCATATACTCCAGCTACATACACTCTGTTGGGCTATATACACCATAAATTTGGAGATATATACATGGGAGTAACTACAACTTGAGAGTAGAAAATAATTAATTATAACTTTATGGACTTTGGTTTGTGCTTTATGACACTTGGTTTGCACTGATTTGATCTATAAGTATTATGCATGGTTTTCTAATTATGATATATATTTATTATCGATTCATGCGAAGGAAAAACAAACTCGCTGTAGTTCTGGTATAATCTCGATGGCAATGCGATATACTTTCTCCGTCCACGAAAGAATACAATTCTTATTTTTTTAGGAGCCAAACAGTTTAAATTTTGAGTAATTTATATAAAAAAGCACTAACATTCATGATACAAAATAAGTACCATTAGATTAGTTATAGAATATATTTTTATAATAAATTTATTTGGAGACATATATTATTGTAAACTTGATCACGGTTTCCATAATTGCATTCTTTCGTGGATGGAGAGAGTATATGTGATGCATTACTAATATCAAACGTAACACAGAATTGCCTTACTTTAGCACTGTATTAGGCATAGAATCATACTAATAATAGTCTAATCCTACTAATATTGGGCCTTAATTCTGAGATTCTAAAGTGCTTATTGCGAATTGATCCCTGAATCATTTACATATACACACTTTTTGGACACATAATGATATGCCAGACCATACAACCTTTTTTTTTATTCCGTTAAATTACAGAATCATACCTCCACGGATGGTAGAGGCTGGAGCTTTATTTCCTTGTTAAAAAATGACAGAATCATACACAATTACAGGTCTTGCATAGTGTCATAATATGATATGATATGCAACCAAACCAGCAGACCGTCCAGGTCGTCCTTCTTTGTCTCCGGCCTTTTATTATTACAAAACCTCACAAGTCAGGATGTACCGTACCTAGGCCGGTAATCATCGCATGAAGTACCTTACCTAGCAGGAGCTAGCTTTGCATAATGCAGCCGCTCTATCTCCATTATATTTACAGCCTCCATGCAAATATGAGCAAACGGACGCCGCCGCTGCCAGCACCATCGTCATTGTTCATCACGAACACAACCCCCCGCGGTGGTTCTCTGCCAGCGACATCAACTCTGGCTAGCTTCCCCCACCCAAAATCTGCATCGTACTGTGACCTGCCCAACCAGCTGGTAATATGCAGGTCCGTCTGCGGCAAGGTGCCCCTCGGAGGCCGGCTGTCCATCTCGGCCATCTCAAAGTAGTCGATCGCAGAGCGCACTAGCTCGTCATCCATGCGATCGACGGCGCCTCTGATGCGGCCAGCGACGGATCCCAACGCCTCCGTGGCAATATCTCGCGCCACGCTCTGGTGACGCCTATCCAAAACATCGCATTGCCGAAGTAGCAGCTCGGGAGGGGTGGCCTCATCCTATGCCGGAGGTCGGCCGGGAACGCCAGGCACGCTTCAGAATCAGGTGGGAGCCGACGCGCAAGGCATGTGCACTGCCACACGAGAGCGCTCACGGCGCAGAAGGTGCTCGTGCCACCACCGCAGAGGTGCTTCAAGGAGGCGATCCGGTCCTTGGAAATGGTGAGAAGACTTGGATTGCAAGAGGTCCTGACGGGTTGAACAAGACGTGCTTATGGTAGAACGTCGAGAGTGCATCGGGGTGGACTGCAGGCGGGGACCGTGCGCGGAGTAGGGTGCGGTCATGGCAAGGGAGCTCCACGGTAGCGCGGTCGCCATGCTTGCTGAAGGCCAACCATGTCTGGAAGAAGTGGAACGCGCTTAAGGCATCAACGGCGACGTGGTGGAGAGCTGTCCCTAACGCCACCCCTCCACACGTCAAGAAAGTCACCTGCCATCATAAGCACCACAATTGATTTGTATATATAATATAATAATTGTTTTCTATTTTCTAAAGATAATAATAAATATTTATTATGGTTTGATCTCTAAAATTTCATAATTAATATATTTTATTTAAACTGGGGAAATCTCAAAATAGGTAGTACCAGTTTTCTTCTTTATGTATCTGATAGTACTGCTTTATTTAGAGTCATTTGACTCTTATTTATTTTCAATAACTAATAATAATTAAACATGACTGCAAGCAATAAACAATAGGAACATAATTAATTATTAGTTCCAAATAATTATATATAGATCATAAATAAGTATATGACATTTTTAGAAAAAAGAAGATACATACTAGTTTCATATTTTTTGATTCAAAATAATTTATTCTTTATGAATTTTTCATAGCAAACCAACTGCTTATTATTTTTTAAGTACAAAGTAGAAAATCATCTTTGAAACCAGCAGTGCAGGACCCAGTTTATCTACTCCGATCCATTTCGTTGTTAAATGTTGAAAAATAGACTTAATATTGAACAACATGGAAGAAGAGAAATTAAGTAGTGGACCTGTACGGCCAACATGATGGACGATGGCTCAATGCGTGGAACAAACAGCCTCCTCAGCTCTGGCGATGGCTTGAATTTCTTGACGTCATCGACAGCAAGATCATCAGCCTGAGCAACAACACAGTACTTCAGTTTCGGTGAATAGTTTTATAGCGTTATATCGAAGACTACCATATCATAGAAAATAAAATAAAACTTGGATGGAACACTCACTCTCAATATAATAATTTCATACCTCATAGAAAGTTGACAGTCGTGTGAAACTTATTTCTCTCCTCTGTCTTTTTAAATACACTGTCACGTCATAAAAATGCCTATATAGCAGACTATTTAATGCGCATCAAACTCGACTGATCTTATCACGGTGCACCCCGCGACAGATCCATCGATCTGCTTGAGTACTGTACTGTTCCTGATTGATCATGTCTGGTGGCGTCGTCCAATCCGTGCACGTGTACCTACAGCCTTAGCGGATGCTCCAACACACTCTCTCCTTATCCGTGGATCGCAGCTCTGTCGTCGTCGTCCCTCCCTCCCTCCCGGCCTCCCGGCCCGGGCCGCCTCCTCTTTGGCTCTTGCAGGGGATGCATGTGGCGTCTCTGTACGTCTGGTTCGCCCTGTTCCGCCGCCACGGGCGCCTTCATTTCGCTGCAGCTCACTTACTTAAGTGGTTGTTACTAATCGATCGGCCTGCAATTGGTCTGCTTTTGCTACTACTAGTATCTGTAAAAGATTTGATAATAACAACAAAACTTTGCTTGATACAGATAACGGATAATACAAAGCACTTCAGTGCTGGTTCTCTGATGATGCATCTCTGTAAGTGCTTCGTCCAATGGACAGATAAGATAACCATGCATGTCACAGTAATTTCAGTCAATTTTTCAGTCAGCATAGAGCGTTATTCGGCGGATGGATAAGATGTCTGGATAAGAGTAGCGGCACAGCCTAGGAAGAGGCTTGCACTTCTGCTGATGCCAGCGCGACTCATTCCCGACGCCGTGGAAGAGCGCTTCCAGCGCTGCGATGTTCGAAGCGTTGGGCTCGGCCTCGTAGAGTGCCTCATAGGAATTCTTCACCGATGTGCTTGGCGTTGACAGACCCGTGACCAAACACACTCACTGCATGATTAGAATCTCACCTCGCTTGGAAACAGGCAACCGAGAGAGGCTTTGAGCACCTAGACGCTTGCTTCGCAGCGGCAACACCACCGTTACTGGTGACAGCTTGGGCGACTCACGAATCATCGGAGAGGCCCTCTTACTCGTCACTTTCTTAATGAAGTTCTTGAGGCTGCAGTTGACGGAGGCTTTATGGTCCACGATCTGGTGGTTATCCACTGGCGGCATACCAAGAGGGCCGGCATCCGCCGTGAGATCGACCGGACCGAAGCCTGGCGGGTAGCCCTCTTCATGCCTCGTGGATGCATTGACCTGTGTGCCTAGGGCGACACCAGTGGCGAGTTCGCTACCCACTGAGTGGGGCGCGGCGCGGTGGTGGTGTCTGTAGCACCAAGTCGACGTGCTAGGATGGCGTCCGTGTTGCGCCTTCCTGGAAGGCTGCTGGTGTAGACACAGGAGACCACCACCGTGGCCTCATCCTCCAGCTGGGCGGCCACCGGAGCTGCAGCTGAAAGCCGTAGTTTGGTTTTAGCTAATTGATAAAAACTATTGGACTAACCCTATGATCTAAGTGTATAGATGAGATAGGTTGGTCCAAGTCCAAGTGATGGAGCTAGATGACACTCATGGTGATGGAGATGGCCAAATGATGGTGATCAAGTGCTCCAACTTGAAAAAGAAGAAAGAGAAAAACAAAATGGTGGTCAAGACAAAGGTATATGAGATAGGACCATTTTGTTTTGCCAATCAAGACGCAATAGAGTATGTGATTGGATTTAGGATAGATAGCCGTATTATGAAGAGGTGAGAATTCATGGTTGATGCGGTTATCAAGTGTCACTAGGTGATCTAACTCGTTGCATGTGCATTTGGAACCTAGTGAGCTAACATGCCCTTGAAAATGCTTTTGTAAAAATGCTAACACACGTGCACAAGTGTTTGGGACACTTTGGTGTTGGCACATGAGAGCAAGGGTGGAGAATTCACGCTTAAGAGTGAAGTTACTGGGGTGGTGGGGACGTAGCGACCGGCTTCGCTGGGTGACTAGCGGCATCCAGGTAGGTTGTGGGGTGGTCGTCATTAGAGTCCTCGGCGGCGGCCGCCGCCCTCCGATGGCGCTTCGTGCGCCGTCCTGAGGAGCAACATGGGTAGAATTTAGCTGCGTCACCGTGGCGGCCTGTGGCCGACAGGGCGATGCACTCGGAGGTGGGCTCACGCCCCCTAGTCCCCAGCAGGGTCAACGGGTCGTTGTCCAACGCAGGCGGCGGTGGGAAGCTAGATCTAGCCCCAACGTACGGCAGCAAGGTGAGTGTGGCTGACCCCGGCGGCAGAGCGGGCGGTGGGGTGCTGATAGAGGAGGTGGCTGTGGCGACGACATCTGCTCCCAGCGGCTGAGGGATGCTAGTGGAGGGGTACGACGCGGGCGGCGGCAACGACCGCGCCACGCGCTCGTGCACTCCTGCGCGCGGGTGTGGAGAGGAGGGGGGCGTGGACGCAAGGAGGGGAGGGGAGGGGGCAGGGTGAGGGCGGCGGCGACGGCGAGGAAGGAGCCAGGGGCTCCTAGAGTTGGGTGGGGAATGGAGTGTCATGTCTCTTTTCTTAAACAGTGTAGTGGCCACACTAGTCTCTTGTAATTTTCTTATTTTTCCCTAGCTGTACGTACCACCGAAACAAATTAAGTAGGCTGCAAAAGGACTAGGTACAAAATGATTTACGAAGCAGGGATTGCTGCCACAGGCACAACTAACAACCCTAGGGAAAGAACCCATCATGGGCTTGGTGCATGTTAGTTTTGCCTGTTCGCTTGGTTGCGGCTGCAACTTCTGAAGTGCTAAACACTGTTACAACTGCAACTTTCTAACTAAAACAATCGCAGCCGCAACCGCTTTCTCCATCCGGTACCAGCAGCCAGGATGTTCAAAACAGTTTGCTACAAACTGCCTAAGGTGCACAATTGTTTTGACACCCCTACGCTACTACATAAACTGTTTTTGGAGGGCGCACATGTCACACAGAGTGTATATACTCTTGAAGTTACTCCCAAGTCCCATGTCACACAGAGTTCATATACAGTATACTGTATGTTACAATATCCCAGTCTCCCAGATACACAGGAAGAATCTCTCGAAGTTACTCCCATGTCATCACACATTGAAACACGCACCCTCGAGGCTGTTCTTGTTTCTCCCCTCATAAATGGCCAGCATGTCCTTTCCTTCGTCACCCTTACAGCAAATATGTCACATTCTATCATTAAAATTGGTAGAAATGCAAATTTTGTGGCTGACAATCTCGCAAAGAAAGCAAAGCGGACTGTAGTTCCTAGTTCTTGCTTGTTCTCTTGCGAGTCTTGGACTCATTCTACAAATTGTACTATCCACATGGCTCTGGAAAACTTCAATGGGGCAATTTTTGCCCCATATCTATATCTTGTATTTAAGCTTTGAATGAAATTACCATTTCCAAAAAAAAAAAAATCAGCCATTCAGAGTTTCACGAGTCAAGACCATTGTGAAAGAAATACGGAGATACCCAGTTTAGTCACAATTCACATGTCTGATGCAATGATTTTCAGAGGTATATATATATATATATATATATATATATATATATATATATATATATATATATATATATATATATATATATATATATATATATATATATATATATCCCAAAAGATACTGTCGAAGCATCCAAAGTATTCCCACTAGTCATGTAATTCGGCTATGATACATTCTTACAAGTTCACACATAACATAAGAACAGGCCTACACAGTCAATTCTGATCTTGAGATAAGAATGCCATCAGAATCGGCATAGAGCCATTCTCCATCGCAAATTCTAGTCCCTGCAAAGGTCACAGGAGCATGCTTCTCACCGACGCCCTTCTTGTTTGACTTGATAGGGTGTGAGTTCAGAGCCCGGACGCCAATGTCACAACCATTTATCTCATCGACGTCCCTGATGCAGCCATTGACCACGACACCAGCCCACCCGTTGTTCTGCGCCAGCTGCGCAAGGTTGCCACCCAAAACTGCACAGCGCATGCTCCCACCGGCATCAACCACCAGGACCCTGCCGTGACCTTTCTCCTCAAGGAACTCACGGAGCAGAACGTTATCCTCGAAGATCTTCAGTGTCACAACAGGGCCAGCAAAAATCTGCCGCCTTCCATAGATTTGGAAGATAGGTTGGAGAGCACGAAGATCACCATTCATAATTAGAGCAGCATTAGCATCACATGCTTCAGCAGTGGCCAATGGCAAGGCAGCCATCTTATCTTCAGTCCTGCTTGTCATCAGAAGAAGAAAAGAGAAAAATCAAGGAACAGTACAGATAAGTAGTAGATGATTCCTTACACAGAGTAACACAGCAAGTTGCCCAGTCCAATGATATGCACATCTATACTAAGAAAACTTGAATTATTAACGGTTTCCATGTATACATCTGGTTTTCCCATTGTTTAAAGTACCAAACTGCCACAGACCAAATCTTGCCAAAGAGGAGTTCAGTCTTCCATGAAGAAACAACATGAACCAGCAAACATGCCTCAACTACCACAGAGCACAACTAGTAAAAAATCATGCCAAGGAGAGTTCAGTCTCCATGAAGAACATGAACCAGCAAACAAGCCTCAAACTCAGGAACACAATAATATCTGCTTCTATAGCAGAAGAGAAGACAACTGAAAAAACAATCATGTTATCTGATACAAAATTTCGCTCTAATTCTATACACAACATGGACACTGTTTGCCTCTGCTGAGGTTCTGTAACAACATCCAGCCCAGATTGTCACGCAGAGCTATATTTGCTCAAAACACAAAATGAAATGTTCGCCTGAGCTCAAAACCAGAAGCTAATAGCACTCTAGGAGAGTCATAGTGCGAATGCGATGCAACGTCTCAGTGGTGTTTGATTTGGACCAGAACTAAGTTTTTGTGCAAGGCAAAAACCCCTCGTCCTGCAGTGGAAACTGCAAGGAAAAGAACTAAGTATGTAATGAACTATTGGTCGCAACAATATAAAAAGCCTTCCGCTGCAAATAAATATTGAATAGACTGAGCTATGTGCTTTTTTTACCAATACTAGTAATGTCAACATATCAGAGGCTGTTGACCATGTAACAATACATATATGGTTGCAGTGGAGATTTTGTCAAGCAGACTAAGCAGCATAACAGGATTAACATTTAACAATACGTATTGTGCGCATTCACATTGTCATATAGTACAGCATGACTTACAAAAAGGGGGATGATTACAAGTTATCAACCCATGTGAAATCATTGTTTCGAGTGTGTGTTGATTCCAGAAGATGTAACAATGTAATTTAAGAATCGAACCTATGTCAGTTGTCACCTAGGGTGAGAAAAGGCCACAGGGTATATGAAATGGACTGATGTCAATGAATATAAAAGGCAGTTTTCTCAATGTTCAGGAAAAAAAAAGTTTTTTTGGTTGGATTGGTGGAGTAGAGGGGAGGTTGGCCTGGGACCGGAAGCGATGTTGGTGGGCATAATACATAGTACATGTACATGTAATTGGGTCAGATCCGGATACAAGTAGCTTAAATTTGGGTGGTCGTTTTGAAAAGCATGGAGCGGCCTGAGTGAAGAACGCGTCGTCATCCTCCTCTGTCTGTAAGCCCGTTTCTGCTAGAGCGATGAACTCGTTCAGTCTGCCAGTGTCGTCGTCAGCCTCCTGCGCCTAAATGCCCGCCTCTGCTAGAGCGATGAGCTCGCCCAGTCTGCCAGTGTCGTCCTCAGCCTCCTGCGCCTGTATGCCCGCCTCTGCTAGAGCAATGAGCTCACTCAGTCTGCCTGTGTCGTCCTCATCCTCGTCTCCGTCATCACACAACACAATCGGTGATTGAACGGTGCGACCAGCTCGTGATCTATGGCCATCTAACTTCTTCTCCTCATACCTTGCACGAGCCACCTCTGCAGCATGTTCCCCGCTGCAACTAATCCCTTCATGTATAAAATGCAATCAGTTAGCAACGCGATTATATTACATTTAAAACCAGGCAACGAAAAAAAGGTTTTCAAGCACTCACTGGCACATAATGTAGCAACATGCTCGTTCAAGACCTACATCTGTACTCTTGTCTCCTCCCTTGCCTCATTCCTTGCCCTCTCCTCCTCTAACGTCATCCGCCTCTCTAATTCCCATTTGTTAAGATCAACATCGATCGGGTTACAAATACCGCGCTGTCTAGCAAACTCACGCATCTTTTCTTTGTGATGTTTAACGAATAGGTTGACGTAGTCAGGTCCATATCCCCTCTTCCGTGCAATTAGTTGCCTCTTCTTCGGTTCATTCAAGAACTTAGCTTGACCATCATAACATTCCCAACTGCATTTCCTTGTGCTCTGTTCAAAAGAAATATTATATCATATATGTTTTAACAAAACAAACAAAATACGATTTCATGTTTACCAGAAAAATAACGAACCTCATCATACTCAATCATATGGCCTCAATAATGGCCTATTCCAAACTCTGAAGGGACTAGGCCATAGTTGGATTTTACACCACATTCGCACATGACAGGAGGTGCTTTGTAGATTACCCGTTCTTTCTTCTTTTCCTTAACCCTCCGCGGTTCTTCCGAACATTGGTTCTTAGGACCATACAACCACTCCTCGAAATGACACTTCGCCATTGAATACACCTAAATAATGAGACATTAGTACATGAACACATATAGCTCAAGATTTTAACACATACACTTTGTACTTACTTCATGCTTGTTTGGACACACAAACTCCAACGTATTCTCAGGGTTTATCACAGCTCGATCTCCGCAATCGCACAGAGGAGGTTCCTCGAGTCGTCTAACTGCGGCTAGGTGCTTCTCCTTAGCCGTCATTGCCGGAGGGTTAGGAGGGGGTGGAACCCACCGCTTGAAGTGCTCACGTGGATGTCTCCCTCTAAACCAATCGTCGAAAAAGAGGTACCTAGGATCAAACTTGTCTGCACCATCGATCCACTGAAAGAAAAGACACCTCTCATGGTCCTACACAACGAGATTCTAATAAAATATTAGTACCATACTTAAACAAATAAAGAAAAAGGATAGTACAAACAATTTCTTACATTAAACTGACTACATGTGTAGAAGCAACGCGCGGCTGTGTCCAGATGTTTCGATTGAAAAACATGGGCCGGGAAACCACAGTCACAGTTAGGGACAGGAAGGTCAGGAGGGACGGGGCATCTTTGCTAGACGCGTCGGGGTATAATTCTCGAGGACGACCCCGTTTTCGCCAAAACTCCTCCCGAAACATTTCTTGCATCTAACAAAACGGATGTAATTTAACAAACATAAATAAAAACATCACAAAAAAATATCAATGATAGTCATAACTACAATACAACCAATTTCGTTCTAAGAACCAAAAGTAGTTAACATTATACCCTAAACTTAGGGTTTCTCATTTCATCCACAATAATGAACCCATAACATAACTACATGCGGCTTGGTTTGCTAGCTTTTTCCACGCCTTGGAATCAACATACGGTTGTATAATACATATATTGAGGGATACAATGAAACCCTAAGTGATGACGATTCTTAGGTTCAAAAATCCGACTAATATGTACCGAATCGATGCGAAAAAAACAAGGAGGTGAGTGAATATACCTTGCTCTCGAAGATCTACGGATCAAATAAAGGTTTTCAAGGTCCAATATATCGATTCGTGAGGTGTGGTGAAGTGGTGAGAGAAAAACCCGAGAGGGAGGAGAAAAAAGAGGAAGAACGCTCGGGGAAGAAGGATGGGCTGGGTTAAATGAAGGTGGCTCGGCGCCATTCACTCTGGCGCCGAGCCCCCTGGCAGGCCATTTCCCCGTGCCCAGGAGCTCGGCGCCAGTGACCGTGGCATCACTGGCGCCGAGCTCAGCGTCAGTCACTCTGGCGTCGAGCCAATGGTCCATTTCCGGAATTCTTTCCACCAGAGGTCTATTTGTGAAATACTTTCATAAAAAGGGCTAAATAGTAAAAAATTCGGTTTTGAAAAGCATGGAGGAAAGAGAAACGGCGAGCATACCTGGTGCCGGGGAAGGGGCAGACAAAGAGCTGGCAAAGGGCGGTGCCGGTCGCTAGCGGAGGGGCCGACGAAGACCTGCAAAGGGCGTTGCCAGTCGCCGGCGAAGGGGCCAACGAAAACCTAGCGAAGGCTGTCGACGCTCGCCCGCCCGCCACTGCCGGTCTGCCGTCACTCGTCGGCGCCAAGGAAGGTAGAGAGAGAGAGAGGGGTGAACGGGAGTACGGAACGAAGGATAAAAGAGTCGTGGACGCAACAGAACAGTCAGCCACGCGTATTGCTGTTTTTTTTTAAAAAAAAACATGAGTTCTTTTTTTTTCTCGAACACCGCGAATAGGTGCGGAAGCTGGGAGTTGGCTCCACAGAACCATCGAAAAAAAACAACGTACCTGGAAAATCGTCAAGCCGGCGCAGCTCCTGATCGCCAACGACGTTGGAGGCATCCAGGTGTGGTTGTCCTCGGGTCTACACTTTGCTCGTCCCCATCGTTGCTACACTTTGCTCGTCCGCGGGGCTATGGGCCGCCTCGCGCCTGCGTCTGGAGCTCTCCGCTTGTCGCCGCTGCGTGTAGTCTAGGTGTTTGATGAAATGCCCATGCAAGCTGACTGTTGTCTGCAATTGGCTGTTACAGTTTTGCATCTGTTCCTGATTGAATATTATCTAGACTAGATGGATGACTACAATGAAGTTCTGTTACCAAAATTAGAACTCTATAATTTCAGCCAAATTAGAACTCTATAATTTGAATGCCAATAGAATATAGTACATCAATAAGATATAGATAGTGAGATTTAGCTGCTCTGCTCGAGTGCTGAGTTATATGGACAGAGAATCTTCTGAAGTGAACTGCCAACTGCCAAAAACAGAAATATAGAGGGTGAATTTTTCAGTGTCTCCTGGTCTCCCCCACCCATGTGCGCTCACCAGCGCGAGTCTAAACTAGAAAGTTGACAGCGACACCGAATAGGCCACAAATGGCAAATAGCCGGTTCGTCGGACTGTTCACTGCATAAGTATCGGTAATAGTTTGCTAATTAGCTGCGTCGCCACTGGCTGGGTGCGGAGCTTAACCAGCGTACGATGGTAACAAGCCAACAAGTAACATTTCTGTTGATTTTTTTTTTGACAAAACGGCAGGGGAGCCCCTACCTCTATTTTTTCTTTATATATATATATATATATATAGGGAGAGGCTATTCAATAGCCGGCTATAAAATAAGTTATTCTGTAGCCACCTCCATTTACTATAATTTTATATACTAATTTACCATAATGTCAATACATATTTACGATAGTTGGGTTACTATAACACATGGGGATATTTACCATAACATTATATTAAACAACTTAGTAAGGAGTTACTATAATCTCGTAAATTAACATAGTAATTATCGTAACTCAAAGTGGCTACAGAATAAGTTATTCTGCAGCCAGCTATAGAATAGTAGTTCTATATATATATATATATATATATATATATAAGAAACAAATATATACAGACTGTACACGTTACAAGGCTCTTACGATTTCATCTTTGTTGTAGCTATGAGTGAAGTTTCTAAACCGTACAAGGATTAGTTCAGAACTGGGCCTCCCGCTTTGCTGCTTCTGTGATTTTGGACAATCAGAATAAGAGGCCTCGGCGGCTTGTTTGCTGCCTTCGCTTGCTTCCATACGTCCAGCCTTTCATCAACAAAAATATGGCTGCGTTTTCCATGTATATATACTGATAGGAAAAAGTCTACGTAACCCCAACATATTGAGGTTGGTCTACATAACCTCTGGACTATAAAACCAGATATTTAATCCCCCTTACCTTTGCAAAACCGTTCAAATAACACCCTACGGTGGTTTTGTATAGTGGTTTTGCCACGCTGGGGTGGACTTGGATGATGACATGTACGATTGACAAGTGGGCCCCGCTTGTAAGTGGGCAGGTTTCCTTCCCTTAAGCTCGCCGCATCCCGTGCCCATCCTGTGTCCACGCCGGCCGGCCGCTCGCCACGCCGCCCTCTGCGCTAGCAGTGCACGCACACAGTGCTGGCCGTGAGCTCGCCGCCGGCCGCGTACGTTCGCCGCACCGCCCTCTGCGATGGCTACGCACTCTCACCGCATCCCGTGTCCGGCCGCGCATGCTCGCAGCGCTGCTCCGCACACCGCCAACGAGACGCAGCAGGGAGGAGGCCTGGACGAGCAGCATGAAAAGCAGGAGGTCCGCGTCCGCCTGAGCCTCCGCAACGCGCTGCTCGAGCTGCTGGGATGCCCTGCTCGATGCAGCGAGATCCGCGTCCGCCTGAGCCTCTCCCTCTCGTCCACGTCCGCGGCCGGGCGAGGCTGTGCCGCGGCGATGGAGGCGAAGCTCCGTTCCGGCGTGCCGGCAGCGAGGCGCGGGCAACAAAGGGTCGGGGAAGGACGGGCAACTGGGATCTAGGACGGCGTCCGACGGGTGCCGCGAGCCGGCCGCGGGAGGGCCTTGGCGGCGTCGAACCAGCCCAGGCTCCCGGAGACCCGGACCCGAAGCAGAGGAACACCACCGACGCCCGCGGCTGCACGTCGAACCACGGACGCACGCCGGCGCAGTCCACGAGGGGCTCCAAGGCTGTGAGGTGGTTGAACCGGACGCCAATGCCGGACGCCGCACGCGCCGGACGTGCGTGCCCACCTCGGATGCCGACTCTGGCATTGGCGGCTACACGACTAGGACGGTCACCGTGAACTCTCGGCCGAGGTCGTCGTCTCCGCCGCCGGCGCCGTGGCCGACCAGGCGCTTCCCGGCTTCGATGAGCGACCTGAGGTGGCTGGAGCCGAGAGCAGGGAGGAGCAGCAAGTTGAGGCTCATCATTCCACCCTCCTGTCCTGAGAAAAAGCTTGTGTTGCTGTGCTAGCTAGCTAGCTGTACGAGCTCCAACTCCAGGGGCGGCGGCGGCGGCAGGGGCAGCGCGGACGAGGCCCAGAAGCATCGGCTGCCTGCCTAATCTCCCGTACGTTTCCTCCAGCTGCTTCTTGCTCGCCTGGTTCGTTCTCAAACCAAGCGCCGTCGTCGTCGCTGGCTCTTGTGCCGCGCGCTCGCGCGACCCAGGTGGCGGCCGCCGGGTCAAGGCGGTCAAGGCGTCCGTATCTGGGGGCAAGGGGACTGACAGCTATGCCCTGCTGCCAGCTTGTCTTCCGTTGCCAGGTTGGAGTGCCACGCAAAACAGGTGCCAAAACCACTCGAGGGTTTTAATTAAACGGTTTGGGAAATTTTAATGTGCTCGTTAGATTGTTTTAAAGTTTAGGGGTGGAGTAGCCACGGTGCCTAAGGTGAGGGGGTCACGCATAGTTCGGGCTACCGTTTGCTCAAAAAATATCGGTACCCAGCGAGAGAAACGAAATTCACGATTTTCGGTGATTTTCGGGATTTATCGCTACAAAAAGTTTTGAATTTGTTCAAACAGAAATTTGAATTTGACTGTAATTTGTCTAAAAATTTGAACTAGTTCAAACACGAATTTAAACAAGAATCAGTCGAAATTTGAGAACTAATAGATTATGCATAATCTCACCTTTTTTATTACCAATTCATAGTCAACTAGAACACCTTTCACATTACAGAGGAGCAAATGAACAAGACGATAGAAGGCCAATCGAATACTCCAATCATACGAAGACTCGGAAGAAAAGTGTAGGCTCTGCATTGCAGCGCCATCCACGCGGGGGTGTCTCCAGCTGCGACGGCGCATCGGCTCGTCTCATGGCCGGAGTCAGAAAGGCAAGCGGAAGGGAACTGGAGCAGAGAGATCACAGGTGGCGGCAGAGGAGCCGTGCTGCCTTGCTCGTGCGTGGTGGTCCGGCGCGTACGCCTCCGCCAGCTCCATCACTGCTAGTTCCGGAGCAAGCGAGCAGCAGATCCAGAGAAGAGGTGAAGAGAGAAGGCTAGCGGCGCGGCGGCGGAGTGTCTGACGAGGAGAGAAATAAAATTCCCGTCGGATAGGGTTTCAAGTTGGACTTTATGTGATCGGAGATGGATAGATGGGCTGTATGGACTCTGCTGGGCCAAAAAAAAATTTAAATCAGGCCGAAATTTATACACTGGTATGGGCTGTTACCGGGCCTGGGCGATAGAACCGATTTTCGCCGAAATTCGGCCGAAATTCTAAACTATGGGGTCACGTAGACTTTTTCCTATACTGATACGAATAGGTTCAGAGGAAAAATACCTCCACATTCCTGTACATGTACTATATATGATTCAAATTGTTGCCTCACAGCACGGCGAGTGGTGTCTTCCTTTTCTCTTGAAGATCCCCATCCAGCGAGCTGGCAACCATGAGGTACGCCATACGCATCTCTGATCGCACGCATCTGGACAGCAGCATCTTGCATCGCCATTGGCACTCTTGGCTGCTGCTTTGAGCAGGAGACGCCGAGCCAGATCACTGAAACCAAGCACACCTCGCTCCGGCTTCTCATGGCAGCATCAGCAGGATTTTTTTTCCTCCGCTTCTTTTTTTTTTAGATCAAAGGCATTCACCCAGCTTTATTGAAAGTGTAACGAACGCCAACGATCCGGTACTGGGGTTACCAGTTTTACAGAATAGGACCAAAAGAAACTACGGGAGTTTTACATCCATCGACTCCGCCTTCACCACTAACTCAACCATTCAGATAACAACTAGAAACTCGTGACAACTCTACTGAGACAAATCATAAAGCATTCAACTACAACGAAAAAGATAACGCGAATAGCCGTAATCAGTATGCGCTCGTCGCCATCACATGTATCATCTCGTCCGCCATGGGGCTAAGCTTGGCTTTCACCAGAGGGCGCCAGGTCTTGATTAGCATCAGAGTCTTGCGTATGATCGCCGTCGGGGATGACATCACTTTCTTGTTGAACACTACGTCATTGCTGGTCTTCCAAATAGTCCATAATGCACCTGCACATATGATTCCTTCGCTTCTTGATGCAGCCAGATTGCTGGGTTGGTTAGCTCCAAGGCTCCGTTGGGGAGAGCGGCCTCGGCGAACTTTTGAAAGTCCAATGAGTCTTCGAACATGTGTTATGAAGAATTCTAGAACTGAAGCTTCATATACATCTTCAGTTATTTCAGGTAAGTGATCACCTGCAGGCATCATTTCTTGTCCTACGTATTCACTATTGTGGAAAATCATTGTGAACTATTGCTACTCCTCCATGCTCCACCAAATGAGATCTGGCAAATTTAAGATACAAACCTCTAATAGCATGCATTTCAATAGCTGCATCCTGTATTGGGATCCGTTCTCTAGGCTGCTTCTTGGAGCAGGATATTCCAAGAGCAACAACAGAAACCAAGCAATTCTGAATTCTGCTTCTTGTAGTTCTGTTGTTAGCATCTATGTGCATCCAGATTGTCGGATCAACAATCTCCCATATTCTCTCTGGAAGAGCATTCTCTGAAAACTTGTGCAAATCCAATGAATCACTGAACATCTGATCTGTTGGGCTCCTTCCTGTGAACATCTCAAGCAGTAATATACCGAAGCTATAAACATCACCTTGTGTTGAGACAAAAGAACCTTCACCATACTCTATGAATGTGTAAAGGACAAAAGTCAGCGTGTTATGTTCATAAAAGAACCGGGGATAATGCATAAATGCCAAAAATAACTATATCAATTACCTGGAGCAATATAACCAATGGTGCCTCTTATTCCAGTTGTGCTAGTTGAATTTTGTTGGGTTCTATTAGCACTTTGTGGAAGTATTCTTGATATGCCAAAGTCTCCAACTCAGGCACTTATGACTTCTGCAAGAAGGATGTCGCTTGGCTTGAGATCACAATGAATGATTGATGGCTGGCAGTGATTGTGAAGATAGTCCAAAGCATCCAAGATATTGACAACAATGTGTAGCCTTTGTTCAAGGCTAAGAGTATTTTTCTGAGCAAGTGTGCCAGATTCTGGGTGAAGCCAACCCTTCAGGTTACCATTTGGCATGAACTCAAAAACTAGTGCCTTGAACTCTTCGCCCTGGTGAGTGATGCTTGAGCAGCAAGTGATGATCTTTATAAGACAACGGTGACACACCCTTTGCAGTGCCTCACATTCAGCCACAAAACTTCTAGCAGTCCTAGACTGTTTTGTGTTAAACACCTTTACAGCTAGTGTGGTGCCTGTCGATGCGGGACCCACGGGATACCCCTCAAGGAAGGGAGAAGATCTAGTCTAACTAGGATTCTTTCTATGTAATCTTAATAGTAGTATTATTCTGTAATCCTACTAGAAACTCTCATTGTAAACCGACTAGGACTCTGACCTCCTGACTATATAAAGGAGGACGGAGTTCCTGGAGAAGGGAGTTAGAGACAACACTTGACAATCAATCCAACGCAAAGGCTAACGCCAACTGGACGTAGGGCTATTACTCGATCACGGTCAAGGGCCTGAACCAGGATAAATCGACTGTCTCTTGCGTTTGCCGTCGAGTTCTGCATACGCTGAAGCCTAAATAAACTGCCCTGGGTACCCCCGTGGCAGGCTATCGGTGGCAGTGTTCGCCTAAACGGATTAAACGTCCAGTAAACGGTAAACGGTGGTAAACTGTTTTGTTTAGGGGGTAAACGGAAATTAAACGGTTGACCATTTAAACGGTCAAAAAACGGGAAAAACGGCCTAAACGGCCTAAACAGAACGGAGATAAACAGCATTAAACGGGCTAAACAGCTGTTTAAACGGCCGTTTAGGCGAACATGAGGTAAATCTAGTTCAGTTTTGTATGAATAAATTTGTATACTTAAGTTTATTATATTTATAAATGTGTACACTTGATATGTTACATGCATAAATATCTATTTGGTTCTTTTCACATGCATAAATATATATATATATACCAAAATAATTGATTTTTACTCGGATAAATATGTATAAATGCTAGAATACTTGATTTTTTACATGCACATATATAATTATTTGTATTTTTTTTAAAGTACAAAACCGTTTAGACCATTTAACTTCGTTTAAACACCGTGTAAACAGCCTAAACGCTAAATGAAGGGCGACCGTGTAAAGACCGTTTACCGTTTAGTAAAACATTGATCGGTGGTGAAACATCGACAGCTGGTGCGCCATGTAGGGGCTTTCGGCGAATATGCATCTGAGAGCTCGATGGACCTCGACAACATGATCTTCTCGACGGGATCAACCTTCATCTTCAGTTCATGGATCTGCGAGGCAGGCGACGATGGCAAGCTCCAAAGCCGTCTCCTCGAAGATTCGGATCACCATGAAGACCTTTCTATTTCGGCGACTACGACAGATCAACTCATCGGAAGATTCGCTCAGCTCGTGATGTCCGATCCAACTCAGATTTCGTGGCTTTGCGCATCCGACTCAAACTCGGGCTCTGCATCCAAGATGGAGTCTTACCCGAGTTCTTTCGAGAAACCAAGTTCTTTTCCGGCAAGGTTCTAGAACGCGGCCTCGGCCTATCAAGAATACAACTCGGAGTACACTCAGAGTCCTTTCAAGAAGTCAGGTCCTTTTCCGTTCGGACTTCACAACATGGCAAAATCTTATCAGGCACGGCCTGAAGGATCCCTCAATACGGTGCCTAGAATGCCACTGAAAGAAGCTCAGGAAGGTCTCATACTAACTATAACATCTCAAGACTACATCGTCCACTTGCCAAGTTCTGTTCCTGAGGATAGCGGTACCCGACTAGTCGGCACGACGACAACAACAATTCTACCCTACCAAGAAGGAGACTCGATCTACGACCTTGAAGCCTCTACTAAAGTTATCAACAACTCCGATAGTGTGGAAACCAACGTCGATAACAGAACAATCCACGCACGAGAAGTATTCATGGTTCGCCGTCCTCGATCACCATTAGTCCCCGTAGAAGCACCTGACATCAGGTCATCGGATGAATCTGAATCCAACATATCACCCTTTATCCAGGGGCACGATGGTGAGACCGAGAATCAGAAGCAAGCCAGAGAAAGAAGAAACAAATTGAAACAAGGACGCCAACGCCGTGCTAGGCAGCGCAAGGAAGCTTGGATCAAATATGAGTCAGATCTGGCCGAGTAAAATAGAAGAAAATCAGAACAAGAAGTCAAAGAAAGACACGCGGCGAATACACCCTACAATAGGATCCGAGAAGCACTAGAAGAACTCGGAGCGACATCACATCCCAGTGAAAAACAGGAACAGCTTTGGGACCTTCTCCGGTCAACAGCCCTAAGGACACACGACGGAAGGACCCGCTCAAGACTACCTGCCAGGTCAACATCTCATGGGCAGGAAGATCAAAATCAAAGGAAGTCCACTTTCGAGACTCGGACCAAGTGGAAGTCACAACAGAGAAAGTAGAAGAGACCATAGTCAAAACTACCGAGTCGAACAACCAAGAAAGATCAGAAGCAAAGTACCTGTTCAGACAGCCCCGCAGAACTACTCTCACCAAAACAACAGTTGGCTAGAAGGAGGTGCTGAATCAGAATACACAGAAGCTGGAACGCATGATAGATTCCCCTGTTTTGCAAACAGACTTGCTTCAATACGACTACCTCACAAGTTCAAGCCGTCTAACCACTCTAAATATGATGGCAAGACCGAACCAAGGCAGTGGCTTAGGATTTACTCGCAGTCGATTGAACTAGCCGGAGGAGACGACGATATCAAGACCTTATTATTTCCCATGGCCCTAGAAACCATGCCCCTCCAATGGTTCGACAAATTAAATCCAGGGTCAATCAGAAATTGGGAGGACTTGCAAAGAGTTTTCTATGATAATTTCGTAGGTATCATTACGCACCCCATCACCCACGCAAAATTAAAAGGACTCAAGCAGAAAGGAGGCGAAAGTCTTAGAAATTACTATCGACGATTTGGCAAACTACGTGCTCAAGTACATGACATCACCGAACGAGAAGTAATCGAAGCTTTCTCTCACGGAATCATGGCTAGGTGGCAATTTCAGGACTTCTGCAAAGAAAACCTGAGAAACAATGAAGAATTCAGACGCACAGTAGAAAAGATGATTACTGCAGAGGAGAAGACACGAGAAAGGTTCCCGGATAGAAACAACCAAGACAACCCGGACAAGCAAAATCATCGAAACATCAGACATCAGGAAAGAAAACATGGACCAGACAACACCGTAGCGGTGGCTGACAAATCAAGGAAGTTTTCCAAACCCAGAAGGTATGACGACATTGAAAACATGCATTGCATCTGGCACCCTAAAGGAAATCACACTATCGAAAATTGCTACACCTTCAACAATCGATACACAAGAAAAGACAATAAGGTAAACACTAAAGAAGACAATCAAAAAAAAGATAAAGACAACCACAAAGATAAGGGATTCCAAAAATCCAGGGGGATAGTAGCAGTGATCTTCGCTGGGGCCCCAGATTCTAGAAGCAAACATCAAGAAAAGCTAGCTCTACGAACCATCATGGCAGCAGAACTGGCTACTCCAAGATATCTCAATTGGTCACAGTATCCAATCCAGTTTTCAAGAGAAGACCAATGGACTAGCGTAGGAAACGCAGGCCATTACCCACTGGTTCTAGATCCAACTATCGCCGGTATGACTGCCACAAAAGTACTAATCGATGGGGGAGCCGGACTCAACATCATTTTTTCAGAAACGCTAAGGAAGATGGGACTACAACTCGCCGGGATGATTACACCAACGAGCACCCCTTTTTATGGGATAGTACCTGGCAAGGCAGTCATGCCACTTGGACAAATCACTCTACCGGTTACTTTTGGAACTCCCTCAAACTACCGAACAGAGTTCATCAAGTTTGAAGTTGCAGACTTCGATTCATCATATCACGCAATCCTCGGGCGCCCAGCACTAGCAAAATTCATGGCGATACCGCATTACCCGTACCTATTGCTTAAGATGCCAGGGCCTAACGGTGTCCTTTCCCTTCGAAGTGATTTGAAGCGCGCTTTTGACTGCGATGTTCAGGCAATTCAAATTGCAGCCAAAGCACAAGCCGCCAATGGTAGAAAAG
Organism: Miscanthus floridulus; assembly: GCF_019320115.1. NCBI lineage: Eukaryota > Viridiplantae > Streptophyta > Magnoliopsida > Poales > Poaceae > Miscanthus > Miscanthus floridulus. The sequence continues at coordinate 14,601,281 of NC_089584.1, read as the reverse complement.
AAATAGCCACTATTGCCGTAGAAATAAGCTCAGAAGAACTAGAGATACCGGCTAAAAAGCCCAGCATCCTCGGACCACCAAAAGAAGCCGACGTCAAGCAAATCGACCTGGGCACCGGTGATCTCTCCAAAACGACAACCATCAGCGCCCACCTCTCGGCAAAATAGGAATCCGTGCTCACCAACTTTCTTCGGGACAACAAAGATATCTTTGCTTGGAAGCCAGCCGACATGCCAGGTGTTCCAAGAGAGTTGGCTAAGCATAGAATCGATATCAATGAAGGCTCCAAGCCTGTGAAGCAATGGCTACAAAGATTCTCACCCAACAAGAAGGCAGCAATTAAAAAAGAAATCACAAAGCTAATGGCAACCAGATTCATCAGAGAAATCCTTCATCCAGATTGGCTAGCAAACCCAGTTCTAGTACAAAAAAAGAATATGGACGAGTGGTGCATGTGCGTCGACTACACAGATCTCAACAAACACTGCCCGAAAGATCCATTCAGGCTACCACGCATTGATCAGATAGTTGATTCAACAGCAGGATCTGCCCTATTATCCTTTCTTGATTGCTATTCAGGATATCACCAGATCGTATTAAATGAACAAGACCAGAGCAAGACATCTTTCATCACTCCGTTCGGTGCCTACTGCTACAAGACCATGTTGTTTGGACTCAAGAATGCTGGAGCCACTTACCAAAGAGCTATCCAAACGTGCCTTGGTGAACAGATCGGTGAAAATGTAGAGGCATACGTGGATGACGTAGTAGTAAAAACAAAGAACCCGGACACACTAATTGAAGACTTAAAGCAAACCTTCGAAAACCTGAAAAGGTGGAGGTGGAAATTAAACCCAAACAAGTGTGTATTCGGAGTTCCTTTAGGACTACTACTCGGATTCTTGGTCAATCATCGTGGAATCGAAGCCAGCGCCAAGCAAATTCGAGCCATAACAGAGATGGGCCCTCCTCGAAGTGTCAAAGATGTGCAGAAACTAACAGGCTGCGTGGCGGCCCTCAATCGTTTCATATCAAGACTCGGTGAAAAAGGGTTACCTTTCTTTAAACTACTAAAGAAGGACAGAAGAAACCAACGAAGCTTTCAAAAGACTTAAGGCATACCTCACCTCCTCGCCCATTCTCACACCTCCAAAGAAATATGAAGATATGATGCTGTACATTGCGGTAACTTCGACTGTGATCAGCACAACAATAGTCGTAGAAAGAGAAGAAGAAGGGCGCGTATATAAAGTACAACGCCCAGTATACTACATCAGCGAAGTACTATCAGAATAAAAAAATCCAGTACCTGCATGTGCAAAAACTACTCTATGCCCTCCTGATCACTTCACGCAAGCTTGGCCACTATTTTGAAAGCCACAAGATTACCGTGGTGACAGATTTCCCACTCGGAGATATCCTACACAATAGAGACGCAACAGAGGACATATCTAAGTGGACAGTTAAACTTGGTGCTCTCAATATCGAATTCACCCCACGGAAAACAATTAAATCTCAAGCCCTTGCCGATTTTGTTGCCGAGTGGACAGAAATTCAACAACCTATGTCAAATACCATCCTTGACCATTGGAAGATGTACTTTGATGGATCACTCAAGCTAGGCGGAGCCGGTGCAGGCGTTCTCTTCATCTCTCCAGACAGAAAACAACTCAAGTATGTCCTTCAGATATTATGGCAAGCTACAAATAATGAAGTAGAATACGAAGCCCTCATCCACGGGCTCCGAGTAGCAATTACCCTCAGAATCAAGCGATTACTCGTACACGGTGATTCGGCAGTAGTCATCAACAAAGATTGGGACTGCACCAAAGAAAACATGGGCGCTTAGTGTGCTGAAATACGAAAACTCAAAAAACATTTTCAAGGATTGGAAATTCTACATGTCCTGCGCGATTCTAATATTGCAGCAGACGTCCTCGCCAAGCTCGGATCGGACAGGGCGAAGGTCCCACCCGGTGTATTCATAGAGGAGTTATCAGCTCCCTCTATCAAACAACCCGATGAGATAACCCCTGAACTCCCAGCTAAAGGCACCTAGATTTTGGTAATCGCCACCTCATAGACCTAGGTTTTTATTGATTATATCAAAGAGAATAAGTTGCCAGCAGATAAAGAGGAGGCTACCCGAGTTGTTCGCAGAAGCAAGAACTACGTCCTAGTAGGGGACAAGCTGTACAGAAGAGCCACATCATCAGGAGTACTCCTAAAATGTGTCTCATTTGAAAAAGGCAAAGAGATCTTAGACGAAATACACTCAGGTTGCTGTGGAAATCATGTCGTTTCAAGAATACTAGTCGGCAAAGCATTCCGCATCGGATTCTACTGGCCAACCGCTTTGAAAGATGCAGAAGAACTCATCAGAAAATACAAAGGTTACCAAATATTCGCAAGACAAGCTCATGTACCAGCTCACAATCTCATTTGCATCCCACCCGCTTGGCCTTTCTCCTGCTGGGGGCTGGATCAAGTAGGACCTCTCAAGAAAGCAAAGGGCGGTTTCGAGTACATCTTTGTAGCAATTGACAAGTTCACCAAGTGGATTGAATACAAACCACTCGCAAAATACAGCGCAGCCAAAGCAGTCGAGTTCATCCAAGACATTATGCACCGCTTTGGCATGCCCAATCGAATCATCATAGATTTGGGTTCTCCCTTTACAGCTACAAAATTCCAAAGTTGGGCACAGGATTGCGGCTTCGGCATAGATTACACATCAGTCGCACATCCAGAAGTCAACGGACAGGTAGAAAGGGCTAATGGACTCATACTAGCTGGATTAAAACCAAGATTGTATGAAGAACTATTGGACTATGGATCCAAATGGATTGAAGAATTACCCAAAGTAGTATGGGGGCTACGAACTCAAATAAGCAGAGCCACCGGATACTCACCTTTCTTCCTAGTTTATGGATCAGAAGCCGTACTACCTGCCGACTTGATCTGGACGTCACCAAGGATAGAACAATATGACGAAGGAGAAGCAGAACACACTCGAAGATTAGAACTCGATAGTACAGAAGAAGTCAGAGTAAACACTACCCTTCAATCAGCCAGATACCTCCAAGGTTTAAGACGCCACTACAACAAGAATACCCAGCCTTGATCACTCCAAATCGGAGACCTAGTACTAAGAAGAATACAAAAAACTAACGGATGCCATAAACTACTCAGTCCATGGGAAGGTCCTTTTATTGTCACAAAAGTCACCGGACTAGGCACGTACAAGTTGATAACTGAAGATGGAAAAGGAGTCAACAATACATGGCACATCAGCCAACTAAGAAGATTCTACGCATGAAAACAACTCAAGGAAGAATATATATACAAGCCACAAGAGATCAACGTTCAAGATCAATAAAGATGGTGTTCCTCGACAACATATGTCTTATTATGGCTTTCCCCCAGTTGTTTTCACTAAGCATATCAACGTTCATGATCAATAAAGATGGTGTTCCTCGACAACATATGTCTTATTATGGCTTTCCCCCAGTTGTTTTCACTAAGCATATCAACGTTCATGATCAATAAAGATGGTGCTCCTCGACAACATATGTCTTATTATGGCTTTCCCCCAGTTGTTTTCACTAAGCATACCGGCCGAGAGCAAAAGAGCTAAAAAGATGCTTGAGCCCACCGATGAGGGTAGCTAATAAGCTAACACCCGAACCAAAAAGCAAAATGGCTGAAATTATGCCTGAGCATACCGACCGAGAGAAAAAGAGCTAAAAAGATGCTTGAGCCCACCAATGAGGGTAGCTAATAAACCAAAAAGCAAAATGGCTGAAATTATGCCTGAGCATACCAGCCGAGAGCAAAAGAGCTGAGAAAGATGCTTGAGCCCGCCGATGAGGGTAGCTAATAAGCTAACACCCGAACCAAAAAGAAAAATGGCTGAAATTATGCCTGAGCATACCGGCCGAGAGCAAAAGAGTTGAAAAGATGCTTGAGCCCGCCGATAAGGGTAGCTAATAAGCTAACACCCGAACCAAAAAGCAAAATGGCTGAAATTATGCCTGAGCATACCGGCCGAGAGCAAAAGAGCTGAAAAGATGCTTGAGCCCGTCGATGAGGGTATCTAATAAGCTAACACCCGAACCAAAAAGCAAAATGGCTAAAATTATGCCTGAGCATACCGGCTGAGAGCAAAAGAACTGAAAAGATGCTTGAGCCCGCCGATGAGGGTAGCTAATAAGCTAACACCCAAACCAAAAAGCAAAATGGCTATGCCTGAGCATACCGGCCGTGAACAAAAAAAAAGCTGAAAATATGCTTCAGCCTACCAGTGAGGGTAGTTGATAAGCCAACACCCGAACTGATCCTAAGATGTTTTTTACAACCAGGGAAAGAGCCAGATGCTGGCCACATCTCGAGTTAAGCAAAAAAGCTAAAAAGAAGAAGCTGAAGATACTTGAGATCGCTGGTCCTAAGTCTCTTCAGTACCAACAAGAACAAAAAGGTTGTCAGGACAAAGATCTACTTACCCCGAGTTGTTTACACGGCGCAGACGAAAGCCTGACAAGCACTTGACAAAACAAGAAGATTTGTCAAGACAACGATCTACATATATCGAGTTGATTACACGGCGCAGATAAAAGCCATACAAACGCTTGACCTATCAAGGAGCGATCCTACAATGGATGAAACAACACGACCACCATAAACTGTGGATGCGCACCACGACCAACAAACGACTACTCGGAAAAAATTCCGATCACTTGGACAACTCATTTAAAGAATAAACAAGGCGAAGACATCAAGGCAAAGAAGACATCAACAAAAAATAAAGAATCTTCATTCAAAAAGAAGTATAATATCCTATTATAGAGGCTGGAGTACAAATGTCAATTACATCAAGCATCATCATCAGGAGAAGAAATATCAATATTAAGATTATCCACAATCCTCCTGGCTAAATCTTCGACCTCAGGCTCCACCTTTTCAACGGCATCCAGATATTCTTGACTCTTGGCTTCCTCTGCAATCTTGGACAAAGGCACTTCTAGAGCAAGAACCCGGACCTGGGCAAGAACATTTCTGGTACATAGTTGGGTGCACCTCTTCACGAACTCCTAGAAACGGGTCAGAACTTGGGGAATAAACTGAGCCCAAGATTGACCATCATCTGTTGGAGTTCGGAGAAGATCGGCTACTGACCAAAATGATTTCCACAAAGCATTCCAGTTCTCAATAGCCATCGCCAACTTGCCAGTCAAGACTTCAATAGTTTTTTGGACCTGCACAAGATCCCTGTCAGCTCCACGCCTAATCAACTTGGCAAGCGCGAGTTCTTCTTCACCATGAGTAATTACCTCCTCAGCCCTGTTGCGACTATTGCGAACAAGTATCTTCATTTCCTTAATACCGTCTGAGAGCTTCTACTTTTCAACTCAGAGAGCTAGACCAGGCACCAAAAAACAAGTCAGCAAAAAGGAAAATTTGAATACAAAAGGAAACAAAAAGAACCCGCAATACCATTGCACTCATTCTTCATGGCCTCCACATTCTTCAAGGCCTCCTGGACAGCAGCATCCCTCCGCTTTTCTGCCTCAACTACCCAGGCATGGAGAGCATGTTCCTCCCTTTGGTGCATTTGACGCTCGGTCTCCATCTCAGCCTGACAGAGGTCAAGCTCTATTTTTAGGGCACTAACCTCAGAAGACAACTTTTTCTCGGTTTCAGACAAGAAAAAGAAGCCGGTATGATCCCGAGAAAAAGACTGAACAAAAAGAGAGAGAGAAAAACAAGACATAAGAACAGAAGAAAGACGAACATCCAAAGAAAGAACTTCAAAAAAACTTACCTAGAGTTTTTCCCCAAAAGAAGTCGCAAAGGTTCCCTAGGCAGCGGTCAGCTCTGACAACCGATAAGTGGCATCGAATTGTTGCAACACATTATCATCCAAACGCTGACCACCAGTAGCAAGAGAAGTAGAGGGAGAAGCCAGCCGATGCAAAAAAGGCAAGACCAGGGCCGCATCCTGGGAAGCCCCAGCTACCTCCTCAGATGGATCTACCACCACGGCCACGGTCACCCCCGGAGTCAGCAAATCTACAGCAGCATGATCATCAGGGAACCCTATCTCCCTCATAGCCACCTCGCCGATCGTACGTTCCGAGTCCTTAGACTCAGTACATAGGGGCGCACCAGAGGACTGACAAGAGGTCGACTGAGGGTTAAGGGAAGGCGAGGGTCTGCAAGATGATAAGGAAACTCGACGATAAGTATATGAATAAAAAAAATGAAAACAGAAGCTAAGAAACATAACTAGGATTCACTCACTTAGCTATCTTCTTCTTCATAAAATCCCCAAGACGAACTGAAGACCTTAGAGGGGGAACTATGGCAGCAAAAATATCACCACCACTCTGCGACAGGAGTGGCGTGGTCGGTACTGGAGGCCCAGAAGAACTCGAGCTCGACGACCGCTTACTACAAGAGAACAAGGCTAAAGTCAGAACAAAAAGAGGTGTTCAACAATAGAAAAACAAGAAAACAACTCACCGATGCATGACAAGGGCCGCATCATCATCCTCATCTTCCTCACTCTCAAACAAGGCAACCACAGCGCCATCTGAAAACGGAGAAAAGTACTCTGTTAAAGGCAAAAACAAAAAACAAAAAGACAAAACATATTAATATGCTCACCTAGGAGCACGCTACCTACAACTTGAGTACCTGGACGAGTACTCGACTGGCGAGACTTCTTGGTAGCAGACAAACCAGAAGAAGAACAATCCGCTCGCCCCTTTTTTCCGACACTACGAGGAGCTCGAGGAACTGGACGAGGAACATACTCTACATATATGTCAAGAATTGCAGAAGAAACACCAGGAAACATCATGGTGGTTTGAAACTTACTGGTTAAAGATGCCCTAGCAAGACTATCCCCAGTCTCCACCATGGTAGGGCGGTCATCAAGGGGGATCGGATCAACGAAGTTACGCCCCAATTCCTATAAAAGAGTAAAACAACCAGACGAGAAAGATTAAGCAAAAAGTGGAGACAGCAAAGGAAATACAAAAAGTACCCGCATAAGAAAAAAAACAACTCACAGCAGGAGGCGGGTTGTTAGCACAATACTCAGGGACATCATGTGGGACGACGCTTACTCCTTTCAACATCTTCTGAAGATGCTCGAGCACCTCCTCATCAGTCAACTCAAGGGCGGGGACCATACGAGAAGGGTCCTCCGCCCTAGAGTACTCAAAACCATAATTCTCTCGCTCCTTCAGAGGCTGAACACGGCGAAGAAGAAAACTGGAAACGATACCGAAACCGGTCAAGCCCTGCTGTTTTAGAGTACATATCCTCTCAAGAAACGGCTTGATCGCCTAGAGCTCATCCATCGTCAGGAGATTCTTGTCCCATCGGTCATTAACCATGGGACCAGAACCAGAATGAACAGCAAGAGGAGGAATCATATTGGCGGCATAAAACCAGTCGGCACGCCAATCCCTCATAGAATCAACCAAGTCATAATCAAATAATTTACTCTTACGACCCTGACGAAACTGAATCCTGCAGCCACCAAGAACATGGGTATCATCGCTGCGGGGTTGGGGCTTCAGACGAAAGAAGTAACGAAAGAGAGAAAGAGAAGGAGGAATTCCAAGAAAAGTTTCATAAAGATGAACAAAAATAGAAAGATGAAGGACAGCATTGGGAGCAAGATGGTTCAAGCTAATCCCAAAATAACTGAGAAATCGATGAAGAAAAGCAGAGATAGGAAGGCAGAGTCCAGCACGGATAAAGGAGACAAAAAGAACAATCTCACTAGGACATGGAGTTGGGACCCGATGCTGGCCTGGAGCTTTCCAATCAGCAAACTCCTTGCCCTGGATTAGACCATCACTGACAAGCTCGCGCAACTGATCCTCAGTCGTAGCCGGAGCCGGCCAGATCTTCTGAGCAGCCCTCATAGCCATGAATTCTTGATTTTCAATCACAGAAAGCGGTGCCTCCTCGTCTACAAAGGTTGCCTGGGACTTGCTCGCTGATTTCTTCCTACCCATATACTAGCGAAAGCAATAAAAAACTAAGAAACGATGATGCTCAGACGGCGACGCTCAGACGACGACGACAATGGCGACGACAGAGTTTTGAAGACTAGGGTTTCAAGGCAAAAGCAGGGCAGCAAAGAAAAAAAGAAGAAAGGCCTTTAAATAGATTTTACAACAATAAAAACGCGGCCCACCAGGCCCGTTTAAACACGGCATGAGAACGCAACGATCCATTTCTCACCACAACTGACACAGCTAAAATGACGGACGGCACACTTCTACACAAAGGTACAGTTCAACGGGCAGATTTCAGACTTATCCATCTAGCACCAATGCAGAGTTATCATATTGCTACAAAAAGAACTCATCAACCATGAAGCAACGAAGAGTTATCTCACAAGGAACACAAGAACTCAGTTCTTATAGAAAGAACTCGGGAATCTCATAAACAACCAGGACATCAGCAGAAAAAAGAATGACAACTCAGAAGACAAGATGACTCAGGCGTGAAGGAACAGTACTCAAGAACAAGCATATTCAGAAGAATATACCAACACTGTACAACTCGTGAACAAACAGCATTTAGACTCAACCACCACCATACAACTACATCCGACAACAGCAGACTACTACAGAATATGCCAAGATCCAGTTCTTTTTTAATAAAAGAACCCAGATATATGCTCGGGGGCTGCAACAGGAGAGGTTTTCAGTTCTTTGAACAACTCAGATTCAAGAACCTCCAACTCTTTGTTCCAAATAGCAAGAGGCTCGGGGGCTACACTCAGTGAGTGCACTTTTTCTTCAAAAAAGCGCACATCACTCAGAAGAATTCTTCAAGACAGGAGTTTTCAAAAAACATAAGATTCAAGACCCTCCAACTTTTTGTTCCAAAATAGCAAGAGGCTCGGAGGCTACACTCAGTGAGTGCACTTTTTTCTTCGAAAAAGCGCACATCACCAAGAAGACTTCTTCAAGACAGACCACTTCAAGGCCTCAAGACAAAAAGAACCCGGACCGAGCTATATCCGAGTTCTTTTTGATAAAGAACCCGGGTATATGCTCGGGAGCCTTTCGATGAAGAATTAGAGCAATTTCAAGACAAGACCCTCCAGCTTCTTGTTCCAAATAGCAAGAGGCTCGGGGGCTACTCCCAGATGGGAGTACTTTTTCTTCAAAAAAAGGTACACACCACCCGAAGATCTCACGAAGCGCTACACGGTTTTGCTCAAGAAAGCACTCGGACGACGCTTGTTCCTACTCGGCAAGACCTGAAGGAACAAGACGAGGCTTCCAGAGCTCAACCATGAAGTGCTCGGGGGCTTGTCGATGTGGGACCCATGGGATACCCCTCAAGGAAGGGAGAAGATCTAGTCTAACTAGGATTCTTTCCATTTAATCTTAGTAGTAGTATTATTCTGTAATCCTACTAGAAACTCTCATTGTAAACCGACTAGGACTCTGGCCTCCTGACTATATAAAGGGGGGCGGAGTTCCTGGAGAAGGGAGTTAGAGACAACACTTGACAATCAATCCAACGCAAAGGCTAACGCCAACTGGACATAGGGCTATTACTCGATCACGGTCGAAGGCCTGAACCAGGATAAATCGACTGTCTCTTGTGTTTACCGTCAAGTTCTGCATACGCTGAAGCCCGAACAAACTGTCCCGGGTACCCCCGTGGCAGGCTATCGGTGGTGAAACATCGACAGTGCCCTGATCACATAAAGTACATTTATAAACCATGCCATAGCTTCCTTGTCCAACCAAATTGGCCTTGGAAAATCCATTAGTCCCATTTGACAATGCATGGTAAGAAACTCTTTCATACTGTTCATCGGCTGTGAATATGATTTGGCTTTTTTGCCTTTCTCTGAGCTTCTTAGTGATCAACTGAATAAGAGAAACTACTGAAACTGAGAATACAAGTGCACTGAATGATATTAGGGTAATTGTTAGGGATTTTGACAAATGCCTTTTCTTCTTTTCAGAAGCAAACATGTAGCATGGAGGTAAATGAAGCTGAGGTGTTCCACCACAAAGCTTATCGTTCCCATCAATGGATAGGTTCATTTCATTTCCAAAAACACCCCCTTTTGGTACTTCACCTTGCAAATTATTGAAGGACACATAGAATTTTGACAATGATGTCAAATTCTGAAGACATGTAGGGATCAAATCTGAAGTTGTTGTGTGCTAGATACAATTCTTGTAGGCCGCCAATACTACAAAGGGCATCAGGAATACTCCCGGAGATCTTGTTCATGGTCACGTTGAGTACACCAAGGCCTTTTAAATTCTCCAAAGATTGAGGTAGAGTGCCCTCAAATGAATTCTGGTCTAGCAATAACCATTCCAATGATTTGCAGTTTCCAATACTATGAGGTATGTTGCCAGACAACTGGTTTCCTGACAGATAGAGGCCGTTAAGGTTTGCCAGGCTACCAACTTTAGTAGGAAGTTGCCCAGATAATGAATTGTATGATAAATCTAAGTAGACAGAGAGTGCAGGAAGTTCAAAGACCTCTCTGGGGATTGAACCATTGAGTCGGTTCATTGTGAGATCAAGGCGAAACAGGTTCTTTAAGTTTCCCAAGCATGACGGAATTGGCCCTTCCAAGTAGCTATTGTATAGAAGAAGCTCAGTCAGCCGTGTAAGATTTCCTAGTGATGAAGGTATGAGGCCTGACAACCTAGTGTTGTGAAGGCGTAACTAACTCATGTTCTGTAGCTGACCAATGCTCTCTGGAATCACTCCGGATGTGGGAGTATTCGTCACCACAAGAATTTCCAGACCAACCAGATTACCTATGTTGGATGGAATAAACCCCGAAATGCTATTGCCTCCTAAACCAAGAATTTGGAGAGTCGCTGATAGATTTGCAATTGAACTAGGAAGTTTTCCACTGAAGGAGTTATCATGAATATCCAGCAGTTGAAGCTGGCTACAGTTTGCCAGTGCAGTGATGAATTCCCACCGCTCACAATCATTCGTTTCTAGTTTATTGTGAGACAAGTCGAGACGAACGAGACCTTTCAATATCCCCAGGGATTGTGGAAGCACACCTGAGAGGCTGTTGGCGTGGAGAGAAAGGATGCGTAGGCCTCCAATGCTGCCGATTTCATGTGGTATGGTCCCCTCGAGCTGGTTTTCACCTAGATCAAGAAAGTACAGAGATGACATGTTGGCTAGTGATACTGGGATATCGCCTGTCAAGCTGTTGTTTGCCAATGAGAGCCACTGAAGGTCTGTGAGTTCGTGGACAAGCTCAACAGGGACACGACCATGGAGTTGGTTGTGGCCGAGTCTCAAGGACAGTAATCTCACACAAAAAGTTAGGTTGGCAGGTAGTTCTCCGTTGAACTCGTTGTAGCTCAGATCAAGCGTCTGCAAGCGTACGAGGTGGCCGATGCTTGCAGGGATGTTCCCCTGAAACCAATTGGAGCTCAGGTTCAGCACTCGCAGGAAAGTGAGGTTCCCAATGGCCGGGGACAGGGTGCTAGTGAGCCAATATGAGGGCTGGCTTAGCGCCACCACTCGCCGATGCCTAGCACCGCACCTGACCCCCTGCCAGCTACAGAAGCCGCCAACGCTGCTGATGTTCTAGGAAGCAAGCTGGTCGCCGTGCCCGCGGGCTCCGCTGATCGCGGCGGCGGCCTTGAACGCCAGCAGTGCAGCCCCGTCACCGGCTTTTGCGGCAGACACAAGCGTCGAGAAGGGCGCGGAGGCGGATAGTAACAGCGGCAACAGCACTAAGGTTGCGGTTATAGTTGTCCGTCGCGCCGGCCCGATCTGGCACGACCTGTAGGGGTCGGGTAGGCACAGCACGCCGTGCCTCCCGTGCCGTGCCTCTACGGGTCTTGTACCTGACCTTCGGCCTAAGCACGGCACTACAGGTCAAAAATCGTGCCGTGCCATGCCAGCCCGCTAAGTATGGCCAAATCATCGTGTCGTGCCAGCCCACGGCCCGATGACCTTAACACACCTCAAAATGTTGCTCCCATCACACTCTTCTCAATTTTTATAGTTGCACAGATTCATTCACATTCATTCACAAGCCAGTAACCAAACTCATTCACAATCACAAATATAACATTCCAAACTTATCATAGATTTTAAGTTATAACTTCTAACCAAAAGCACCAAAGCAGATAAGACAATTAAGATAAATGAGCTGTTTGTGCAATGCTGCCTCATTAAAAATCTTTCTAGATAAAACTCACCCTTGTGAGAAACCCTAGAAAGAAAAAAAAAGAGTGTAGCACAGCTCTTAATTAAGTCTTCAATCATTGTTCAAATGTCCTCAGATACAGATAACTTATCACTCTCAAGTCTCACACTCTCACAACTCTCAAGTCTCGCACAGACACTAAGTGCCAGCAAAAGCCACAGATGCAGATGCAGATGTGCCAGCAGAAGCAGCCCCAGATGCATCTTCATCAAGATAGAGATTCTCAAAGGAGTCTTCCAATTCTTGGTTGTCAACAGCATGTTGCAACCTTTTTTCTCCTAACTCCCAATCCTTTATGCAAGCCAGCATCTCCAGAGATTCAGGCAATAAGCATCGTCGCCGCTCTTCAATTATCCTTCCTGTCAAGCTGAAACATAATTCTGAAGAGACAGTAAAAACAGGAACAGACATAATATCTTTAGCCATTATAGAAAGTACTGAAAAGATTAGTTTATGATCACGCCACCAGATAAGTAAATCAAAATCATCCTCATATACAGTGACATTATCACTGTCCAGATAAGCTGAGAGCTCACAAGCAGTAGCAGAAGCAGATAGAGATGGAGTGGGGGAGAGGCATGGGAAGGACCAACAACACCAGATGATCCATGGCCTCCAAAGATTCTTTCCCATGCCTGTCTTTTTTTACCTATATGGCTTGCAGGCTGTGCAGCCCTTTGAGACTTAGCTACACTAAACTTTCTCTCATATTTGTTAAATAACTTGTAAATTTCAGTTTTCACATCAACATTATAAGAATTGTAGTCACAGACAGTGTTCTTTTTAAGTATTTGAAGAACATTAAATAAACCTCTCAACTTAGCTGTAGGATCAGGAATGAATGCATATGAATATCTGCCAATATTTAAGGAATTTAAGCTTCATATGATATACATCAGCTATTAGATTTTGATCTTTTTCACTTGCATGCAAATGAGAAGCAATGTCTAGCAGATGGTGCAGAATAAGTGGACTAGTTGGATAGTAAACACCAGAAAGAATAATAGTGGATTCATAAAAAATTTTCAGGAACTCTAATATCTTTTCAGTAATATACCAATACCTTGTAGTTAACAATGTTGACCCATAATTGGCATTAATGAACATAGAAAAAATATTTTTATATGGAAGCAAGTGTTTAAGCATAAGGTATGTAGCATTCCATCTAACATCCATATCTAAGCCAAACTTTTTAGGTCTAACACCCTGAGCCGTGCAGTAGTTCTTGAACACAGTAATTTTTTTATTAGAAGAATTTAAGAAGTTAATAGTAGTTTTAAAATCCTCTATGTAAGGTTTGAACCTCTTTAAACCAGATTTTATAATCAGATTAATGATATAACAAGCACAACATTGATGCACAAGACTATACTTATGCTTATTAGGATCTGAAGGATCAGGTGCAGGATCAGAACCCAAATAACCAGCAAACATAGGTGTCAAAGTTTTCATAGCCTTAGTATTAGAAGAAGCATTGTATAGAGTTACAGAAAATACCTTGTCAGTCAAACCAAATTCCTGAACTACACAAGCAACTCTTTCAGCAATATTTTCACCAGTATGTTTCACCTCAATCAACCGAAGACCAATTACCTTTTTCTGTAACTCCCAATCAGCACTCACATAATGAGCCACAACACTAATGTAGTCTTTCTTAGCATTACCAGACCAAATGTCTGATGTCAGAGCAGCAGAGGAAGCAGCAGACAACACAGAGTTCTTAAGAATATTACGACGTTCAGTAAACAGCTTGCTAAGATCTCTAGTGGTGGTCTATCTAGATAACTTAACTAACCTAGGGTTATGAGCACGAACAATATACTCTTTCCAGACCTCTGTCTCACCAATACCTAATGGCAGATCAAGCCTAGCAATCAAGTGACACAACTCAGATCTAGCAACATCAGGTTTATTGTCCCAGTTATGCACAGAATCATCAGGATTGTAAGCAAGCCTAGACTGAACCCTAGCACGTTGATTAGTTTTCTACCTACAAGATTTCTGGTGCCCCTTCAAGTGGCCAGTGCCGACATTAGATCTAGCAGACAAGGTTTGCTTACACATTTTACTAGTAGCTTTAGTGCAAATCTTCTTACCATTCACAGTCTCATATATCTCATCAAAATCAGCCCACACAGGTGATTTATGCTTACCAATATTAGAGTTACTAGCAACAGATGGAGCAGAGTTGTTGGAGTTGGAGCCCAGCGGGTTCCCAATCGCCGTCGCCCCTTCACCACCATCGCCGTCTAGATTGATCGGAGTCAGAGCAGCAGAGCCGCTACCGACATCGATAACGAACAACGCAACAGCGTCCTATCTGGTGTCGTCGTCATCCTCAGGGACCAAGCCTGCCACGATCAAGTTGTCATTGCCGGTGAGCGGGCAGACGATATCATCATTAGCAACCGCCATGGCGGACGGCTCTCCAGCACCGTTCCTCAATGGTGCGAGGGGCTGCCTTGGTCGCTCTATGCCACAACTAGAGGACGACGTATCGGCTACCGACCTGTGCAATGAGATGGAGGAGGATGAAAAGATCACATCAGAATACATCAATGGAAGAAGATAGAAGAGGAGGGTTAGTGTTTTACTTGCGCAACCGGAGCCCGGTGCCAGAGAAGATGATGGCCACCCAGAGAAGACGACACACCGGTTAGCAAGGACGACGAGCGGAGGAGGAGGGATAGACGGGGACAATGAACTCACATAATCACCGAGATCTAGAGGGGAGATTGGGAGACAGAGAAGGGAGAGGTAGAGAGGGAGGGGATCAGGGGAGGTCGCCGGCGACAGGCGCTTCGAGGTCACTGGAGTCGGGGTCGGCGAGGTCGGACGCTAGTAGACGAGATGGTGAGGCGTCGACCATCAAGCGGTCAAGGCGAGATCTAGGCGAGAGGCGAGAGTGGCGAGGCGGTGGGGGAGGAAATGATTTAGGGTTAGGGTTGAGGAGGGAGAGCCTTGTGGCCATCGCTTATATATGCGGGGGCTGAGGCGTTGTGGGGCTAGGTCGGCTGGCCGTTGCGCTGAGCCACTTCGCTGCTGGGGGAGGTCTCGGGCCGCTGCCGGGCCGACCCCTATAAACCAGGACATGCCGCGCCAACTCGCGGGCCTGAGTAGCGGCCTAGGCACGACCTGCTCTACCAGGCCAGGCCGTGCTTGGGCCGAGCCAAATTTGTGGGCAACGTGCCGGGCCGCTAGGCCTTAGGGGCTACATGGACATTTATAACGGCAAATAATGGTGGTGTGACCACAGAGGGCCATGACGAAGCCGCGCTGTTCGAAGTGAACACTCAAAAAGAACCCAAAACCACTTGCTGCATACCCATCCATACCCAATAAGCAGTGGAGCGAATAGAGGAATAGGCATGGTGATGCGCTCGGCCTCGGCGAGCTCACTGTTGTTGTCGCTGCTGCTGTCCGCCTCCGTGTCCATCTCGATTCTCATGGCCGCACAAGCCACCGATGATGAGACCGCACTGCTGGAGTTCAAGGCCGCCGCCGTGATCAGCGGCGGTCATGGTGATGACCTGCATGCTTCGTGGAACAGTAGCAGCGTTGGTGGCTTCTACAGCTGGGAGGGGATCAGGTGCGGGGCTAGGCGTCAACGAGTGGTGGCGCTGAGCCTGCCCGTCTATGGGCTCGCTGGCACCCTATCGCCGGCCATTGGGAACCTCACTTTCCTGCGAGTGTTGAACCTGACCTTCAACTGGTTCTAGGGGAACATCCCTGCAAGCATCGGCCGCCTAGTACACCTCAAGACCCTCGACCTGAGCTACAACAAGCTCAACAGAGAACTGCCTGCCAACCTCAGCTCCTACGTCAGCTTACTGTTCTTGACACTCAGCAACAACCACCTCCATGGCCGTATTCCTGTCGAGCTCGGCCATAGGCTCACAGACCTTCAGAAGCTCTGGCTAGGAAACAACAGCTTCTTCGGAAATATCCCAGCATCACTAGCCAACATGTCGGCTCTATACTCTCTCGATCTAACTACAAACCACTTCGAAGGCCCCGTACCACCTGAACTTGGCAGCATTGGAGGCCTGCGCTTCCTCTATCTCTATGAAAATAAGCTCTCAGGTGTGCTTCCACACAACGGTGAAAGGTCGAGATGGCGGACTAGAGGGGGGGCAAATAGTCCTTTCTAAAATTAATCACGTCGGCTAACCGAAACAAGTGAGGAATTAAGCCTATCGGTCTAGCCAAGGCTATACCCCTTTATTTATGTTTTCTAGCACCTTCCAAAGATACTAATTAAGCAACAAAGGTGCCGGGCTAGCTAGAGCTCACCTAACCAATTCTAGGTGCAAGGTCACACAAACCTATGCCACTAGTACTTCAAGCAACAAGGGAGCTCCTACACAAACTAGTAAGCAAAAGCACAAAGCCACCTAAGCTCACTAGCAAAGCTCAATAACAAGGCAACCAATGCCAAATTAGAGAGCACAATTACTTAGCTACACAAACTAAGCAATGTGACTAATAAGGTTACACAAACCAAATTAGCCATGCAAGGGAGCTACTTCTATGCTACACAAGCAAGAAGATAACTAGTAATCTACACAAGCTAACTAATTACAAGAGAAACTACACAAGCACAATGTATATGAAATATAAATACAAGCTTGTGAAAGGGGATTGCAAACCAACAGGAAGAACAAGGTTGACACGGTGATTTTTCTCCTGGGGTTCATGTGCTTGCCAACACGCTAGTCCCCGTTGTGTCGACCGCTCACTTGGTGGTTCGGCGGCTAATTGGCATCACCCACCAAGCCCGCACGTCGGGCACCACAAGAACCTACCCTGAAAGTGAGGGTAGCTCAATGACACGCTTTACTAGAGTTGCTCTTCGTGGCTCCCGCAGGGTGAGCACAATGCCTCTCACAAAGCTCTTCTCCGGAGCACCGCACAAGCTTCTTGCGGGCTTCGACGGAGACCACCACCAAGCCATCTAGGAGGTGGCAACCTCCAAGAGTAACAAGCATCATCGGCTTGCAACTCGATCACCTAGTGCCACTCGATGCAACCTCACGATGCAATCGCACTAGAATCGCCCTCTCACACAATCGGATGATCACTATCAAGCATATGTGAGATGGAGGGCTCCCAAGCACTCTCAAGCATGGACACAAAGTCCCCCGAGGTGCTCAGCACCAGCCATGGCCGAGACCACCTTCTATTTATAGCCCCATGGGCTAAACTAGCCGTTACCCCTTCACTGGGCAAAACTCGGGACGACCGGACGCTTTGGTCGTATTGACCGGATGTAGGACCTCAGCGTCCGGTCAATGGATGCTCACCATGTGTCGCCTCTGTTCAACCTCAGTCATGTGATCTCAACGGTCAAGTGATGACCGGATGGAGCTACTCAAAGTGACCGGACGTAGCAACCCCAGCGTCCGATCGTTTCTAGTAAGGTACCAGCTGCGACCAGATGCGTTCGGTCAGTCATGAGCGGATGCAGCATCAGCGTCCGGTCCTTCTCCAAACTTTCTGCGTTGCCTATGTCACCGTTCGTCAGCCTGACCGGACGCACCCTGCCAGCGTCCGGTCACTTTTAGTGCCAGCGTCTGATCGAAGACCGATGCCTGCACGCTCTCTGACGCCACTGACTGGACGTAGGATCCTAGCGTCTGGTCACCACGTGACCAACGTCCGGTCCACTCTGTGAGACCCTGTGATTTCTATATAGGGCGCAGGTGGCACCATCAGACTGTTCGCACTCTACGGGCGGACACTCCGCCGGTGGAGTTTCTAACCCTTCTCGCCTCCGTTTCATCGCCAAGTTGATCCACATCAACTCCAACTTCATCTCCTTTGTAAATGTGCCAATACCACCATGTGTATGTGTGTTAGCATTTCACAAACATTTTCCAAAGGATTAGCCACTCAACTTGCCACGCCACTCGATCCTAGCGATGATGCAAAGTTAGATCACTCGAGTGGCACTAGATGACCGATATGCAAACAAGTTTGCCCCTCTTGATAGTACGGCCATCTATCCTAAACCCGGTCATCAACTTCTCTACACACCTATGACTGGTGAAATGAAATGCCCTAGGTTATACCTTTGCCTTGCGCATTCCATTCCATCTCCTCCAAAGTCGATGCAACACATGCACCAACATGATCAACAATGATATGATCCACTTCATATCATCATGTGATCATATTGGTTCATCGATCTTGACTTCACTTGTTTTTCACCGTTGCCTTCGTCCATCGGCGCCAAGTGTTGCTCAAGCTTCACCGCCACATGGTCCATCGCTCCAAAGCCTCCAACTTGCCCTTCACGCTTGCAACCGGTCCATCAAACCAAGTCATGTCTTGATCTTCTCCACCTTGATCACATGACTCAATGTCATGTCTCATTTGCAATGAGCTCCTTCATCATCACATGTGTGAGCTTTGCAACATCTCCAAGCCATTTTCACCTTCATGGCATATGTTGCTCACACACATGTACCTGTGGACTAATCACCTGTGTATCTCACATAAACACAATTAGTCCACCTAGGTTGTCACTCAATTACCAAAACCACACAAGGACCTTTCATTCTCCCCCTTTTTGGTAATTGATGACAACTCTACAAAGATATGGAAATTAAACTCTTTTGGATTCATGTTGCTAGCCCAAGCAATTTTACCATGTGTAAATGATTTTGGACAAGTACCACAAACCCGAAATGATAGTAATAGCTCCCCCTACATATGTGCTAGAGTGTTTGTTTTGAAGCTCGCACATATGCATAGATTGAAATTGTGGGAGAGTAATTACTACTAAATGATGCTAAGGTGTATAGAGTAAACCTTTGAAGCGTGATACCAATCGGAGTTGCACCTTTAAGTTCATCCTTAGCACCATGGTTAGCTAGATATCACTTGGGAATAAAATCACTAGATACCTCGTGAGATCAACATTAAAACCAAGGTACTAGCATTTCTTGAAAAGCATACCAAGTGTCTAGCTATCATCCTATGCATGCTAGTTTTCATTTCATCAATCAAATTCTACAACTAGCATACCTCACACAAGCATGCATATTGAATTTAAGAACTTATGCAATGCAAGCAAGCACATGAATATGCACATATCAAATGCAATCAATCAAAGTTCATGAGCTTGCTCCCCCTATTTGTGTGCTTCTTTTGCCTAAGAATTTTGATCCTTGTCTTTTCTTCAATGTTGCTCCCTCTTTGTCCATGTCCATGTCCAACCTCTACTTCTTTGTTTCAATCTCTCCCAAAGCTTTCATGTCTTATCTCTCCCCCTTGTGCACTCTCAATCTTAAAGCTATATCTTATCTCTCCCCCCTTGTACACTCTCAATCTTAAAGCTTTCATATCTTTGTACAATCTCTCCCCCTTTGTCATCAATTTCCATAAAAAGTGTGCATATCATTGATGCAAAGGTATGCATTTGGGGTAGATGGTTGAGACTTAAATCTTGCATTTTTTATGGACATCACTTGATTGTTGGAATGACACCACTTGTAGATACCACTTGTAACTTATATCTTGTGTAGGGCTTCTTGAGATACCACACATAGGATCTTTGATTTTGATATCAATTTGTGAGACACCTCCCCCTATGTGATAGCATGGGTCATCCATTTGATACACTTGAGCTCTTGTAGGTGAGGGATGCATTCTTCATTTGATGATCACTTAAAGTTGAGGATCACTTGTGGAACCATCATCTTGCATGATTGAGACCATGTGTAGATGTGATACTACTTGAAAGAATCTTCTAGTATGGAACCACTTTGTTGGATTTATCAATAAAAACCATTTCTTGAATATTTGCTATCTTCATGAGTACCACTTATAGGATATCACTTGTGAGTTGATCTAGACATCACTTGTAGATTCTTGATGAAATACTTGAGTCTAGATACCACTTGTAACAAACAAACTAGATATCCATTTGCATTGTTGTCTTGTACTTGTACTCTTATCACTATCATGAGCTTCTATAGTTGACTTGAACTAAATTGATTTGTCTAAGCTTCCAAGTCTGGTTTGAACCAATGACAAGCTTCTTCACACCTCTTGCAAGGGTTATCTTGTCAATGTTGTACTTGTCACTTGTTAGCAATCCAAATTAAGTCAAGTAATTGGGTTTACTAGCTCATGAAAAAAAATTCATATACTAACCACTAGATCAATTTATCATTCAAGCAATAGTGGTAGGCTATGAATTTGAACATTTCATTTGTTATGCATGATCCTATGAAACATGTACTATATGCACTAATCGCATACTAGTGAGGGATGAAATGATCATGCACATTACAATGATACCTTTGCTATGTTGGAGTAGAGGATAGTCACATAGATTCCAATTCATTACTCCAATAGCAATGTGAAGTCCAATTATAAGCTTGGTGAAGATCAATAGATACAATTTTGAATTCCATTCTTCACCCATATGAAATGAATACCACTTATGATCAAGTGTACTTTCTTGTTGTGGTTGGCTTGTTTCATCTTTTGATCAATGCTTGCATGAGAGCATCAACGTGAGAATACCACTTCAAATATTATGATTAGCTCTCTTTTGGGTGTTGCTTGTTTTTCTTGGTCAACCCTTTTGATTGATTCAACTAAGCATCTCAAATGTCCCTTGGATCACCACTTCCATGTTAGCCTTCCAAGTATCATACTTGGTTTACCTACACATAGGCGGCAAGCCCCTACACTAGGGAGAAGTGACCTCTCTCCCAGAACCATTCTTGATGAAATATCTTGATTGATTGATCCAAGTAAAGGACTTGACTTGATGAGTAACATTGATTCCTTCTTTAAGTCATTTTCTTTCTACTTGTTTAAGTCCTTTTCTTTCTACCAAATAATCTCCAATCAATATCTAGAACTTAAACTTCATCTTCAACTTGAGTTTGATCTTGATCTTCATCTTGAGTACCAAAAATGTACAAAGTACACTCCACAATCAAATGGCCTTGTACTCTTTGCTTGTCATGCTTCTAGATCATTTCAAAACCAAACTTAGGTGCCTCAATTACTTATGAATCATATTTCCAATTTGAGGACCTTTCAATCAAAATGACTCTAGATCAATCCAATATTTGTCACTTTTCTGTTAGATTTTGTACCCTTCAAAGAAATAAGCATATCTCCCAAAGTACAAATCCAAATACCACAAAATTTTGTGGATATGTGCTTCACTAAGTTATCTAGCAGCTATAAAAATTTGAGCTTCATTTGACTTCTAGATTGCTATCAGATTTCAATTATTTCACCACTGCTACATGCTATAAACTGCTGCACTATAGCTGACAAGATTTACTCCAAAACCGAAGCATTTCTTATCCAATTCTCATAGAATTTGTACAGCACCTTATACCATAAATCTAGAGCATGTACACCAATTTTTATGCCAATCCAATAAGTTTTGGTCACTCAAACATGGCTAAGATCACAGCTAGCTCAGATTTTGCAATATAGGACAGATTTCAACAATTGAGTTATACTTCACCAAATATGAATCAAACTTGAAACTAGCTTGTTTGAATACTTCCATAAGACATATATCCATTCAAACCACTTACTAAAAGTCATCTCATGAATTTATCCAACACAAATCAATCCAAACTTGATTACTAATCAATTATCCATTCAACCATCTTATAGCAAGCAATATTTCATATTTATCCAATTCAATCAACTCATATGCACCCAAATGAAATGATCAACAAGAGATATACCTTGGTTAGCTCATGATCATCAACTAGCAAGCTTCAACTCAAATATTTGCAAGCCGTCAAATATATCCAATGAATCACCAACAACTTAAATTATAGCACTTGTATGATGTAACACATTTGGACTTCACTCACTTATCATGGCATTGGGTTTGGATATGCACTAGGCTTCATAACTTGACTCAACATATGATGATCAATATGAAATCAATTGAATCAAGTCTCCAATGCCAATGGTACCTACAAACTACATCCACTTTTTGATGGCACCCAAACAAGTTTGGGTCCTCTCAAGTTAGGAGCAACATACTTAGGCAAAGCCCTAGTATGAGTAGCGGGATGTTTTGCAATTGCAACCAATGAGGTACCATTAACCATTGCCATCCTTTCTAAGCATATTATTATCAATAATTGAAATAGGCTTAGAAATATTACCTAGGGGACATGAATATGCCATGTGTCCCTTTCCCGGCATGAGTAGCACTTTCTCTTTGACTGAGCCTTCTCTTCCTTGCTCGTGTGGTGCTTCCCATTGCCTTGCCTCTCACGAGTTGCTTGAACCTTCTTCTCAAGCTTGGTAGGACACTTAGAGGCAAAGTGTCCCATATTTTCACACTTGAAGCACTTGATGTGAGCATAATCTTTCTTCTCATCTTTATTCTTGCTCATCATCTTGGCATCTTGAGTTTGCATTGGATGCCTTACTTTTTCACCCCTTCTTGTTTTCTTCTTCTTTATCATCAAATCACTACCATCATGGTTAATCTTGATTTGCTCTTGGGGTGTCTTTTGTTGCTCAACTTGTGGCTTTAGTTGGGGCTCTTCTAGTTGCTTCACCAATTACTTGGTTGGGCACATTGAGGTAAGATGACCCCAAGTGCGACACTTGAAGCACTTAACATGCCTTAGCATCTCTTCTTCTTTCTTCAACTTGAGCTTTTCTTCATTGGGGCAACCATTTGCAAGATGTCCCACTTCATGGCACTTGAAGCACATGAAATGAGAGAGCTTCTCTTGTTCTTGCTTCTTCATCTCTCTTTCATATCTTCTCTTGCCCCATCTTTTTCCCTTGATCTTGCTCTTGTTGAAGCCAATGCCACTTATGTCATTGCGGCTTTCTTGATGATTGACTTTGCTAGTCTTGAAGCCAACACCACTCTTGTCACCAAAGTTTCTTTGAGTCTTCAACATATGCTCAAAGGTGACTTGAGAGTTGTAGCACCTCTCTAACTTGTTGCTCAATTTTTTCACTTGTTCATTAAGCTCATTGTTCTCCTTCAAAAGGTTAGTTTCACAAGACATAGAAGTAGAACAAGCATCTATATGTGAAGAGCATGGCATATCTAATAAATCATCACAAGAGGTGGATGCATGCTTCTTGCCTACATCACAAGGGTTAGCAACAATTTGTGATTTATCATTTGATCCATGTGACGAGCTCTCATTATTTTTAAGTTTCTTTGTAAACACTTTAATGCGAGAAGCATGTTGTTCTAATAATTCATCATGAGATGCAAGAAGTGTCTCATGATTCAATTTTAGCTCATCATGTGAAGATTTAAAAGCATCAAGTAATTTATTATGTTCTTCACAAGAGTTCTTTAGAAATGAGTTTTCATTTTCTAATTTCAATGTTTTAGCTTTCTCATTTTCTAAAGACATGGTTATGCTAGCAAGTCTACTAACAAGCTCATCATATGAATCAACATGATTAACCACATTAGCATTTGATACCTTGGTGTCACCTTGTGACATGAAACAATGTGGTGTAGTTGGAGAGCTTGTAGTAGCAACATCATCATGGCTTGAGCATGAACCAACATTGTCAAGATCACCACCAAGTGTGCTTGAGGTAGAATCTTTATGTGCAACACATGTGGCATCATCATCAACCTTGTCAAGTGAACTTATAGTAGATCGATCATCATCATCACTTGACCATGAGGTGGAGCAATCTTCCACAATCACCAAATTGTGATCATGCTCGACACACTCATGCTCCTCCTTCTTGGGTTCATCCTCCTTCTTGAATTTTCCATCACCCCATGTGGAGGAATCACCGAAGGTGCACTTGATAGACTCCCATATCTCACGAGCGGTTCCCGTGATGTTTACTTGTTTCATCAAATCAAAACTCAAAGCATCCATTAGAAAACAATAAGCATGTGCATCAAGTTCATAGAGAACTCTTTGAGATTTGGTGAGATTTCTATGATCCAAAACATGGGTGAGACCACTAGTGACAACCCACCAAAATTTAGGTCCCTTTGCACGAAAATGATCAAGCATGTGATTTTTCCAAAGTGCAAAGTTTGTGCCATAAAAAATGTGTCTCACAAACATCTAGCCCATTAGACGCCATCCTCTCGGGTCGGTGAAGACCACAAATGAGAGACCTAGCTCTGATACCACTTGAAAGGTCGAGATGGCAGACTAGAGGGGCGGTGAATAGTCCTTTCTAAAAATTAATCACGTCGGCTAACCAAAACAAGTGAGGAATTAAGCCTATCGGTCTAGCCAAGGCTACACCCCTTTATTTATGTTCTCTAGCACCTTCCAAAGATACTAATTAAGCAACAAAGGTGCCGGGCTAGCTAGAGCTCACCTAACCAATTCTAGGTGCAAGGTCACACAAACCTATGCCACTAGTACTTCAAGCAACAAGAGAGCTCCTACACAAGCTAGTAAGCAAAAGCACAAAGCCACCTAAGCTCACTAGCAAAGCTCAATAACAAGGCAACCAATGCCAAATTAGAGAGCACAGTTACTTAGCTACACAAACTAAGCAATGTGACTAACAAGGTTACACAAACCAAATTAGCCACGCAAGGGAGCTACTTCTATGCTACACAAGCAAGAAGATAACTAGTAAGCTACACAAGCTAACTAATTACAAGAGCAACTACACAAGCACAATGTATATGAAATATAAATACAAGCTTGTGAAAGGGGATTGCAAACCAACGGGAAGAACAAGGTTGACACGGTGATTTTTCTCCCGAGGTTCACGTGCTTGCCAACACGCTAGTCCCCATTGTGTCGACTGCTCACTTGGTGGTTCGGCGGCTAATTGGCATCACCCACCAAGCCCACACGTCGGGCACCGCAAGAACCTACCCTGAAAGTGAGGGTAGCTCAATGACACGCTTTACTAGAGTTGCTCTTCGCGGCTCCTGCGGGGCTAGCACAATGCCCCTCACAAAGCTCTTCTCCGGAGCACCGCACAAGCTTCTTGCGGGCTTCGATGGAGACCACCACCAAGCCATCTAGGAGGTGGAAACCTCCAAGAGTAACAAGCACCACCGGCTTGCAACTTGATCACCTAGTGCCACTCGATGAAACCTCACGATGAAATCGCACTAGAATCGCTCTCTCACACAATCGGATGATCACTATCAAGCATATGTGAGATGGAGGGCTCCCAAGCACTCTCAAGCATGGACACAAAGTCCCCCGAGGTGCTCAGCACCAGCCATGGCCAAGACCACCTTCTATTTATATCCCCACGGGATAAACTAGCCGTTACCCCTTCACTGGGCAAAACTCAGGACGACCGGATGCTCCGGTCATATCGACCGGACGCAGGACCTCAACGTCCGGTCAACGGATGCTCACCACGTGTCACCTCTGCTCAACCTCAGTCGCGTGATCTCAACGATCAAGTGATGACAGGACATAGCTGCTCAAAGTGACCGGACGTAGCAACCCCAGCGTCCGGTCGTTTCTAGTAAGGTACCAGCTGCGACCGGACGCGTCCGGTCGGTCACGATCGGATGCAGCATCAGCGTCCGGTCCTTCTCCAACCTTTCTGTGTCGCCTACATCACCGTTCATTAGCCTAACTGGATGCACCTTGCTAGCATCTGGTCGAAGACCGACGCCTGCACGCTCTCTGCCGCCACTGACTGGACGCAGGATCCCAGCGTCCGGTCACCACGTGACAAACGTCCGGTCACCACGTGACCAACGTCCGGTCCACTCTGTGAGACCCTGTCATTTCTATATAGGGCGCAGGTGGCACCGTCGGACTGTCTGCACTCTATGGGTGGACTGTCCGCACTCTATGGGCGGACACTCCGCCGGTGGAGTTTCTAACCCTTCTCGCCTCCGTTTCATCGCCGAGTTGATCCACATCAACTCCAACTTCATCTCCTTTGTAAATGTGCCAATACCACCAAGTGTACACCACCATGTGTATGTGTGTTAGCATTTCACAAACATTTTCCAAAGGATTAGCCACTCAACTTGCCACGCCACTTGATCCTAGCGATGATGCAAAGTTAGATCACTCGAGTGGCACTAGATGACCGATATGCAAACAAGTTTGCCCCTCTTGATAGTACGGCCATCTATCCTAAACCCGGTCATCAACTTCTCTACACACCTATGACTGGTGAAATGAAATGCCCTAGGTTATACCTTTGCCTTGTGCATTCCATTCCATCTCCTCCAAAGTCGATGCAACACATGCACCAACATGATCAACAATGATATGATCCACTTCATATCATCATGTGATCATATTGGTCCATCGATCTTGACTTCACTTGCTTTTCACCATTGCCTTCGTCCATCGGCGCCAAGTGTTGCTCAAGCTTCACCGCCACACGGTCCATCGCTCCAAAGCCTCCGACTTGCCCTTCACGCTTGCAACTGGTCCATCAAACCAAGTCATGTCTTGATCTTCTCCACCTTGATCACATGACTCAATGTCATGTCTCATTTGCAATGAGCTCCTTCATCATCACATGTGTGAGCTTTGCAACATCTCCAAGCCATTTTCACCTTCATGGCATATGTTGCTCACACACATGTACCTGTGGACTAATCACCTGTGTATCTCACATAAACACAATTAGTCCACCTAGGTTGTCACTCAATTACCAAAACCACACAAGGACCTTTCAAACAGTGGAGCCACGTATTGGCCATAGAGGGCTCTGGCCCCCCTTGCCCCGTAAAAAAAATGAGGATATATGCTGCGGATGTGCAAGTCCGCTAGCTAATTTAGCCCACTAGGTGATGGGCCACGTGCAAGCCTGCACTTGGGAGTTGGGACCCGGGCACCTGGGCCCTGGCATCAGTCAACACGAGCAAAATAATCCATGGAGTGACCGAGACGGCGGAGGCGACGAGCCGAATGCCGAAGGTCGGAGCACCGGAGCTGTCGATGCCTCGAGATGGAGTCCTTGGCGGCGGCGGCGGTGGCGGCGGCCTTCCTTGACTTGCTCGTCGGCGATCGGCTGACCGGCCCCCGATGGCTGGCGCGGCGGCGCCCCAATGTGGCAACGCCCAGGCAGCCAATAGCAGCCACGCTAGAATCTGTACCGTCAGAGTCAGGCCTCAGGTACGCTTGCTCTTGTTTCTCCTTTCTTTTTTTGAAACTCTTTAGATCCATAGCCCATATTGTTGGGAGTATGCCCTAGAGATAATCATAGAGATGATTATATTGCCTTGTATCCATGATATATTATGAGTTCATTGAATTTCCATTAAAGACAACATGTATCGATTAGCAATTATGTGAATTGTTTGTGAAACTCTTTTACTTGTATGGTTATTCTAATGCTGTCCCTGGTCAGAGTTCGTGTGAGGACACACATGAATAATGGATCAGCACATTATTAGTTGATGACTATGTTTCACAAGTCATAGACATGGAGATGTCAAACTGATAATGTGGGCACATGTATGACATGGGGCTGGACTGACCCAACGTGAGATGTTGTTATTATCTCTATTCACATCATGTACATTATGTCCTTAGACCTAAGATTGTTGTATGTATTCAAGATGTGAAACGACCTACTCAGGGACTATCAAACGCTACTCCATAACAAGGTAGTTATAAAGGTGGTTTTCGGGTTTGTCGGGAAACATGCTATGAGACATAGACAATCAAGATGGAATTTGCCCCTCTCTATATGAGAGAGATATCACTGGATCACTCTAATGATTAGATCAAGAAATGCATGGCCGTGCTTGGGTTAAGTGTTAACCTATGAGTTGGACCAAATATCGTGAGGCAAGGGAATAACAAGTATGTGGTTTGTGGTGGTTTGTCTGATATGATCTTTGCGTACGCATAGGAGTTGACATGCCTTGCTAGAGGCCGCTATCAACTAATGGCCGAGTAGGAGTACTCGGGCCATGTCTATGTGTGCATGAACCCATACGGTCGCATGCTTAAGGGGCTAGAAGCCTAATTTGAATTGGCTCCGAGTTAGACAAGGCTTAGGGTTACTAATGGGCCTCCAACTCAGGATCTCATTAGGGACGCCTATAAACAAGTGGGGTGGGCAACGGGGCTAAGTAGGGCACGCCTTTTGGCAGCCGTCGCCACCCATCCTATGCCCGCACCTGCTGCTCCTCGTAGACCTAGCAGTCCGGAGGCGCGACGCTTCCTCCCTGTACATGTGGATACCTCGGAGGTGCTGCATCTGGAGCACAAGGATGAACCGCATGAAGGGGACGGACGTATGGACAACCTTGCAACTACATGGCACTGCTACGACGCGTACGACTACATCGAGTCGCTTCCGCTGCACCTGCGCGTCTAGTGGTAATCCCGTGATCTATAACTAGTAGTAGATCCTGGTTTATGAGGTCGAATTTTTTGTTTTCTGGCTAGCGTAGCATCCTCATAACCCTGCAGTGGTATCAAAGAGGGTTACTGCATTGTTATAGGTTTGGATGAGTGCGTATGGAGATATGCGCAGTTGTAGATGAGTCTCTGATCATGGTTCGTGATTTTACCGTGTTGGTCTTGTAACGATCTACTCGTACCGATCGGAATTCTGCCATCCAAGTTAAGTGATACATGTAAATCCAGTCATGACAAGATGGAGATCAATCAGATTGATCAAATCAAACCTAGGTCAAGTGCCGAGCGCATGTGATGCGCAGCGGTGATAGATTGGATCAACTGCCGGGCGCCGGGGTGCAAGAAAAAGTGTTGTTCGGTAAAACACCCATAACTTTTGCATACGACCTTGGATTGAGATGAACTTTATATGAAAATTGTAGAGAAAAAAAATTTACATCCGATTCTCACCCGGCGGTTTTGCTGAAATTAGATTAGCGAAAAACAGCCGGGAAGATGGTGTTTTCGGCGTTTTAAGATTAGACGTCGGAATCGGTTAACTCTGTTTTGCAGGAATTTATGACTGGTATAGCCCTTATGTGTATGTGATGCATGTATGTAATTAATTCATGGCTTGCATGTCGTGAGTATGACAATATGGCTGGAGCCACAAAGATATTGTCAATTTGATGTAATGGCCTGCGTGCCAAACTGTGATGATCCTATCCGCGACTATGTAATTTTCTTCACTGCCTTGCGTTAGTGATAGCTAGTCTTGGTGGACTCATCACTGAAGGATGGCATACATGGATCATGGAGATAGAGATCATCATGAGGAACAGTTCGATGGAGATGGAGATCCCCAAAGAAACAATGGGCTATACCATGTCATATCTGTGTTAATGTCATTCTTACTATGTTCTACTTTCACGTGCGATAATGTTTTTGTCTACATGCGATGGTGAAGTAGAACGATCCCTCGACAATGTTTAAGTTAAAATGCTTCCCCAAACCTTGCACTGTCATGTGTCTTGTACAATTGGTGGTGGGTCTATGAAATTAGGGTGCCACTGGTTTTCCTTGACTAGATGGGTTCGTATCGGATACTTACAGCAGAAGGGTTGGTTACTTAGACAAGGTCATCCTAACGGTTAGGGACCTTGGAGCATGAGTAGTTGGGCACCAAAGCATAGAGATGCTACCCAACAACAAGAGTCATATGTGATATGATTAGCAAAGAGTTTCTTACCAATCTACCATGTCTTCTAGCGGTGATGCTAAAGCTCACTAGTAGACTTGTTAGTTGTGGGTCTTGAATCACTAAGTTTCAAGAGAGGGATATTGATTTTAGTGGGAGTAGATTCTATTAAAGGTTTAATATTGTTTACTCTATCTTGGATACATTGTCTTAGTATTTTGCATTACTTTTGTTGTAGATAAATGGTGCCTAGCAATCAACCATTTACTTTGCGTTCAATTCTTGAGAAAGATAAGTTGAATGGAACAAACTATGCGGATTGGATCCGCAATCTGAGAATTGTTCTCAGGGCTGAGAAAAAGGAAGAAATTCTAGACACCCCATTACCAGAAGAGCCTGCTGATAATGCACCTGTTGTAGAGAAAACCGCTTACAAGAGAGCATGTGATGCTGATCTTGAAGTGAGTTGCCTTATGCTTGCTTGTATGGAACCAGATCTGCAGTTATAGTTTGACAATAACCATGCAGCGCATGATATGATTGTGGCGCTCAATGATATGTTCCAGACTCAAGCCAGGACTGAAAGGTTTAATGTCTCAAAGGCTTTTGCTGAAACCAAGCTAGCAGAGGGTGCAGCAGTTGGGCCACAGTGATCAAAATGGTTGGTTACACTCAGAGGTTGGAGGAGCTAGGCTTCCCAATTGGCCCTGAATTAGCTACTGATTTTATTCTCGCGTCTCTTCCGCCCAGCTATGGAAATTTCGTCGTGAACTACCATATGCATGGGGCGGAGAAGGGCTTGAATGAAATATGTGGCATGCTTAAAATAGCAGAGGCTGATATCAAGAAAGGTGCTGGCAGTAGCCATGTGATGGCGGTCCAAAACAAGCCTAAGTTTAAGAAGAAGGGCAGTTCTTGGAAGAAGAAAAAGGGCAAGGCTAAAGATGAGATCTCTAAGCCAAACCCACCTGCACCTAAGGCTGGACCACCTGTTGATGCTGAGTGCTTTCATTGTCATGGGAAAGGTCACTGGAAGAGGAACTGCAAGCTATACCTAGAATCCATAAAGGATCACGGCAGTAAAGGTACTCCCACAGCGTGTACACTTGTTGTTTATATTACAGACATTTTCCTTGCTAATTCTTATATTAATTCTTAGGTATTTGATACCGGATATGTTGCTCATATTTGCAATACGATGCAGGGAATGATAAGAAGTAGAAGCGTGGAAAAGGGAGAAGTTGATTTCCGTGTGGGCAATAATGCAAGAGTTGCCGCGTTGAACGTCGGGATGATGCAACTCCACCTCCCGTCGGGATTTATTATGGAGTTGAATAATTGTTATTTTGTTCCTAGTTTAAGTCGAAACATTGTGTCACCTTCATGTCTGATGAAGGATGGTTATTCATTTGCGAGTAAAGACAATGGTTGTGTGATCTCTAAAAATGGCATGTTTGTGGCTTCTGCATCCATTGTAAATGGGTTATTTATTTTAAATCTTGAAGATGCTCCTATCTATAATATAAGTGCTAAAAAGCCTTGGCTTAATGAGTTAAGTCCTACCTATATGTGGCATTGTCGTTTTGGTCACATAAGTAAGAATCGCATGAAGAGGCTCCATTCTGATGGGCTTTTAACTTTGTTTGATTTTGAATCATACGAGACATGTGAGGCTTGCCTGCTGGGCAAGATGACCAAGACACCTTTCATAGGTTTTCCTGAGAGCGGCAGACTTGCTGGAACTCATACATACTGATGTGTGCGGACCAATGAGTACGACAGGAAGAGGCGGATTCCAATACTTCATAACATTCACTGATGACTTTAGTAGATATGGCTATGTCTACTTAATGAGACATAAGTCTGAGACATTTGAAAAGTTCAAGGAGTTTTAGAGTGAAGTAGAGAATCAACGTGGCAAGAAAATTAAGGCTTTGCTATCTGATCGTGGAGGCGAATATTTGAGCCACGAGTTTAGCAATCATCTAAAGAGTTGCGGAATTGTTCCACAGCTTACGCCACCTAGAACACCTCAAAGAAATGGTGTGTCCGAGCGACGTAATCAGACTTTGTTGGACATGGTTTGGTCAATGATGAGCCAGTCAGACCTACCGTTATCATTTTGGGGATACGCTCTAGAAACAGCCGCTTTCACATTAAATAGGGTACAGTCTAAGTCCATAGTTAAGACACCACATGAGATGTGGACTGGTAAGAGTCCCAGTTTGTCTTTTCTAAAAAATTGGGGTTGTGAAGTTTATGTCAAACGAGTTATGACAGATAAACTAACACCCAAGTCAGACAAATGCTTTTTCCTGGGATATCCGAAGGAAACTTTAGGATATTACTTCTACAACCGATCAGAGGGCAAAGTGTTTGTTGCTCAAAATGGTGTTTTCTTAGAGAAAGAGTTTCTCAAAAGAGAGAAAAGTGGACAGAAGGTGTATCTTGAAGAAGTTCAAGACGAGCCAGTTGGGAAGGACTCTACGAGTGATGCTAATGTAGCAGAACAAGTTGAGATACCCGTGGCAATAGAAACACCGCCACAACCGTGAAGGTCAGCAAGAATCCATGAGTTGCGTGGGGATTTGTTATTGTTAGATGATGACGAACCTACGACTTATGCGGAAGCAATGATGGACCCAGATTTCGAGAAATGGCAAAGTGCCATGAGATCCGAGATAGATTCCATGGGAAACAATCAAGTTTGGAACTTGGTTGACCCGCCTGATGGGGTTAGACCCATAGAGTGCAAATGGATCTATAAAAAGAAAAAGGATATGGATGGAAACGTTCACGTCTATAAAGCTCGACTTGTTGCAAAGGGTTTTCGGCAAGTTCAAGGAATTGACTACGATGAGACTTTCTCGCTGGTAGCGATGCTTAAATCTATCCGGATCATTCTAGCAATAGCTGCTTATTTCGATTATGAGATATGGCAGATGGATGTTAAAATAGCCTTTCTAAATGGAAATTTGGATGAGGACGTGTATATGATACAGCCCGAAGGTTTTATTGATCCAAACAATGCTGGAAAAATTTGCAAGCTTCAGAAATCCATTTATGGGTTAAAGCAAGCATCTCGGAGTTGGAACATTCGTTTTGATGAAGTGGTCAAAGGGTTTGGCTTCCGTCAGAATGAAGAAGAACCTTGTGTTTACAAGAAGGAAAGTGGGAGCGCTGTTGTATTTCTGATCTTGTATGTGGATGATATATTATTGATTGGGAATGACATTCCTATGTTGCAATCCATAAAGACTTCACTGAATAATATTTTTTCTATGAAGGATTTAGGAGAAGCAGCATACATTTTGGGCATTAAGATCTATAGAGATAGATCGAAGAGGCTTATAGGATTAAGCCAAGATACATACATTGACAAGGTGTTGAAACGGTTCAACATGGAACAGTCCAAGAAAGGGTTCTTGCCTATGTCACATGGTATGCGCTTTAGTGATAAATAGTGTCCTTCGACAGCTGATGAGCAGAAGCGCATGAGTAAGGTTCCATACGCCTCGGCAGTTGGTTCCATCATGTACGCCATGATATGTACTCGCCCAGATGTCTCATATGCTCTAAGTGTTGCAAGCAGGTACCAAGCTGATCCAGGAGAGAGTCACTGGACACTTGTTAAAAACATTCTTAAGTACTTGAGAAGGACTAAAGATGTGTTCCTAATCTATCGAGGTGAGGAGGAGCTCGTTGTAAATGGTTACACCGATGCTAGCTTTCAAACTGACACGGATGATTCACAGTCTCAATCAGGTTTTGTGTTCACAATAAATGGTGGTGCTGTAAGTTGGAAAAGTTCCAAGCAGGAGACGGTGACATTGCAGCTTCTGGAGCTGTGAAGGAAGGTATTTGGATGAGGAGGTTCCTCATTGAACTTGGTGTGTTTCCGAATGCGTCCAGCCCATTGAATCTACATTGTGACAACAATGGGGCAATTGCGCAGGCTAAGGAGCCAAGGAATCACCAAAAGAACAAACATGTAATGTGGAAATTTCACCTCATTCGAGAGTTCGTTAGACGAGATGAGATCAAGATGTGCAAGATACACACAGATTTGAATGTTGCAGATCCTTTGACAAAGGCTCTTCCACAGCCTAAGCATGAGGCGCACATGAGAGCTATGGGTATTAGATATCTTCGAGATTAACTCTAGTGCAAGTGGGAGATTGTTGGGAGTATGCCCTAGAGATAATCATAGAGATGATTATATTGCCTTGTATCCATGGTATATTATGAGTTCATTGAATTTTCATTAAAGACAACCTGTATCGATTAGCAATTATGTGAATTGTTTGTGAAACTCTTTTACTTGTATGGTTATTCTAATGTTGTCCCTGGTCAGAGTTCATGTGAGGACACACATGAATAATGGATCAGCACATTATTAGTTGATGACTATGTTTCACAAGTCATAGACATGGAGATGTCAAACTGATAATGTGGGCACATGTATGACATGGGGCTGGACTGACCCAACGTGAGATGTTGTTATTATCTCTATTCACATCATGTACGTTATGTCCTTAGATCTGAGATTGTTGTATGTATTCAAGATGTGAAATGACCTACTCAGGGACTATCAAACGCTACTCCGTAATAGGGTAGTTATAAAGGTGGTTTTCGGGTTTGTCGGGAAACATGCTATGAGACATAGACAATCAAGATGGAATTTGCCCCTCTCTATATGAGAGAGATATCACTAGATCACTCTAATGATTAGATCAAGAAATGCATGGCCATGCTTGGGTTAAGTGTTAACCTATGAGTTGGACCAAATATCATGAGGCAAGGGAATAACAAGTATGTGGTTTGTGGTGGTTCGTCTGATATGATCTTTGCGTACGCATAGGAGTTGACATGCCTTGCTAGAGGCCGCTATCAACTAATGGCCGAGTAGGAGTACTCGGGCCATGTCTATGTGTGCGTGTACCCATAGGGTCGCACGCTTAAGGGGCTGGAAGCCTAATTCGAATTGGATCCGAGTTAGACAAGGCTTAGGGTTACTAATGGGCCTCCAACTCAGGAGCTCATTAGGGACGCCTATAAATAAGTGGGGTGGGCAACGGGGCTAAGTAGGGCACGCCTTTTGGCAGCCGTCGCTGCCCATCCTACGCCCGCGCCTGCTGCTCCTCGCGGACCTAGCAGTCCGGAGGCACGACGCTTCCTCCCTGTACGTGTGGATACCTCGGAGGTGCTGCATCTGGAGCACAAAGACGAACCGCACGAAGGGGACGGACGTACGGACAACCTTGCAACTGCACGGCACTGCTACGATGCGTACGACTACATCGAGTCGCTTCCGCTGCACCTGCGTGTCTAGTGGTAATCCTGTGATCTATAACTAGCAGTAGATCCTGGTTTATGTGGTCGAATTTTTTGTTTTCCGGCTAGCGTAGCATCCTCATAACCCTGCACATGTTGTCTAGAAGTGGCTGATTGAGTGATAATTTGTAACGATTGAGATCTCTTGTCCTTTGTTTGAGTGATAATAGTATGTACATTTTTTCCTGTAGATACAAATGGGTAAAGAGAGACCCATTTCTTCATTTTTCAAGAAAAAAAGAGACGACGGGCCTATTATTGAGCAACCATCGATTCCTGCAAACTTAGTTGAATTAGAACCAAGGCAATATGAATACCAAGCAGATGAAGGTGAATGTGAACCTATTGTATTTCGAGGAATTGAATTCCTACAGCGAGATCCAGCATTACGCCGACAAATTTGGAAGTATCCAAGTAACCAGCAAGATGAAGTACAACGGGCATATTTGAAGTTAGGTCCAATGCAACCTAAACTTAAAAAATACAAGGGTTTTGGACCGCAGGGTCATAAGCGCCATTTCCAGTACAATTGGTTTAGTGATTTTCCATCTTGGCTGGAGTACTCAGAGAGCAATGGTCGTGCATATTGTCTTCTTTGCTTTGTGTCCAGCAAAAATATAAAGAAAAGAAGTGGCTTTGATGTCTTCACAGCACAAGGCTTTGACAGCTACAAGAAAGTTAATAATGGCAAAAATTGTGGATTCTTGGTTCACATAGGATCTGATTCTTGCTCAACACACAACAATGCAGTCACAGAATGTCATAACCTGTTGAATCAACCAAATCTTGTTGATAATATTATCAAGGTGGCAAGCAATCAAGAGAAAGAAAGAAATCGTCTACGGCTGAGAGCATCAATTGCAGCTGTCAGGTGGTTAACATTTCAATCTTGTTCTTTTAGAGGCCATGATGAGACACCTCAGTCAAAAAATAGAGGGAACTTTGTTGAAATATTAAAACTTCTTGCTGAATTTAATCCTGAAATTGCAAGTGTTGTGTTAGAGAATGCTACACAATTTGCAAAGTCCACATCACCTGATATCCAAAAGGAAATCTTGAGTATTTTTGCAATGAAAGTCAGGAAGCATATACGTGAGGAAATCGGGGATGCAAAGTTCTCTATTCTTGTGGATGAAACATGTGATGTTGCAAAAAGAGAGCAAATGCCAATTGTTTTCAGATTTGTGGATAATGATGGTATTGTACAAGAACGGTTCTTTGACTTGATACATGTGAAGAACACCAAAGCACTAACATTGAAGAAAGAATTATCTTATCTGTTGTCCAGCTATGCCTTTGATGTGCAGAACCTTCGAGGTCAAGGTTATGATGGCGCTAGCAACATGAAGGGAGAGTTAAATGGGTTGCAAGCACTTTTTCTCAAAGAATGCCCTTATGCATATTATGTTCACTGCTATGCCCATCGTCTACAACTTGCTCTTGTTGCTGCATCAAAGGATGTGGTTCCTGTTACCCAATTTTTCCAGAAATTGGTTTTTATTGTAAACACTGTTGACTCATCATCTAAGCGTCACGATGAGCTCCATGACGCCCAAATGGATGAACTTGCACGCTTGCTAGCTATTGATGAGCTTGAGACAGGACAAGGAGCAAATCAAATCTGCTCTCTGAAATGTCCAGGAGATACAAGGTGGGGTTCACACTTAGGTTCTATTGCTAGCCTTATGGATTTGTTCAATCCTGTGAGTTCAGTTCTACAAAATTTAGCTTCCGACTCATCAGCTGGTGCAAACCGTGCCGATGGTGATACTGCTTTCAACTACTTGACATCTTTTGAGTTTGTATTTGTCCTACTGATGATGAGAGAAATAATGGAGATCACAGAACAACTAGGTCAGGCTTTACAAAAGAAAACACAAGACATAGTGAATGTATTCGACTTGTGCAATCCACAAAAAGTTCTACTTGAAGAAATGAGATCAGATGATGGATGGGAAAATTTTATTTCTGGCGTTGTTGAGTTCTGTTTGGGTCATGAAATTGACATTCCAGATATGGAAGCAACATACATTATGCGTGGTGGTCGTGATCGTCGTCAACCAGATCATTTTACCAATGACCGCTATTTTCGAGTGGAGATATTTTGGGCAACAATTGATACTCAGCTAGCTGAATTGAACCTGAAGTTCAATGAGAAGGTGATGGACCTTTTGTCCATTAGCACTACATTAATACCAAAAAACGGATTTCCATCTTTCCGTGCTAGTGAGATATGCAAAGTTGTTGAGAAGTACTACCCAGCAGATTTCAACCAACAAGAGAAGCTTAGATTAGAGTATCAGTTGAAGCATTTTGTTGTTGATGCTTCCAACAGTGAAGAGCTGAAAAATATTGCAACCATAGCTGAACTGTGTCGATGCCTTGTTGCCACAGGACGCCATAGGACTTCTAACATGATCGATAGATTGCTTCGGTTGCTGCTTATTCTTCCAGTTTCAACAGCTAGTGCTGAGCGCGTTTTTTCTATCTTGAAGATCACTAAGACAAGACTACGAAACAAGATGGAAGACGAATTTCTTGCCAATAACTTGGTAGTACACATAGAAGGCGAGATCGCAAGAGACTACAGCTATGAAGATATAATTACTGATTTCCGGAATTTGAAGAAAAGAAAAGTGGACTTTTAACGAGTGCTAGTTCTATGGGTTACTTGTCTTTTGGTATATATATATACTAATATGATACTGTAATGGGTATCCTATGGACAATAGACCATGGTCACCTGTGTTTTGTTAATTGTGACCTAATTATAGTAGTATAGAACTAAAACTTATTTCTATGGAACTTGTATACATGTTGGTCAGTTAGTCTATATGGTCTGGATTTGACAAATGGCCCCCCCTGTATTTGGCTCCAAGCGCCGCCACTGCTTCCACACTCTCTGTACAACTTGTCTAGGCTACAAGTTTTCTCCATTGATTCAAACTCCCTGTCTGGAACTATTCCCAGTAATATTGGCGATAGGCTCCCCAGCATCAGAACTCTGAACTTTGGTTACAACAAGTTCCATGGAACTATCCCACCCTCACTCTCCAAAATCTCTGCTCTCACGTTTCTGCAACTCGCGCTAAACAGTTTTAGTGGGCGCGTTCCTCCTACTCTGGGGAGATTGAAAGGTCTCGTTACCCTAAACTTGTCCGACAACAAGCTAGAATCAAGTGACAGGGAGGGGTGGGAATTCATGAAGATGCTAGCAACTGTAGCCAGCTTCGGACCTTGTATATTGACAATAACTCCTTCAGTGGACAACTTCCTAGTTCAGTTGCAAACCTGTGGACAACTCTCCGGAATCTTTTCTTAGGAAACAATAGGATTTCTGGGTTTATTCCATCTGACATAGGTAATTTGGTTGGTCTGCAAGTACTTGCGATTATGAATATTCCCATATCCGGAGGGATTCCAGAGAGCATTGGTAGGCTTCAAAACATGGCCGCTTTATACCTTTACAACACCAGCTTGTCAGGCTTTATACCAACGTCACTGGGAAATCTTACAAAGTTGAATACACTTGCTTTATACAATGACAACTTGGAGGGTCCAATTCCAGCAAGCTTGGGGAACTTGAAGAACATGTTTATTCTTGATCTCTCAGCGCAGAAACTGAATGGTTCAGTCCCCAGAGAGGTTTTCAAACTTCCTGCACTTTCCTACATCTTAAATTTGTCACACAATTCGTTGTCTAGGCCACTTCCTACTGGAGTTGGTAGCCTGGCAAACCTTAACGCATTGTTTCTGTCAGGAAACCAGTTGTCTGGCAACATACCTGATAGTATTAGAAACTGCAAATCGTTGGAATTGTTGTTGCTGGATCAGAACTCGTTTGAAGGCAGGGTGCCTCAATCTTTGGAGAATTTAAAAGGTCTTTCTGTTCTCAACGTGACCATGAACAAGATGTCTGGGAGTATTCCAGATGCCCTTTGTAGTATTGGCGGCATACAAGAATTGTATCTAGCACACAACTTGTCTGGATTGATCCCCACATGTCTTCAGAATTTGACATCTTTGTCAAAATTAGATCTGTCCTTTAATAATTTACATGGTGAATGTTACGGCTGGACCTACTACTGTTGCGAGTCCGGCACCAGATGCTGAAGACGGAGTTGAGCCGCAGCAGGAGTATGGGCCGGAGCTGCGAAGGTCCAACTGGCCCAGACTTCCAACCCGGCGCTTCATGGGCAGCGACTGGGGCAAGGCTGAAGCAGCGACTGGGCCAAGGCGTGAAGCCTCAGCATATATACGGAATGTTGAGAGAAGGGAGGCATGAAAAGATTATTGTAACCACTCTTGTCTTCTCCTGCAAGCTTCCTCTGATTACCCAACCCCGTGCTCTGCTGCCTTTCCTCTGCTCCATCCCTGCTACCTCGCCTAACTCTGTATTACCGATATTCTGAATACTAGAACTCACTTGAGATCGTAACAAATTGGTACTCAGAGCCAAATCCTGCAGCGCCACGAAACCACCATTTCCTTGCCTGTTCGCTGCTCAGCGTAGAGATCGTCGCCGGAGTTTCCGCTGGAGCCCCACGAGATCATCCACGATCACTTCACCCGGTTCCGCAAGCAGTTGGGCGATATGGATCCCAACACCAAGCTCATCCTCGACGAACACCGATCCGTGCAGGCGAATCTCACTGCCCGCATGGATTTGGTGGAGAACTCCGTCGGCAAGCGCGTCGCCTCCCTGGAGGACGCGGCTAAGGCGTTCGACACTTGGCGCACGAAGATGGATGCGACCATGGACGAATTGCGTGCGGAGGTGGGTGTGATTCGGAAGACGGACGAGAAGGTGGAGACATTGCGGGAAGAGATGACCGCCCTACGCAAGTCCGTGAGCCGCTCCGTCCTCGACGCCGCGCCGGCCGTCCCAACCGGTGTGCTGTCGTCGCCTCCAAAGGTGTCCGCGGCGACGATTCCCGCCGGCTGGACCAAATTCAACCTGTTAGGGCACCGCGAGGGATCAAGCCACCGGGGATTCGAGTATCCAACTCAATCCCCGGTCAAGGGTATGCTCACTCCGCCTAATCCTGATCCAAAACCCAAGCTTCTTCGTTCTTACTCTGGATCAGCCCTCGTGGCGGGTGCTCCCAGTGGATCGGGTGGGGGTGATGGCTTCCCGCGCCGCACTTGGCATGGGGAAGGGGTTCCTGGTGGCAATTGGCATAGGGAGGGAACTCACGAACACATACTCAAAATGAATTTTTCCCCCATTTGATGGTGAGAACCCAAAATTGTGGCTAGGACGTTGTTTGGATTATTTTGACATGTACACGGTACCTCACCACCGCTGGGTTAAGGTCGCCACCATGCACATGACCGCGGCCGCGGCTCGCTGGTTCCAATCGGTGGAAGATCAGATTCATCAGGGGACTTGGGAATTCTTTTGTCAGGCTGTCATGGAGCGCTTTGGTAAGGATCAGCATGCTCTTCTGATCCGCCAGCTCTTCCACATATACCAAGCTGGGTCTGTGCAGGAGTATATTGATAAGTACACTGGGCTTGTTGAGCAATTGATCGCCTATGGCCACAATACCGATCCTCTATACAATGCTATGCGTTTTGTTGATGGCCTCCGTGCTGATATTCGTGTTGTTGTACATTTGCAACGTCCTGCTACTCTGGATACTGCCTGCATGCTCGCCTTGTTGCAGGAAGAGTTGATGGAGCCGGGACGTCGGCGGGATGTTCGGAGGCCAGAGCCATTCACCTTTGCCAAGGCGGTGCCATGGGGTCCCTTGCCCCTTCCTCCGCCGCCCCTACGAACTGCACGCCAGGACAAGCTGGTCGCGCCAGGAGCTGTGCCTAATGACAAGCGCGGCCGTGGGATTGAGTCCAAGCTGAACAACCTGCGCGACTACCGCTGAGCTCGAGGCCTCTGCATCCATTGTGGCGACAAATGGTCCTGCGATCACAAGTGTTCAGAGACTGTCCAACTCCATGTCTTGCAGGAGTTCTGGGACATTTGTCATTCGGATGACTGCTCAGATTCTGCATCAGTCCAAGATGATGATGCACCACAGTGCGTGGCTATTTCCAGGGCAGCATCAGGTAGTACTCGACCTGCTTGTGCTATTCAGTTTTTGGGCACTATGCAGGGACATCAGGCTCGGATTTTGGTGGATTCCAGAAGCACTCAAACTTTTGTCAGTCAAACTTTGGCCTCTCAGCTGTCTGGGGCATCTACTTTTAGTCCTGCTCTCCATGTCACCGTAGCTGATGGATCTCAATTGCCTTGTTGTTCCCAAATTAAACAGTTGTCTTGGTCTGTTCAGCAATGTGACTTTGTTTCCGTAGCCAAGATTTTGCCTCTGACATCGTATGAGCTGATTGTTGGAATGGACTGGTTGGCTTCTTGCAGCCCGATGCAGGTAGATTGGCACCGCAAATGGATGATAATTCCCTATGGTCAAGGCCACCATTTCTTGCAAGGCGAGCTGCTGAGTCTACCTGCCGGTTCTGTCATTCAGGTTACCACTCTATTGTTGGATGACGCTATAGCTTGTCAGGAGTCTGTTTCGTCTGAGATTGCAGACCTATTAACTGAATTTCAGTCTGTCTTTGCTCCTCCGGCTGGCTATCCGTCGACACACCATTGTGATCATGCCATTCCATTGATACCTGGTGCCAGTCCATTCTCAGTAAGGCCCTACCATTACTCTCCCTTGATTAAGGATGAAATTAAGCGTCAAGTTACTGACATGTTGCAAGCCGGCATTAACCAGCCCTGTTCTAGCCCATTCTCTTCATCAGTTTTGCTGGTCAAGAAAAAAGATGGCATGTATCGCTTTTGCGTGGATTTCAGATAGCTCAACGCCATCATAGTCAAAGCTAAATATCCAGTACTAGTCATTGAAGAGCTCCTCGATGAACTCACACATGCATCTAGGTTTTCTTGTCTTGATCTGACAGTGGGATACCATCAGATTCGTTTGAAGAGTGGGGAAGAATTCAAAACTGCTTTTCAAACTCATACCGGCCATTACGAGTTTCGTGTCATGGCCTTTGGTCTCACATGAGCTCCGGCCACCTTTCTCAATGTTTTGAACACTACTCTACACCCTCTATTGCGCAAATGTGTCCTCGTTTTCTTCGACGACATTCTCATTTTCAGTCGTTCCTATGAAGAACATGTTGAGCATTTGCGGTTGGTCTTTCAGTTGCTTCAGCAAGATCAGTGGCAAGTGAAGATGTCCAAATGTCACTTTGCACAACGACAGCTTCGTTATTTGGGGCATGTTATCTCAGAGGAAGGAGTGGCCACTGACCCCGATAAGGTTCAGGCTATTTTGCAATGGCCTGTTCCACAGTCAGTTAAGGAATTGCGTAGTTTTTTGGGCCTCGCAGGATACTATAGACGCTTTGTTAAGCACTTTGGCATCATATCAAAACCCTTGACGGATCTTCTTCGCAAAGGTGTTGTTTATGTATTGACAAATAGCCAGGACAAGGCCTTCTCAGCTCTGAAGCATGCTCTGACAACTGCCCCGGTGTTGGCCCTGCCAGATTTCAACCGCCCTTTTGCTGTGGAAACTGATGCTAGGGGTACTGGGATTGGTGCAGTGCTTATGCAAGGGGGTCATCCCTTGGCTTTCCTGAGCAAAACCTTGGGACCCCGCTTGCAAGGGTTATCCACATATGAGAAAGAATATATGACGATCTTGTTGGCACTAGAGCACTGGCACAGTTATCTGCAACATGCCGAGTTTCAGATCATCACCGATCATCGTAGCCTAGTGCAGTTGACAGACCAAAAGGCTTCACACACCCTGGCAGCAAAAGGTCTTTACCAATCTCATTGGCCTACAGTATCGGATTGTCTACCGCAAAGGCGCAGATAATGGCGCGGCTGATGCGCTATCCCGTTGTCCTTCTGCGCAAGTGGCTGCGCTGTCAGTTTGTCAGGCCCAGTGGCTGGAGGCAGTGGTGGAATCGTATTCTCAAGATGCTCGAGCCCAGGAATTGCTTGCCAAGTTGGCCATGGCACCGGATTCAGTAACCAACTTTACTCTTCGTGATGGACTGCTGCGTTACAAGTGTCGTATCTGGGTGGGGGCTGACCCTGAGTTGCAAACTCGGTTGATTAAAGCGGTGCATTCTACTGCTATTGGTGGACACTCTGGCATGTCAGTCAATCTTTGCCTGGACCGGCATGAAGTCAGCCGTTCAGTCTTTTGTCGCTGCTTGTCTTGTCTGCCAACAAGCTAAGCCTGACCATTCCAAGCTGCCCGGTTTATTGCAGTCGTTGCCAGTTCCTAACAGCACCTGGTCTGTGATATCCATGGACTTTGTTGAAGGGCTTCCATCCTCCCAAGGTCCTAACTGCATACTGGTGATAGTGGATCTTTTTTCCAAGTATGCTCACTTCTTGCCTCTCGAGCATCCTTTTACTGCTCGATCAGTGGCTCAATCTTTTATCTCTCAAGTATATAAGCTGCACAGTATGCCGCAAGCCATTGTCTCGGATCGAGACAAAGTCTTTACGAGTCATTTCTGGCGTGAGCTATTTCAGTTGGCTAGAGTTGAGCTGCGGATGAGTACTGCTTATCATCCGCAAATGGATGGTCAAACCGAACGGGTCAATCAATGTGTTGAGACGTTCATGCGTTGCTTCGTGCATGCCTGCCCGCATCAGTGGCGTCAGTGGTTGGATCAAGCCGAATTTTGGTATAATACCAATTGGCATTCCGCTTTGGGGCGTTCTCCTTTTGAGGTATTGTATGGCTATGCACCGCGCCATTTTGGCATTGCCACTTCTTCAGACACAGACATTCCTGATTTGGCTACTTGGTTGTCTGACCGAGCCCTGATGTCTGAGGTGATTCGTCAGCATCTGAACCACGCTAAGCAGCATATGAAGAAGCAAGCTGATGAGCATCGGTCCGAACGTCAGTTTCAGATTGGTGATCT
Organism: Miscanthus floridulus; assembly: GCF_019320115.1. Classification (NCBI taxonomy): domain Eukaryota; kingdom Viridiplantae; phylum Streptophyta; class Magnoliopsida; order Poales; family Poaceae; genus Miscanthus; species Miscanthus floridulus. The sequence continues at coordinate 14,557,261 of NC_089584.1, read as the reverse complement.
GGTATTCGTCAAAATCCAGCCATACGTGCAATCCTCCTTAGCACAGCGCAACAATCAGAAGCTTGCCTTCAAATTCTTCGGGCCATACCGTATTCTGGCTCGCGTGGGAGCTGTAGCTTACAGACTTGAGCTTCCGGCTTCTTCTTCGGTGCACCCGGTGTTCCATGTTTCACAGCTCAAGAGGTCGGTGGGAACTCATCATTCTGTCACCAGCCATCCACCTTCTGAGGCGGTTCTTTGGAGTGTTCCTGAGCGGATTCTTCAGACTCGATCCATCATCAAGGGTACGCATTCTATCACTCAAAGATTCATTCAGTGGTCTAACTTGCCAAGGTCTCTAGCTACTTGGGAGGACTTGGAGTTTCTACGGCAGCAGTTTCCTCGCGCCACCGTCTGGAACCGGCTCTGCGCGCAAGGGAGGGGGAGTGTTACGGCTGGACCTACTACTGTTGCGAGTCCGGCACCAGATGCTGAAGACGGAGTTGAGCCGCAGCAGGAGTATGGGCCGGAGCTGCGAAGGTCCAACCGGCCCAGACTTCCAACCCGGCGCTTCATGGGCAGCGACTGGGGCAAGGCTGAAGCAGCGACTGGGCCAAGGTGTGAAGCCTCAGCATATATACGGAATGTTGAGAGAAGGGAGGCATGAAAAGATTATTGTAACCACTCTTGTCTTCTCCAGCAAGCTTCCTCTAATTCCCCAACCCCGTGCTCTGCTGCCTTTCCTCTGCTCCATCCCTGCTACCTCGCCTAACTCTATATTACCGATATTCTGAATACCAGAACTCACTTGAGATCGTAACAGTGAAGTGCCAGAAAAGGGTATTTTTGAAAATAGAATGAACCTGTCCGTTCAAGGGAATGATGGCCTTTGTGGTGGAACACCTCAGCTTCATTTAGCTCCATGCTCCATGTTTGCTTCAGAAAAGAAGAAAAGGCATTTTTCGAAGTCCCTTATGATTACCCTAACATCAATCAGTGTGCTTGTAGCTTTAGTTTCAGTAGTTATACTTATTAAGTTGATCCACTCGAAGCTCAGAAAAAGGCATGAAACTCAACTGACATCCACAACTGAGGAACAGTATGAAAGAGTTTCTTATCATGCATTGTCAAATGGGACCAATGGACTTTCTGAGGCCAGTTTGCTTGGACAAGGAAGCTATGGCATGGTTTATAAATGTACTTTACATGATCAGGGCACTACAGTAGCTGTAAAGGTGTTTAACACACAGCAGACTCGGACTATTAGAAGTTTTGTGGCTGAATGTGAGGCACTGTGAAGGGTGCGTCACCGTTGTCTTATAAAGATCATCACTTGCTGCTCAAGCATCACTCACCAGGGTGAAGAGTTCAAGGCACTAGTTTTTGAGTTCATGCCAAATGGTAACCTGAAGGGGTGGCTTCACCCTGAATCTGACACACTTGCTCAAACAAATACTCTTAGCCTTGAACAAAGGCTACAGGTTGCTGTCAATATCTTCGATGCTTTGGACTATCTTCACAATCACTGTCAGCCATCAATCATTCATTGTGATCTCAAGCCAAGCAACATCCTTCTTGCAGAAAACATGAGTGCCCGAGTTGGAGACTTCGGCATATCAAGAATCCTTCCAGACAATGCTAGTAGAACCCTGCAAAATTCAAGTAGCACAACTGGAATAAGAGGCACCATCGGTTATGTTGCTCCAGGTAATTGAAATAGTTATTTTTTACTTGTACATTATTCCTAGTTCTTGTATGAACACGGCATGTTGACTTTTTTTTGTTGCAATCATAGAGTACGGTGAAGGTCCTTTTGTCTCAACACATGGTGATGTTTATAGCCTCGGTATATTGCTGCTCGAGATGTTTACCGGAAGGAGCCCAACAGATGAGATATTCAATGACTCGTTAGATTTGCACAAGTTTTCAGAGAATGCTCTTCCAGAGAGAATATGGGAGATAGTTGATCCGACAATCTGGATGCACATAGATGCTAACAATAGAACTACAAGAAGTGGAATTCAGAAATGCTTGGTTTCTGTTATTGTTCTTGGAATATCCTGCTCAAAGAAACAACCTAGAGATCGGATCCTGATACAGGATGCAGCTATTGAGATGCTTGCCATTAGAGATTTTTACCTTAAATTTTCGGGATCTCATTTGGTGGATCACAAAGGAGTAGCAATAGTTCACGGCGATTCTCCACAATAGTGAATACGTAGGACATGAAATGGGCAAGATACCTGTAGGTGATCACTTACCTGAAATAACTGAAGATGTACTTGAAGTTTCAGCTCTATAACTATTCCCTGTCTTTTTTTGATACATGCAGGTATAAAGGACATTCAGAAAATGTGTCAAATAGACTGGATCAATAATTTTACCAAATGTCTGTATGACAATTTTTGTAGAGAATTTAGTAAGATGTATGAATCAAAGTGTAACGACCCAACATGCGTTCTTGAGAATCATCCTCATCATGATCATTGCATCATGTAAATTATATTTTTGCAAAACTAATTTTCAACAGTTATTAAGTCTGGCACTATTGTGCAATTGATGGTGGTCCAGATCGATATGGCCACCGGACAGTCCAGCAACTGCAGCGCCAACCAGAGAGTCGTTTCCAGACGGTTTTTTTTAATCCTTTTTTATTTAATATTTTAATAATAATTGCTCCTAAATTTTTTTGTAGATCTAATCCGCTGGCGCGACCAAATAACGTTGTCGCGTCACATGCAATGGCGCGGCAACATCTGCCACGTTAGACGGCGTTTCCAACGTGAAAAACGTTGTCACGCCACTCCCGCTGGCACGACAGTATTGTTCTGTCGCACCATCGGGAGTGGCGTGACAAGACTAAATCTTTGAAAAATCATAACTCTTTGATACGACATTGGATGAAGATGAAATTTACATGAAAATTGTAGCTCTCGATTAGATCTACAACTTTGTAGTTTTAAGTTTTTTCATTTAAGGACGTTAAGATGCTCAAAAAATAATATAAAATTTCAGGAGCATAATAACCACGTACTAGTACTTGTCGTATTAGAAAAATAATATTGTTTTTATATGTTGTCAAATGAAGATAATTTTTACATGAAAGTTGTAGCTCTCAATGAGATCTACAACTTTGTGGTTTTGAGTTTTAACATTTGGAGTCGTTAAGATCGTCAAAAAAATAATATAAAATTTTAAGAAAATAATAACAGCGTACTAGTACTTGTCACATTAGAAAAATAATATTGTTTCTGTATGTTGTCAAATGAAGATATTTTTACATGAAAGTTGTAGCTCCTAATGAGATCTACAACTTTATAGTTTTGAGTTTTAACATTTGAAGTCGTTAAGATGTTTTAAAAAATAATATAAAATTTTAGTAGCATAATAATCACGTAATAGCGCTTGTTGCATTAGAAAAATAATATCATTTTTGTATCGTGTCAAACGAAGGTACTTTTTATATCAAAACTGGAGCTTCGAACAAGATCTACAACTTTTATTTAAAAATTAGTTTTACGTGACATCAAATAAGAAATATACGCTTTTTCTAAAAAGATAAGTTTTGATACACGATTAATATGCTGTTAAAAATTTATATTAGTTATTAGAGTATGTTAACGACCTCAAATATGAAAACTCAAAACTATAAACTTGTAGATCTCGTTGAGGGCTACAATTTTGATATAAAATGTATCTTAATTTAACACCATACAAAAAAGATATTATTTTTTAAATGCGGTAAGCGTTGGTACATGATTATTATGGTGCTGAAATTTTATATTAATTTTTTGAGTGTCTTAACGGCCTCAAACGAAAAAACTCAAAACTAGAAAGTTGTAGATCTCATTGAGATCTACAATTTTCGTATAAAAATTATCTTTATCTGACATCTTATTGAAGAGTTATGTTTTTTTCGAAAATTTAGTCTCGTCTATTGTCACGTCACCGGGAGTGGCGCGATAAGCTTTTCCATGTCGGAAACGCCATCCAACATGGCAAATGTTGCCGCGCCACATGCGTTGGCGCGACAACGTTGTTTGGTCACGCCGCGACCAAAAAGATCAGATCTAAAATTATTTTTTGAAGTAGTTATTATTAAAATATTGATTAAAAATGATTAAAAATAAAAATTCTTCACGGTCCAACAAAGACGTGGACAACTCGCCAGGACACGAAACCTTCAGAGTTGAGCTGTCCAACTCTCCTCTTCTTTGGTTCAACCCATCAGCCCAATGTGGCTACACAGCACGACTCAACAAAAGTTCTCGGCGCCTCCCGGAGCGCAGTGCCCGTTGCCTGGCCGCAGAGGGGATTTTTTTTCTTAAATACGCAAAAGATTTACGCATGTAAGTAGAAATGTTTGATATGACAATGTGGTTCTGCGAGCGCTCTAGGAGGTATACAGGATTACAGTCGTGGGCTGGATTAGCATATAGATACAGATTTCGATATTACACAAACGAGACTAATGGACAGTGACACAGCCTAGGAAGAAGGCTTGCACTTCTGTTGCTGCCGGCACTACTCATTCCAGACGCCGTGGAAGAGGGGATTTTGAGAGGGGGCACTGTGTAGCGCCCATTGCCTCGCCACCACAGGGCCACCTGTCAAGAACTCCTTTTGTCCTTCATCGACGACGTCTTCCAAAAGGGCCTCGTCCGATCCGATCTGCGCCAGGAGAGCTCGTAAAAGCATGCTATCTCCGAGCGCACCTCCATATCCGCATCCTCTATTCCTCTTACTTGCATGTTTCCTCCATCCGCTATTTCAAGGAGTAGGGTGGCGTTTCCACTCTACAGTGGTGCCTCCTACTCCTATCTATTAGCATAAGTGACAGTAGTGAACAGAAACATAAACTTATTGATGACGGTTTCTGGGTAGACTGTAGTTAGTTCCGTAGTTGACTTTTGCACCATCAACCTGGGATAGTAGGCGATTTCTGTTGGACTAATGATTGTTGTGAAGAAATGGAATAGAGGATTGGTTATTGCTCAGGATGTGAAATGATTGCTATGTGCGTGGTAACTCTAACTCCGTAACTCGTACATGCAATTGCTTGTTTCCAACTGTGAAATTCCTGTAGTGCATCAAAATAGGAAATCTTTGCACCAACTATGGTTGATGTGCGGTATGCCACTGCTGTGGAGCTTCAAACATTGCATGCGTAAATGTGCAAATTATGCATGTGTTGCCTTTTAGTTTTCACTCTAATCTAATGAAAGAAGTACAGATCTGAGCATGTATGGCTTTATTCATTTCAGGTAACATATTACATCTGTTGGAATGGAACCGTTGAGGCGGTTGTATGTCAAGATCAAGGGATATCAGATGCTTCATTGTCCCTATGGTTGCTGGAATATTGATCCTTACAGGTTTGCATGGTATGCATCAAGGATAGTTGAGATCCAGAGTGAGATGAGAAAGAGATGAAAAGCACCCGAAACCTTCCCAAATTTGAGAGAGACAGGAGAGTTGCGTGTACCAAAAGGGATTGCACGGATATGTTTTTAGAATAAAATAATTTCTTTATTCCGATAACTAGAAAAGTTTGCATATAATCCTTTTTTATTGAAAATCAACTTTCAGTTTCAGCCTTTGGCTAGAACACGTTGACCAGAAGCAATAAAGGAATGGAGAGTGAGCGCTAAGCGGCTAAGCCTATTATTAGAAGACAGACGGCCATCTGTGTCGTGTTTTCAACAAAAAATATATACGACTTGGTCAACGTGTTTAAAAGTACAAACGATTGTTCTTCTTCTTTTTTCTCAACCGCAACCCTTGTATATAAATAAAAAATAAACTAATGTCTTGTTTAGATCTGCCAAAATTTTACGTCTTATCCCATCGAATGTTTAGATATATACATGAAGTATTAAATATAGATTAAAAAATAACTAATTATACAGATTACGACTATTTTGTGAGACGAATCTTTTAAGCCTAATTAGTTCATGATTTGATAATAAAGTACTATAGTAACACATGTGCTAATGATGAGTTAGTTAGGCTTAATAAATTTATCTCCTGGTTTTCTTAAAGATTCTATAATTTATTTTTTTTTATTAGTATCTCAACCGCTCCGTGACACCCAAAACCTCTAAACAAGGCTTTATAGAGAAGGGAGGCAGCTGGCGCGCACAACCACCGCCATGATTCGCCTGTGCCCACCCACGAAGCTGTTGGCAAGTCAACATCATCTATTGCTCCCTTGTCCAAAAACAAGAAAAAAAAAAGAGAAAGAAAACATAATCTATTTTTTTCGTCCCACTCCACCTCCACATAGCCACATTCGTACGTACTCGGTACTCCTATTTTAAATGAAAGCCGGGAAACACTGGACGACACAGGGCCACAAGGCAGCCATCACGATGGCCCCGTCCTCGCTTCCCCACCTCCTCTTCCTCCTTGCCTTGACGTCGTCCGTCGCCGTCCTCGCTGCCGCCGCCGCCGCCGGCAGCGAAGGCGACCACCACGGCCTGACGCACATCCACCTGTACGTGCACGAGACGTACACCGGGGCGAACGCGACGGCCACTGCCGTGCTGCAGTCCCCGCTGGGCGCCAACTCGTCGTTCGGGAGCATGGGCGTGGTGGACGACGAGATACGCGTCGGCCCGGACCGGTCGTCGCAGCTCGTGGGGCGGTACCAGGGCGTCTTCTTCGGCACGAGCCTGGAGCTGGGCAAGGGCTACCTGACGTCCATCACGCTGGTGTTCACCGCCGGCGAGTACGGCGGGAGCACGCTGTCCGTGCAGGGCCCCCTGCTCGGGTTCACCGGCACCATCGAGCGCGCCGTGGTCGGCGGCACCGGCAAGTTCAGGCTCGCGCGCGGGTACATGCTCTTCAAGATGATAAGCAAGCCGACGCCGGAGACGGACGTCAACGAGATCAACCTGTTCGTGCTCATGCACCCTGCTGGCAAATACTAGCACACACCTTGAGACTTGAGTGAGTAGTGTGGGCTAGTGGCTACCGCATTATTGGGCAGTGGGTGAAGTGTCTATGTCCAATCAACATCAGTCTGTTTTCGACGACGTGAAGTACATCCAACTGTTTCAGATTTGTTTGTCTTGATGAAACCCAGTAAACACGCAATTTCCTTGTCCTCTGAAAAAAGATTTCCTTGGCCTAAATTGAGGTGTTCTGTTTCTTGGGCAGAGTCAATCATCAACCTTTGCTTATTCCTGTTGGGCTTCCTTATCTCTTTGTTCTTCCTAATCCAATGATGAACTGTATAGGGTCAGCAGATACACCTTCAGTTCTCCACCGATCCGTCATCTCTCTACACCTTCAGCTTAAAAAAAATTATAGCAGCCAATCAAGCAACTAGTTTGCCAAATCCAAATATGAAAACCTGGTAATGCGCAACTTCACCAGCGTACAATGGTACAAGTAGTTTTTTTTTTCGAGAACGCACTTAGCACATGTTTCCACAATGGTACAAGAAGCAAGTATAACAAATAATAATTGTGTTGATTTCATCATTGTCATAGGCTCATAGCTATGAATGAAGGTTCTAAACCGTACAATGATTTAGTTCAGAACTGGGCCTCCTGCTTTGCTGCTTCTATGATTTTGAACATCAGAAACTTAATCAGAATAAGAGGATTCGGCGGCTTGCTTGCTTCTCTTCCAGATCTCCGTCCAGCTAGCTGGCAACCATGAGGTACGCGTCTCTGATCGCACACATCTCCACAGCAGCATCCCCCATCGCCATTCGCTCTCTTGGCTGCTCCTTTGAGCAGGAGACGCCGAGCCGGATCACTGAAACCAAGCACTCCTCGCTCCGGCTTCTAATTTTGGCAGCATCAGCAGTATCTTTTGCCTTAGCTTCTTCATGCAGCCAGATTACTGGATAGGCTATCTCCGAGGCTCCTTTGGGAAGAGCGGCTTCGGCGAACCTATGAAGGTCCAACGAGTCTTTGAACATGTCGTCAGTAGGGTTCCTCCCGGTGAACATCTCAAGCAACAGTATGCCAAGGCTGTAGACATCCCCAAGAGTTGAGACAGATCGACCCTCGCCATACTCTGCAGTGTCATTCAAATTTCGGGCATTAGTTTATTTCGTCGATGGATTCAGTACACATGCAGAGGCAGCTAGACATGACAGAATGGAAGTTAGAGACCGAAGGTAACATTGTGAGTAGGAACTTCTGTTACCTGGAGCGACATAACCAATGGAGCCCCTCAGTCCAGTGAAGCTGACTGAATTTAGCAGGGTTTTACTAGTGCCATCAGAAAGGATTTTCGATATGCCGAAATCTCCAACCCGGGCACTCATATCCTCTGCAAGGAGGATGTTACTTGGCTTGAGGTCGCAATGGACTACCGGTGGCTGACACTGATTGTGAAGATATTCTAGAGCATCCATGATGTCTACAGCAATGTCTAGTCTCTGAGCTAGGCTGAGCGTATTACTCAGAGTGTGTACTTCAGATACTGGATGCAGCCAATCATTTAGACTACCGTTCGGCATGAACTCAAAAACCAGTGCCTTGAATTCTTCACCTTGATGATTGATGCTTGAACAACAGGTGATGATCTTTATGAGACAACGGTGACGTACCCTTCGCAGTGCCTCGCACTCAGCCACGAAACTTCTGGTGGACCCAGACTGTCGTATGTTAAACACCTTTACAGCTGTGGTAATACCTGATCATGTAAAGTGCATTTATAAACAGCACCATAGCTTCCTAGTCCGAGCAAATTAGCCTCTGAGAAACCACCAGTTCCATTTGACAATGCTTGATAAGAAACCCTTTCGTACTGTTCATCAATTAGTGTGGAAACGAGTTGGCTTGCCTTTCTTTGTCTGAACCTCTTGTGGATCAAATGAATAAGAGCAACTAGTATACCTAAGAATACAAGTGCGCCAATTGATATTAGGGTGGCCATAAGGGATCTTGACACTTGTCTTTTGTTATCCACAGCAGCCATGGAGCATGGAGCTATATGTAGTTGAGGCGCTCCGCCACAAAGCTCATCATTTCCGTGAATCGACAAGGACGTTGCATTTGCAAAAACACACCCTTTTGGCACTTCACCTTGGAGATCATTGAAGGACAAATCCAATTTCGACAATAGTGTCAGGTTCTGTAGAACTGCTGGAATCAAACCTGAAAAGTTGTTGTGTGCTAAATACAACTGTTGCAGGTTGCCAATACTAGCAAGGGCATCAGGAATACTACCAGACAGCATATTCATGGTCAGGTTCAGTAAGGCGAGACCTTTTAAGTTCTTCAGAGATTGAGGTATGATTCCCTCAAATGAGTTCTGATCCAGCAGCAGCCGTTCCAGTGAAATGCAATTTCCAATACTGTCAGGTATGCTGCTTGACAATTGGTTTCCTGATAGAATGAGTTGGTTAAGGTTTGCCAAGCTACCAACTTCAACTGGAAGTGGCCCAGACAATGCATTGTATGATAAGTCTAAGTACCAAGAAAGCTGAGGAAATTTTAGCACCTCTTTGGGAACTGAACCATTGAGTCGATTTGTTGACAGATCAAAGACAAATACATTCTTCAAGTTTCCCAGGCTCCTTGGAATGGGCCCCTCTAGATTGCCATAGTATGCATAAAGCCTGTTCAGCTGTGTAAGATTTCCTAGTGATGGAGGTATGAGGCCTGACAAGCTAGTGTTGTAAAGGCCCAACTCAACCAAGTTTTCTAGCCTACCAATGCTCTCCGGGATCGCTCCAAATATGGAGTTATTTGCCATCTCAAGTAATTTCAGACCAACCAAATTGCCGATGTCCGATGGAATAGCTCCAGAAATCCTATTGTCTCCCAGATAAAGAGTTTCGAGAGTCGTCGATAGGTTGGCGATTGAACCGGGCACTTTACCACTGAAAGAGTTGTTGCCAAGAATCAGATTCTGAAGCTGGCTGCAGTTCGTCAGGGAAGTGATGAACTCCCACCCTTGACTGTCGTTGGCTTGTAGCCTGTTGTCACCCAAGTCCAGGACAGTGAGACCTTGCAACTTCCCCAGAGCAGGAGGCACATGTCCAATAAATCCATTTCCTGCGAGGCCAAGTTCTATGAGAGCAGAGAGGTTGGAGACCGAAGGTGGGATAGCTCCACTGAACCGGTTGTAAGAGAAGCTAAGGGTTTCTATGCCAGGGAACCTGTCGCCAATATCAGCAGGGATAGTTCCAGACAGCATGTTGAATTCTACCCCGAAGTTCTTCAGCGATGACAGATTGTACAGGGACTGTGGAAGCATACCCAATAGGCTGTTCCCAAAGAGGAAAAGGGTCTGGAGGCCTCCAATGCTGCCAAGCTCATGTGGTACCGGACCCTCGAGTTGGTTGTCTGTCAGATCAAGGTAGTCCAGGGATGAAAGGTTACCTAGTGATCCTGGGATGGCGCCCGTCAGGCTGTTGTTGGCCAATAAGAGCCCCCGAAGATGCGTGAGCTTGTTGCCGAGCTCGACAGGGATGCGCCCATGGATTTGGTTGCTGCTGAGGCTCAACAGCAGTAAGCTGACGCAGGAGCTGAGGTTGGCGGGCAGCGTGCCGGAGAACGCATTGTAGCTCAGGTCCAGCACCTGCAGACGCGCTAGGCGGCCAATGCTCTCCGGGATCTCCCCCTGGAACCAGTTGGAGCTCAGGTTCAGCGTCCGCAGGAACGTGAGGTTCCCGATGGCCGGGGAGAGCGCGCTGGCGAGCCCGTAGGAGGGCAGGCTCAGCGACACCACCTGACCGCCGCCGCTGCACGCCACGCCTTCCCATCTGCAGACACCGGTGCTGGCGTTCCAGGAGGCCACCACACCGGAGCTGCTGCTGCCAGCGAGCTCAGCCTTGAAAGCGAGCATTGAACTGGCCTCGTCGCTGGCACTGCCGTGCGTTCCCCAGGAGGCCATTGCAATCATGACGAAGGTGGCGGCGCGCAGCAATCTCATGACACGCATTGCCATGGTGGTGCTGGGCTGGAGCGTAGCCAAGAGCTGGCTGAGCCTTGCCTTATGTTTATCCAAAAATAGAAAGGGGCCAAGCCTTTCTTGGTCAGAGTCAGAGCATGGGAGCGAGCAACTTGCTGTATTTTTTTAATCCTGATGGATGCGTGCTAATGCATGCAGCATGCAAATCCATCGCATCTGATTCGTGATCTGGTGAGACGTCGCTGCACGCTGCTTCCTTCAATCTTTGACTTTCACGTGTCCTTTCCAAGTTTGTTTTGGGCTTTGCCAGTTTCTGGGGATTTTTTCAACTAGATTAGAAACATGTTCCAACCTGTGGAGCATTAGCAATTAGCAAACATGTTCTGTTCCTAATCTGAGACAAACCTTTGATTCAGTTATATTCACAGAATTACCCAATTCTGCTCTAGCAATTATTCCTTCTGTTCAAAAATCTGCAAACAGATGAAGTAATTTCTAACATAAGGATATCTAAAACTCAACAATGAAAAGAAAATACAGTCAACAAAAAGCAAAGAGAAGTAGCTGGTAGTCGGTAGTCCAGAGGCAGCAAATTAGCAAAAGACAATAATAGATTTACCTGAGAATAGATTAGGACTGGCAGCGTGGAAGTGACCAAACACAACTGTGACAGTACTAGATGAGTTCCTGAGTAGCCAGGCAACGTATGATCTATAAATTTAACAGAAGAAAACGGAGGTACAAGTTAAGCAGAGGTATGCCAAAAATGAAGTGATTGTACCATCAGTTCAGTTTGTAACTGTTTGCCAGCCGTTTGAAACCAGCAGTACTAATTCAGCGTTTTCCAACTTCTATGGAAGATATAAAACATAATTTTATCCATAGTTTACTTGTCCATATGTTGGCAACAACTAGACAGCACACATAACAGATGAACAAGCAAATAATTTCACATGCCCCTCAGAGTACAAGCATGTAAAACAGTACTTGAAATTGTACTAATAATCAGACAAGCATACTCTAATATTGCAAGTCTGACAGAAAACCTTTTAATAATGTCAATGATTATTTGTTGATGAGTGATGATCTCCTTTAGCCCAAGATGTGACCCTTGTGAATTTTGGTATGGACACTGACACTGACATACAAGATACAGGACATTGTGATGTGTCATGTGCCCATTCAAAATGAATTCCCAGCATCCTCTGTCTATAGCATAGATGCAAGATGCCAATGAAGAGTGAACTATTTATGAACATGGGATAGTACTGACCGTGGAACCAGTTTTAGATTATTCCGTATCAATTATCATACTTACTTAGAGACTTGTCATCTGCGACAGCCCCATATTTCTTCATACATATAGCTTTCACCAGTATCTTGGTTCTTGGTTCTGAAATCATCCTGCACGACATCATCAGTGTCTATTATAGCGAATATTTTTTTTAATTTTAACATTTTTTATAAACTAATTTGAAATCTAACACTGTTTAATTTTTTTTTTCAAATCTAACACTTTTGGCCGCGCCTATTGCTATGGCGCGGCACACGCGCCATGCATGGTGGAGCGGCGAGAGAGATGACGGGGTGACGACCGAGATATTGACCGGTGACGTGGCAGGGTCTGCCGCGCCACCGATCTTGGCGCGGCGCCCCCGCACTCACGGGGCGGCAAGGGAGCTCGTACTGTAGATGTAGCCTGCTATGGCCTACTACTGTCCTAGCAGCGGTAGCCTTCAAAGCCTGCACTTGCTGTCTGCCCGACACGGTGCCAGCCTGCTGCGGCGCTGCCCGCCTCGGAGCCTCGCGAGTTATGGGCGCAAGTACCGGTAGTAAGCGCCACTGACACTTTGGTCAGCCGCGTAGCCCGCCCCCTGCTGGTCTAGCGACAGTTCTGCTGTGGGAGAGTACTACTCATACTACTAGCATGTTGCCTGACGTCCTGAACCTGGCCTTGTCTCCTCTTACTCGATGCTTACTGCTGGTGGCGAAGCGAGCAAAGTTGTCTCATAGGTACATAAGTTTGGGTTATGAAAGATGTATGACCCTGCTTGTACTCCTAAATTGATGAAAGATTGTCCCAGCTCAGCATTCCATAATGGACGCAGATACGCCGCGGCCCGTCACGTCCTTGCTAAGCGTGAGACTGCCAGGCAAGGCCAGGCCAGAACCGCAATCAGCTGTTCATTCTCTTTCCTCTACATACGACTGCAGGTAGGCACGGCCGCACGTGAACGAGTGAGACTGAACGTGAATAGCATGGATCAACAGTCCTAGTTCCCGACGACGTCACTATTAATAGTAAAAGATGACGTGTATAAAGAAAAGGGTAACTAATCAGGTAAGTAATATTTAATAGAGTAATATTAATTGTCTCATGCATGGTATATATAACATGAATAGTGCCTAATTAACGTAGTTCTTGTCATCTGGTGTTGAGTAGTAGTAAACCAAAGAGTCTTTATGCCTGAACAGTTAGTGCAGCATGAACAGCTACCTATATGTGCATGAACAACTACCTATATGTGCATGAACAGCTAGTTGAGCTTAGGATGACAGGCTAGTATGAGAGCTACAAGTACCAGCAGGTGGGACATTACCTGCTCATATCAGTCGTCCGGCTTTCACTTCAGCAAGCCCCAAGAACGAGTACACTATTGCTCAATGTGTATATGTGCTGGTTCGCTTGAGATGATTGAGCAAGATTATTTTAAGGCCATGGAACACTCAAATTTTATAACCACAAGGTTAAGATCTAATGATCAGAATTAATTCAAAGATAGAACATATAAATTACTATATTAAATATAGTATTTTTTATATAAAATACTGTATTAAATATTGTATTAAAATACTATATTAAATATAGTATTTTTACATTAAAAATATTGTATTAAATATTGTATTAAATGCAGTCGTATGTAGAGGAAAGAGAACGAACAGCTGATTGCGGTTCCGGGCCTTGCCTGGCAGTCGCGCGCTTAGCAAGGACGTGACGGGCCGCGGCATATCTTCGTCCATTATGCGGCTTGTTCGTTTGGTCGTAAACGATCGTAAATTTCTAGCCAGAATAGTATTTTTTTCTCACACCAAACCAGCTAGTAGTAATAATCCACGATCATATCAGCACCAACCGAACAGACTGATATGGGACAATCTTTCGTCAATTTAGGAGTACAAGCAGGGGTCATACATCTTTCATAACCCAAGCTTATGTACCTATGAGACAACTTTGCTCGCTTCGCCACCAGTAGTAAGCATCGAGTAAGAGGAGACAAGGCCAGGTTTAGGACGTCAGGCAACTAGTAGTACGAGTAGTACTCTCCCACAGTAGAACTGTCGCTAGAGCAGCAGGGGGCGGGCTACGCGGCTGACCAAAGTGTCAGTGGCGCTTACTACCGGTACTTGCGCCCATAACTCGCGAGGCTCCGAGGCGGGCAGCGCTGCAGTAGGCTGGCACCGTGTCGGGCAGACAGCAAGTGCAGGCTTTGAAGGCTGCCGCTGCTAGGACAGTAGTAGGCCACCGCAGGCTACATCTACAGTACGAGCTCCCTTGCCGCGCCGTGAGAGATGGCGCGGCGGCGCCGCGCCAAGATCGGTGGCGCGGCAGACCCTGCCACGTCATCGGTCAACGTCTCGGTCGTCACCACGTCATCTCCGTTGCCGCGCCACCATGCATGGCGCGACATAGGCATTTCGCCGCGCCATAGCAATAGGCGCGGCCAAAAGTGTTAGATTTGAAAAAAAAATTAAACTATGTTAGATTTCAAATTAGTTTATAAAAAATGTTAAAATTAAAATAATATTCATTATAGCAGACTCATTGAGCTTTCCTTGGGAGTCAAGTTCATGAACTGTAATAGCAAATGGTCGTTGATCTGGACCTAAAGCACTCCTCTCCTCCCCATTTCATACCCATTGGGAAGAAAATACATTATCCTTGTCCTTGAAGCTCATTTTTCCCCACCCCCACCCATACGAATTGAATGGATACCCACTGGGTGTTAGATTGATCTCTCAACCAATAAGCCCAACGGTCTATTGGGCCTTGGTCACGCGCCCTGAACGGGGGCGCCCAACCCTACATGGTTGGTGGGCCCCCGTCGCACTGCGCTATATAAAGAGATGGGGGGGCCGGTGGCTCGAGGTACGAGGTTCACCGTGAGCCGCAAACCCCACCGACAAACCCTAGACCGATCTAAGAGGGCGCGCAGCCAGCGACGGGAAGCTCCACTGACTTCGCCGTCGTCACTGCTACGCCGTCCGTCTGCACTGCATCGACGTTCGTGCAACCTCTACTCCACCCATCGCTGCCCGTGTGCTGCCTCCATCACCGAAGCTGAGATGGCCAGCTCAACCGCGACTCCCTCCGAGGGCTCAGGTTCAACAACAGCACCTCTCTCCTTTCTCCCACTCTCTGCTTATTCTAGTTCATCATGTTCAACAACACATCCGCCTAGATCTACCCTAGTCGATCCACAGAAACTAACAATGGTACCAGAGCCTTTCTAGTGGTAGATCTAGATCGGGGAAAGAAAGAAATTGAACCCTAAATCAGATCGGGTACGGGAAAAGTGGACACGGTTTCAACAAAAAAAGGAAACCCTAACCCTAGCAGTTAGTCAGCCTAGGGTGTAGATCTCGGTTTTCTGAATCAAAAGCAACGAAAAATGAATGAAAAGAAAAGTAAATTCGAACTCGATTCGGATTCAATAGAAGCAAACACCTAACCCTAACTCTAGAGAGCTCGGGAAAAGGAAAGAAAGAACCGATTTCAAATCGGGGGAAAAAGAAAACAGTGGCCATCCCAACCCTAACCCTAACCCTAATCGGCAAATCGGGCCAAAATCCGAACAAATGAATCAAAGAAAGGGGAAGAAAGGGAAGGGGGTGGCCTACGCTCGCCGCCGCGCGGCACCGCAGTCATGCTGGCGCGCGGGGAAAAGAAAGGCCGGCCAGGGCTCCGCTCACCGGGATCCAGCCATAGGGGCGCCGCGGCCAGGCCGCTCGACGGCGGCGCGCTCACCCGCTGGGGAGCGCGCACGCCGGCGAGGGGGCCGGCGACGGCGCCGGGACCTCGCTGCTTCGCCGTGGTCGCTCGCTCGGTGATGAACTGAGGAGAGAAGGGGAGAGCAGTGAGGCGAAGAGAGAGAGTGTGCGAATGGAAATGGAGGTTAGGGTTTCAGGGGATCGCTGCTGCTGCCGATTTTATTCCTCCGAAACATGTGCTGTGCTGTCGGATCTCGTTGCCCTGAGATCAATGGCCAGGAGGGCTCGGGCCTCTTTTGGCCCAGCCGGGCGCTGCTGCTCGGCCAAAATCCCGGCCCAGGCCTAGGTTGCGGCCTGGGTGCGGGGGAGCGCGCGCCACGCGGCTGGGCCGCAGGCAGCTGGGCCGGGAGCGCTGGCGCGCGCGCGTGAAGCAGGCCATGGGCCGCATTTCGCTGGGCCATGCGCACTGTTGCTGGATCGGGCCAAAATGGCCAAACAAATAGTACAGTCACAGTTTTTTTATTTTTTTATTTTCCAGAAAACAATTTGATCAATTTGAATTGAATTTTTATGATAATTTTCTGTACAAAATTTATCCAACGATATTTTTGTTTAGTAAATAGTAAAGTTGCTTCTGGAAAATAGGAAAATGATTATTGAATGTTAATGTTTCCGCTGCGTATTTAAAGTAATTATGGACTTTTAATTAAATTCGAACCAACGGGAGAATTTGATTTTAAGAGCCAAGAGATAAATATGAGTTGATTATGATATTGTTATTTTTTGACCAACGTTGTTAATAGCAATATTATAATTTTAATGATTATGCATTATTTCTATTTCTGCCCAACGGTGATGTAGATTTAATGTATAAAATAATTGCATGTTTTAATTTTGACCAACGTTAAACTAAGGCATGCAATTATTGTTGTTATTATTTGTGTTCTCACACTATTTGAATTGTGTTTTTAGGAGGATACAACTTGATGAGTTGTATCAAAGAGATCCCCACTCTAAAAGGTGATAACTATATTGAGTGGAAGAAAAAGATAGATCTAGCTTTCATCCTCGCTGAGGTGGACTGGGTTGTCACCACACCGTGCCCCAGAGAACCTGTGGCACCGGTGAGGGAGACAGCTGAGACTGATGCTGCATGGCAGAACAGAGAGCGGGATTTTGCTCTCGTAAAGATGTCCTATGACCTTGAGCATAGGAAATGGGTCACTGCCAACAAGAAGTGTTTGGCGGTGATAAAGAACATGATTGAGCCTGCTATTGTGGGCTCAATTCCAGACTGTGACACGGTCACAGAGTACTTAGAAAGAATAAAGAGTCAGTTCACTGGCTCTTCAAAGACATATGCAACCCAGCTGATCAAGCAGCTGGTAACAGAAAGGTACTCTGGTGGCGGCAGTGGCATTAGAGAGCACATACTGAGAATGAGCAATCTGGCATCTAAGCTCAAACCAATGGATTTGGCATTTAAGGATGAGTTTCTTATTCATTTGATTTTTGCTTCTTTGCCCAAAGAATTTGACACATTTGTTGTTAATTACAACATACAGCCTAAAAAATGGGATTTAGAAAAGCTCATAGCCATGTGTGTGCAGGAGGAGGAAAGAATAAAAGTTTCACAGGGTGGTACTGTCAACTACCTAAAAGATAAGAAAAAGAACTATAATAATAGCTCTTCCTCCAAGTCATCTGGAAAAGGTCCCATGCAACAGTCTCAGAACAAGCAATTCCCAGTGGATAAAGACTAGTGTCTCTACTGCAAGAAGACGGGACATTATAAAAAGAATTGTCCTGATTTTTTAAAGATGATTATGAAAAATAAAGGTGAGAACATCATTACATTTGTAAATAAATCCTTATATGTAAAGTTTTCAAAATCTACTTGGTGGATTGATTCAGGTGCAACTATTCATGTTGCTAATTCATTACAGGGATTCCGTTCGATGAGAACTTTGCAAAGAAGCGAAAGTTTCATTAAAGTCACAAATGGAGTACAAGCAGATGTTGAGATCGTTGGCGATCTTCCGCTAGAGCTTGCTGATGGCTTCATACTTTTTCTTAGAGATGTTCTTTATGTACCTTCTTTGCAAAGAAACTTGATTAG
The DNA here is from genome assembly GCF_019320115.1 of Miscanthus floridulus. NCBI lineage: Eukaryota > Viridiplantae > Streptophyta > Magnoliopsida > Poales > Poaceae > Miscanthus > Miscanthus floridulus. Next base: position 14,539,293 of record NC_089584.1, on the reverse strand, counting down.
TGTATCAAAGTTGGACCATGATGGTTATGATTGCCATTTTGGAAATGGCAAATGTCAGATATTGTTTAATAATAAATGTGTTGGTCTTGCCTTCCGACAAGACGAGCTTTATTTGTTATCACTTCGTGAAAATGTGAATTCCGTATGTGATGTGAATGAGAATGTATCCTCATCGAACAATGCAAATAGAAAACGAAAGAGAGCTCACGATGCGTTGTCGAAATTATGGCACTGTTGTTTAGGCCATATTTCGAGGGGGAGAATAGAAAGACTAGTTAAGAATGATATTCTTCCTCCATTAGAGCTCTCAGATTTAGAACAATGTAGAGATTGCATAAAGTGAAAGTATGTAAAGAAAATTAAGAAAGATGCCAAACGAAGCATAGAAATTCTAAAGATTATTCACACAGACATATGTGGTCCTTTTCCTATGAAAAGTGTGGATGGTTATAATTCATTCATAACATTCATAGACGATTACTCTCGTTTTGGCTACATTTATCTAATTAAAGAAAGAACAGAAGCGTTGGATAAATTCAAAATATTTAAAGCAGAAGTTAAAAATCAGCATGATTTAAAGATTAAGATAGTCAGGTCTGACCGTGGGGGAGAGTACTATGGTCGGTATACCCCATATGGACAAGTTCCTGGACCTTTTGCAAGGTTCTTACAGGAGAATGGTATAGTCGCCCAGTATTCAACACCGGGCGAACCTCAGCAGAATGGAGTAGTTAAAAGGCGTAACCGTACCCTAATGGATATGGTGCGTAGTATGATAAGTTACTCCACTTTACCGATGAGTCTATGGATGGAGACGTTAAAAACTACCATTTATATTCTCAATAGAGTACCAAGTAAGTCGATGCCCAAAACACCGTTTGAGTTGTGGACAGGAAGAGTACCCTCACTTAACCACTTGCGTGTGTGGGGGAGCCCTGCAGAGGCTAAAGTTTTTAACCCAAATATTGGGAAGCTAGATCCCAAAACAGTGAGTTGCCATTTCATTAGCTACCTAGAAAAGTCAAAAGGTTTTCGTTTCTACTGTCCTAACAGACATACAAAGTTTGTGGAAACGAGACACGCTGTCTTCCTAGAGGATGAAATGATTAGGGGGAGCATGGTAGCTCAAGAAATTGACCTTGAAGAGAAGCAGGTGTATGCACCCACTCTGATCATTCATGAGCCATTTTTCTTACTACCTGCTGTTACTGCACCGACAGTTCAAGACACTGTGGTGTCAGCACCTATTGTTATCCCGCCTGTGACAACAATGAATGATGATGAGGAACCTGTTCCTCAGGATCCTATAGAAACTATTGCCACACATGAAGGGGAGCAACAACAGCCTCAAACAGAAAATGTGCCAATTGAGGAGGCCCCTAGAAGGTCTCAAAGAGTCAAAAATCAGCTATTCCTGCTGATTATGAAGTGTACAACACTGAAGAATTTCAAATGGAGGATGATCCCACCTCATTTGAAGAAGCCATAAAAAGTGATCATTCATCAAAGTGGCTTGAGGCCATGGAAGATGAGATGAGATCAATGAATGCAAATAAAGTTTGGGATTTGGAGATAATTCCTAAAGGAGCCAAAACAGTAGGCTATAAATGGATCTACAAAACAAAACTTGACTCTCAAGGAAATATAGAGAGATATAAAGCCCGACTTATGGCAAAAGGCTTTACACAAAGAGAAGGGATTGATTACAATGAGACCTTTTCTCCAGTCTCATGTAAGGATTCCTTCAGAATCATAATGGCATTAGTGGCACATTACGATTTAGAATTATATCAAATGGATGTAAAGACGGCATTTCTCAACGAAGACTTAGAAGAAAATGTTTACATGGCACAATCAAAAGGTTTTGTCATGGAAGGAAAAGAACGTTTGGGATGCCGCCTAAAGAAATCCATTTATGGATTAAAACAAACTTCAAGATAATGGTACTTGAAGTTTGATCAGACAATAAAGAATTTTGGGTTTAAAGATAATGTTGAGAACAATTGTGTCTACGCAAAGTTTAAGAATGGAAAGTTTATCTTCCTTGTCCTGTATGTGGATGATATCTTACTTGCTAGTAGTGATGTCAGTCTACTACTAGAAACAAAGAAGTTTTTGTCCTCAAAATTTGATATGAAAGATCTTGGTGAAGCTTCGTTCGTTCTAGGGATCGAGATTCACCGAGATAGAAGTAAAGGGGTATTAGGACTGTCACAAAAGGCATACATAGAAAAAGTCTTAAAGAAATTCAGTATGCACAAATGTAGTTCCTCACCTGCTCCTATAGTCAAGGGCGACAGATATGGGGATTTTCAATGCCCCAGGAACCAATATGAGATCGATCAAATGAAAGTGGTTCCATATGCTTCAGCTGTCGGAAGCTTGCAATATGTTCAAGTGTGCACGTGCCCTGACTTGGCATTTGTTACCGGGTTACTTGGCAGATTCCAGAGCAATCCTGGAATAGAACACTGGAAATTGGTAAAGAAAGTCTTGTGTTATTTGCAAGGAACGAAAGGCCTCATGATGACGTATAGAAGATCTGATTCACTCCATATAGTGGGATATTCAGATTCTGATTATATGGGAGATAATAGAAAATCCACGTCTGAATATGTGTTCACTCTCGCAGGGGGAGCTATTTCATGGAAAAGCTCAAAGCAAACCGTCACTACATCGTCCACAATATATGCCGAGTTTGTAGCGTGTTATGAGGCAACGGGGTAGGTGAACTGGCTAAAGAAGTTCATACCCGGTTTGAAGGTGGTTGACGACATCAATAGACCACTGAAGTTATACTGCGATAATAATCCAGCAGTACAGTATGCTCACAACAATAGGTCAAGTGGTGCTGCCAAACACATTGACATAAAGTATTATGTTGTGAAGAATAAAGTCCGGGATCAAATGATAAGTCTTGAGCATATAAGTACCGAAAAGATGCTCGCGGATCCGCTTACAAAAGGCTTACCACCCAACGTGTTCAGAGAATATGTAGCCGGCATGGGTTTAAGGAAAAGCCTATGATTCCTGGACTATAAAGGGCCCAAAAGTTAAAGTAACTATTTCAGATCAGAGACGTGCATTATAGCTGTTAAATCTATCGGCGATTGACCGTGACGATGAAACATGCTCTATGCATCATCTGTGAAGAAATGAGTAAGGATAAAAGGATTGAAGTTTAAAGTTTAAAGATAAAAGTAATAGTGAGATCAAGGGGGAGAATGTTAGATTGATCTCTCAACCAATAAGCTCAACGGCCTATTGGGCCTTGGTCACGCGCCCTGATCGGGGGCGCCCAACCCTACATGGTTGGTGGGCCCCGTCGCACTGCGCTATATAAAGAGGTGGGGGGCCGGCAGCTCGAGGTACGAGGTTCACCGTGAGCTGCAAACCCCACCAACAAACCCTAGACCGATCTAAGAGGGCGCGCAGCCAGCGACGGAAAGCTCCACTGACTTCGCCGTCGTCACTGCTACGCCGTCCGTCTGCACTGCATCGACGTCCGTGCAACCTCTACTCCATCCGTCGCTGCCCGTGTGCTGCCTCCATCACCGAAGCTGAGATGGCCAGCTCAACCGCGACTCCCTCCGAGGGCTCAGGTTCAACACCAGCACCCCTCTCCTTTCTCCCACTCTCTGCTTGTTCTAGTTCATCATGTTCAACAACACATCCGCCTAGATCTACCCTAGTCGATCCACAGAAACTAACACTGGGTTCTCCATCCCCCTTTACAAGCATCAAAATGGCAATAGCGACATCATGATTTATATCAACACAATAAGACTTCAAGATACTAAAGATGGACATCAATTGACCATGACATATTAAATAGAATCAAAGGTGGCTCAACATTTCATATAATGTTTTTTATATGATATAAGATACGCACAGATCCAATGTCATATTTAACCACATCCCAAGTATGGGGATTAATAACAACTGCCATGAAACAGTGGACAGGGCCATTGCCATCCCTAGTAAGAGGTTGGTCTCTAACCAGCTTGATGACAGTGCTCTGTCATAAGCCATATGAGAGTTGTAAACTCACCACCTATGCTAAGCTGTTTAGCATGCGACTCCCTGCTGCATCGGTTGGCACTTGGCCACATAGACTAGAATATCTGTCCACACATCTAAGACTATTCGCAATAAGTCCTTCTCTTTGCCCTCCCTCTTGAGCAGTTTTTTCCGCTAGACTGATCCCAAATCTTACACGAGATTTAATGCCAAATTCGTCCAACTTAGGCTGGTGATCGAGTAGTCTCTTGGCAAGTTGCTCTCTTCGGTAGCTCCGAGAATCAGAGTTGGGGCCACCACCATGTAATTCCACGACCATTGTATAGACGATGTAAATCCAGCTTGCTGAACTGAGAGTGGGGGAAGTTTTTTCTGTCCGTTGGTATAACTTGATCTGAGCAAGGCCAGGTAGCAGAGCAGGCGTTCAACAAGGAGGAACATCAAGTAGTGGGAGATTGTTTTGATTGCCCCTACAACACTCTGTGTCCTTGGTCCTCAACTTCCCCAATTTTACGAGGAGGATATCAGTGGCAATGTGCCAGATGACGATGGCCTCTTGGACCTCAGCACCATGTTGTGCCTCGCCAACCTTAAAATCATGGTGCTTTAGTGCGACCTGGCCTCAGTTCTTCCTAATCACCCCCAGTGTGTTTATTGAACCTTCTTCGTTGATGAAATTTATATAATCCACCACATGTTCCTTGACTGTGTCTGGGATGTTAACAGTCCAAACGCTGGAGCCTAGCATCCTAGCCCATATGACGCGAAGAGGTCGGGTTGTGCCCCAACGGATGCACATGTCCAACATGCTGCACTTCCCCATGGTACCATGCCACCTCCTTGATAATCTGAAGTAGCCAGCAATTCTTGTAATGTAGGCTAGCCGGTGAAGGGAAACGATTACACGACGAAGCTGGTCCCAACTTCCCGAGCACAAGGCTGCATGCCGAAGGCCACTCCATTGCGTGGAGCATAGAAAGGCAAATGTCCAGGTGGAGAATAGGGCTCCCAACAGCGATACCATCTCCAGAAGCAAGGCACCACCGAACAAGGCATAAGTGATAACAACATCGACCCTGTTGTACCCAGCTTTGATACTGAACCAGAACAGCAGAAGCAAGATTGATACTGTGAGCACTGACACGATACGGATGCAATAGCCAAACCAGATGTGGACCATAGCTGCTTTGGTGTAGAGAATGTCGTGCATAAGAGATAGCTCTATCTCCAATTCTCCATCAACGTCCACTTGTACTTGGTGTCTTGTTTTTTGAAGCCTTCAAGGACTCGACCAAGACCAAGACCAACATGGTTACTTCTAATATTTGAACCTTCATCATTAACTGAAGAATCAACCATGGCAGACTTGCTAACATGGAACAGGGCATGAACATGCCGTTTGAAGAATTCTTCTTCTTGGGTAGTATCCCCCTTGAATCCACATGGACGGGTCTCATACTCGAGGAAAAAATTGCACTTGGCCAGTGCCACTGTCTTCACTGATTCCCGGATGATGCTGAAGCTGGCGTGCCTGAGAGACCGCCTTGTTTAGTTGGCGAAATTTTTGGCGAAATAGTACTGTAGCACTTTCGTTATTATTTAGTAATTAGTGTCCAATCATAGTCTAATTAGGCTTAAAAGATTCGTCTCGTGAATTTTGTCTAAACTATGTAATTAGTTTTATTTTTTATTTATATTTAATGCTTTATGCATGCGTCCAAAAATTTGATGTGACGAGGAATCTTGAAAATTTTGTAAAATGGAAGGGAACTAAACAGCACCCATGTCCTCTCCCAGGACTTGACAGCTCCAACACCCATCATAAAGGCAGTGCCCATCATGAACAGGGTCCCGTGGTCGGAGATACACCACACAAACTAACCATATCTTGCATGTTACGTCAAAAATAAATTTTACTACTGTTGTAACCAGGGAATCAGCAAATCATATATCAGCTTTGTTTGGTACAGCTTATCAGAGAAGCGCTTTCTAGATAAGCTGCGCAAATAGAGTAAAAGTGGCGATCAAAATAAGCTGGTCTGATTCAGCTTCTACTTTTTAGTACAAATGAGGGTCCGTTTGGTTGGGCTTTTGGCTTTGGCTTTTTGCCCCAAAAAACCAAAAGCCCAATCAAAGGGATTGCTTTTGGAGGCTGCTTTTTCAGAAGCAGCTGTTTTTTCATAGTATATTTTTGAAAGCTGGTTTGACTTTACTTTTAGCTTTTGGCTTTCTGCTTTTCGAAATTGGTGGAATAAAAAGCTCTTCCATAGTTGTTTCAAGAGAGATAAAGATACAAGGTATATTTTATACTTGTTTAACCAAACAGCTTTCAGCTTTTCTACAGCTCACAGCCCACAGTAGCTTTCCCACAGCTCACAGCCCACAGCAGTTTTTTCCCACAGCCACAGCTCAACCAAACACACCCTGAGAGTGGTGAGAGTGAGAATAAGTGTGGCTAAAATAAGCTGTAAAAAAGCATACCGTTTGGCTGTTAATTTCAGCTTATTTTGACTATAAGTAGCTTATAAGCTGTACCAAATAGGCCCATCGTCAGGAAGGAAACTTATTCATGCGAAACCATATAATCCAGGAGTTACCCAATTAAGGACACTGCCCATATTGTCATCATCAGTTGCCGCTAACTAATCTGCGGTCGAGTCATATTGTTCACCTGTCTGTCAAAGTGTCAAAGGTGGAGAGCATGACGATGTCGAGGAATAATCTAGGGCCAGTTTGGATGTTAAATTTTTTGGCAAAACGCTACTGTAGCGTTTTCGTTGTTATTTGGCAATTAGTGTCCAATCATAATGTAATTAGACTTAAAAGATTCGTCTCGTGGATTTCGTCTAAACTGTGTAATTAGTTTTATTTTTTATTTATATTTAATGCTTCATGCATGGGTCCAAAGATTCAATGTGACGAGGAATCTTAAAAATTTTGGCATTTTGGGGTGCAACTAAACAGGGCACTAGTGTTGTCACCGTTCAGTGGCACGTCTGAAGATTCAATAGTCAATCAGGCTGAATAGTTGTCGTCTGATTGTAACTGATATAATTCTATAAATTGCAATCTTTGTCAATAATAATGAATTCCTGCAAGAAACCTGTAGGCATGAACTATTACAGGAACAATTAAGAGACGTAGATAGAAATTCTACAAACATGTCCTACACAGAACTGGAACGGGCAAGTAACAAGTCCAAGTTGACAATGACTAGAAGCAAATTGACAGACTGCAGCCAGTACTAATTAAATATGCCACAGCCAGAGAAAATATGAATCAAGCGAAAAAAGGAGTTAATAAGCAAAAGATGCCCAATGCAAATTTATATTTACATGCTACAATAACTCATGCACTAACACAGTTCTAAAATCAATATATAAATGCCTACCGAACACTTCAGGTTTTTTGACTTACAGAGCTAGATATTCTTAATTGGGTTGTATGTACACTGCTAAACAAGTGGAGCCCCCATCATGACTATGTCCCTTCACCTTCTTTTCAATGGCTTCGTCCAGCCCACTGCCTCAGCCGGGATCGCTACAAACCAGCATTTGGGTATCTGGGTATAGCCATGAAATTAATTTGGGTATCTGGGTATAGCCATCAAATTCATTGATATGTACAAGAGTATGTATTAAAAAATAATTTCACGTGTTATGTATCAAAAAAATCACTTTAGCAATTGTGTAGCCCCAGTACAAAATTAGTTGAGTGGATCATAATGTTACTGGGCATTTGGGTATTTGTGTCTGTGGGGTATGGCCCTCGGTATTCACAAAGACAAGACATGGGCCGCACCATCAGAGGTGGTCCAGCCCACAAAATCAAGGCGTGCACAGCGCTGCTCGACGTACACCGTAAGATATTGTATAGTACCAAATAGGCTACTTTCCTTGTAACCCTACACCTCCAGAGTATATAAGGAGAGGCAGGGGTCCACTAGTGGATACGATCCATATATCTCAATGTAATACATCAGAACACATGATATAGGTATTACGTCATACTAACGGCCGAACATGTCTAAATCTTATGTCTTGGTGCTTGTATTACCATCTCGCTCCTGATCTCGCTCACCTCTACGACAAATCTACCATCGTGGGATACCCCTCGGTGGACTGCCGAGCATCTTTTGTCGACAGTTGGCGCGCCAGGTAGGGGAGTGCGTGCTGTTTCCTTATCGAACAAGATGGCTTTTTTCCGCAGGCTCTTCGTCCCTTCCGTAGCCCGGCCAGATTTTCACGGTCGGATCGATCTTCTGGATCATCAACGCTGACGGAGTTGGAGAGCTCCTCGAGCCGGTGCAGATCGTTTCTGCGTCGATCACCCCCGCGTTTGCAACTGTAGATCCGATCTTGGAACCACTTCCGAGGTCACCTTCATCAACGACTCGCCACCCGCTTCCTCGCTACCAGAGGGGGCAGATCAACAATGACGATCTGATCGAATCCATCGATCAGGTCGGTCCGAAGCTCGCCGATTGCCTCTTCGTTGCCGAATCAGCCCTGGATACTTTGGTTCAGCACCGACCACCCTCCGATCCAGATCTATCGGAGGCTGCTCGGAAAACTCCAGGAGTTGCGGCTCTGCCCTTCGGGTTCACCAACGCCGCCGCCGCTTACCAACATGCCCTGAGGGGCAGATTCGCCGACCAGGTTAAAGACGTCCATCCTCTCGCCGACCAGATAGCGCCATACGTCGCCGACCAGACATTCTGTCTAAAGTTAAGTCACGCTTTAATATTCTTCTAAATATTCTCCAATCTCCGTATATCGCCATAATGTTTCTCCAAGCTGTTTTCTCCATGTTTGCTCTCCAAACGATTTTCTGAACCCCCAAACAGTCATGTTGATGCTCGGACGCCTCTAGAGACGACCCTGTCTTCGGCTCCTCCCTACACGTGCTACGGGCTCCACGCTCTGCATTATGGGTGGTCGGTAGCAGCTCCTTGGTCACACCTGTTCCTCCTATACGTGCACGGGCTCCGCGCTCCGCGTTATGGTTAATGGGCTAGCTAGGGCTGGAGACTCAGCTACACACTAACTAGTCGGACGATTTATATTAAATATAAATACATCTTCACACCAACTAATTGCTGAGCTACTTACGTTATTTCATCGCTATTGCTGATTTTTCTCCAGAGTTCATATATTTGTACATCATGTACTACCCGTTCTACATATTTGTATTGCAGGATCATCGTCCAGGTGATAGGATCACCTAGTGCTCGGACTTCACCACCGATCAACTGGTAGGACCGCTTGGTCTATGGACTCCATCGCCGACCAGTTGATTGGACTGTTCACCGGTCGCTTCTACTCAATGCTCACTTCGCCGCCGATCAGTTGACTAGACTGTTCGTCGCTCATGCTTCATCGCCAGATACGTCGGTTACTCAACGGCGCTCGGATTCTTCATGCTCGAAGACTAAGTGGGCACACTTCACCTTGCGGACGTCGCTAGCGATGTCGGGACTCCTCGCTCCTCGGTGCTCAGACGTCGCCAGCGACGCCGGGGACTCCTCGCTCCTCCGTGCTCGGTCGTCGCCAATGACGCCGGGGACTCCTCGCTCCTCCGTGCTCGGACATCGCCAGCGACGCCGGAGACTCCTTGCTCCTCGGTGCTCGGTCGTCGCCAGCGACGCCGAGGACTCCTCGCTCCTCGGTGCTCGGTCGTCGCCAGTGACACCGAGGACTCCTCGCTCCTCGGTGCTCGGACATTGCCAGTGACGCCGGGGACTCCTCGCTCCTCAGTGCTCGGATATCGCTAGCGACGTCGGGGACTCCTCGCTCCTCGGTGCTCGTATATCACCAGCGACGTCGGGAACTCCTCGCTCCTCAGTGCTTGGTCGTCGCTAACGACGCCGGGGACTCCTCGCTCCACGGTGCTCGGACATCGCCAGTGACGCCGGGGATTCCTCCCTCCTCGGTGCTCGGACATCACCAGCGACGCCGGGGACTCCTCGCTCCTCGGTGCCCTGTCATCGCCAGTGACGTCGGGGACTCCTCGCTCCTCGGTGCTCGGTCATCGCCAGCGACGTCGGAGACTCCTCGCTCCTCGGTGCTTGGACATCGCCAGCGACGCTGAGGACTCCTCGCTCTAAGGTGCTCGGTCATCGCCAGCGACTCCGGGGACTCCTCGCTCCTCGATGCTCGGACATCGCCAGCGACGCCAGGGACTCTTCGCTCTTCGGCGCTCGGATATCGCTAGCGACGTCGAGGACTCCTCGGTGCTCCCTTGGTCATGGGATCTTGCTACGTCTCATCGGTGTGCTATCAAGCTGCTCCATGCTGTTCGAATCAGGGTGCTGATCTTGTGCAGCACGTCTGGGGTCTTGATACGCGCGTGTCGGACGACGTCGGCAAAGCTTTCAGACTTCTTTTTCTTTGACCCTGCTACAAGATTCATTCTTCATCTTCCAGCAGGCTCGGGGACTAAGTGGGCACACTTCACCTTGCGGTGAATATGCTTGTTCTCATCTCGAGGCTACGCCTAGGGATTGGCTGCCTACTCGACTGGTCTTCTACTTTCTGACCCTGACACCACGTGACTACGTCACCTATTGTCAGGCTCGGGGACTAGTTGTGGGGATATGACCCCCGGTATCCACAAGACAAGACATGGGCCTCACCATTAGAGGTGGCCCAACCCACAAGATCAAGGCGTGCACAGCGCTGCTCGACGTGCATCGCAAGATATTGTATAGTACCAAATTGGCTACTTTACTTGTAACCCTACCCCTCCAGAGTATATAAGGAGAGGCAGGGGTCCCCTAGTGGACACGATCCATACATCTCAATGCAATACATCAGAACACATGATATAGGTATTACGTCATACTGACGGCCGAACCTGTCTAAATCTTGTGTCTTGGTGCTTGTATTACCATCTCGCTCCTGATCTCGCTCACCTCTACGACAAATCTATCATCGTGGGATACCCCTCGGTGGACTGTCGAGCATCTTTTGTCGACAGTGTCAGTGTCCTGAATGTTGACGAAGTCTTTAGAGGCTACAGAATGAGGTTACTAAGCTGATTATCATTATCATTTTGCAAGGAATAAAGGTGATGAAGTCTTAATTTTCCATTGATATGTGCGTCAGAAAATGCATGTAACTCTATGCTGCATTGCTGCAAGTCTGTCTTGGTTGTACTAGAGGAAATTCTTCCTTTGATATTAATTGATAAGAGTCCGAGGTTCTTTGAGTGCCAAAGTGGACCTCCTCCCTTTTGAATCCATTGGCAACATTCTTTTGCACATAAGCATACAAGGAAAGAGGATTGAGAGGATACTCACTCACCTTGACGGTCGGGGCGCCTTAGTCTGCACAGAGGAGCCAAGAGTGAGCGGAGGTGCGGGGTCGGAGCCGATGGGGACGGAAGCTGAGATGAGTGCAGGCCGGAGGCAGCGGTACGGCCGTGCGTGGCTATGGTCGACGCCCAGGAGCAATCGCCGGTCGCCGCTGGCGGAGAACTGGTGAGGGTGGCATCTCTGACTCGATTCGGCGCCCTCCTAGCGCCAGGGGGCGGAGGGTGGAGACGCCGCAGGCGGTCGACTCCCGATCCAGTCGAAACTCGATAGTAGGGATGAAAACGGATCGGATACGGACGGATATCACAGATATTACATTTGTTTTCATATTTTTGTCCGGATTCGGATTCGAATACGGATAGTGTCAACTATGTCGGATATGATACGATTGGATATCGACATCATAAATATGCGATTTGAGTATTCGGATACGGATACGGTATCGGATGTTGGATATCCGGACTCGGATATGGACAGATCTCAACCCCTCTAAACAGATTCGGTTTCGAATACGGTCGAAAAATATCCGTACCGTTTTCATCCCTACTCGATAGCGGCAGTTGGGTTTGCCGCATGCCTGATTCTGGCTGGGAGACTGGGAAGGCCGGGGACGGGGAAGACCATTGCCGGTGGCTCGGCGCTTGGAGAGTGCTGCGGCAGTCGGGTGATGCCGGCCGAGAGCGCGCTCCAAGAGCCTTTTGGTGCTTTTTTTTAATTACTGGATAAATGTTGCAGAAAAAAATGGAATTTGAATTCTATTTCAAATTATTGTTTATAATACACGACAATTTTAATAAACTATAAATGGCTTTTATTGAAACCTTTCATAGAATCAAGTAATGCAACTTTTAAAACTAAATTACTCTTCTCTTTAGTGACATGCTAAGTCGAAGCTCGTCACCCCATGTTGACCGGCAACAACGTGGGCTAGTGGCAACAGGACAGCGAGCAGCTAGTGGTGATCTTCACGGGGTGCAGGGCGGGATCTAGTACGAGTACTGACATGCCTTCATGGCTCTCGGCTGTCGCGTGGTGGCCATCGACATCCGTGACCAAGTCACGGCCTTGCACGCCACGTGCCTGGCGAAGACGCCGGCGTCCGTGGCCTTCCTCGTCATGCTGCGCCAGCACGTTGCGGACAACGGCGCCGACGCTGGCGGCGGAGGTGACGTCGAGCTGGAGCGCCTCTGTGGACGGCGTGCCAGCGAGGTCAGCGACCAGGCCGAGGTGATGCCCTCGCTGAAGTAGCTATTGCTGTTGTCGACGTAGTAGACGCTGTCCTCGTCCTCCCGGCGCCAGGGAAAGCAGAGTAGTAGCCGGTCGTCTCCGTGGCGCTGCGCTGGGCATGCTTGGGCAAAGCATAGCTGCCATGGAATGAATCTGTGTCGGAAAAGCAATTAGGGATAGGAACGATGGAATGACCTAAGCAACAATTCGAATAAAAGAGTTGTTCACAATGGTAATGTCAGAGTAAGGAAGAAGGCGAGAGAGCAGAGTACCATCAGTGGAGCTCATGTGAGAGGTAGTGCATGTGTCCATCATCCATAGACTAGGCTGCTGAAACTAGCGCTAGTTTAGTGCTGCAACTAGAGCAAATGGATCCCATGTGTTTAGAGGTGCTAAAACCTTTGAGGGAGACATTGTCATGTGGACCTAGGGAAGATGGCCCGACAATCCAAGCAAGGGAGCTCGCTACGTAGAGGCTTTAGACTGTCCTAGCCATGGGTTGCCTTGTAGATTCGACCATGGGCTACCAGCACTAGCATGCGAGGTGTGGGGGGAGGTGTCATGCTGCTACTGTTCATGGTTGCACCAGTTACGGCACCCTGTTGTTGTGCCAAGGTGTTGCCATGGGACGTGTTGCTAGTGCTAGATGCTCCTAACGACACTCCCAATGATCGATGCTGAAGAAGTGCGATAGATCATACAATAAGTAGTAGCGGAGGAACACCCGACAAGAAATAATGCTATTTCATAGGAGACTTTCCTTTCATTGGCCAATCGGAGTTCCTTGAGGGCTAGGATATACTACGAGTAGTACCGAAGGTCGGCAGTGGTAGGTGTTGGAAATATATATGTCGATCGTGTTGAAGAAGCACTTATTGATGCCATGCAGAAGAACTCATTGTGGGTTGGAGATGGTGTGGTCAACGTCCAATAGAGAATGGGTGAGGATCTTCACGTGTTGACACTACTCAGACATAGGGAGATCGCCTTGAGTCATGAAGTGGAATTCGTGACTCAAGAAAATCATCGGTGGTTCCTTGTTTGCTTGGGAAAGGTTCTCAATGGTTGTCCACAGGGCACTTGGTTTTGATTCGGCTCCATAGCAGGATCAAGGACGTTGGGGGTGATAAAGCCATAGAGCTAACTTTGCACATTGTGATTGTTCATCTCCCAAACAGGGTTGGTTGGCAATGGTGTTGTAGTGCCATTTGATGTGCTTGAGTAGTCAAAAATTACCACACATGGAACATAAGAAAGTGGACCATTTGGCAACGTTGGGATTCTTTTCTTAGATTCTAGGGTGATGGACACAAGTGATTTGGTGAACACAATGACTATCTCGCTGGCCATGGAAATGCTATTAAGCTAAGATATAGCACTGGATGTAGAGGATGAGGAAGACATCCTGCCAGGACTAAGGAATCATGCATGCGCAGAGGGGGTCGGAGGGGTGGCATATCATAGGGATGGATTGGGACAGCATAGATATAGTAGCGTGCACGGGAGCATGGATGCACATAGATGAGCAAAGGATTGGTGGACTTCTACTCTTGGATCCTAAAACAGATGAAAGTGGAGGTGGATCGCATAGAGGAATGGGGTTTGCACGAGTAGATATCATGACCATGGAGGAATGGGGTTTGCGCGAGTAGATATCATGACCATGGAAACTATGGTGTGGAAGGAGCGCACGTGAGCAAAGGAAAGACAACGACACTAGAGTTAGGGCAGTGTGAGGAGTCAGAGAGAGACCTAGGCTCGTGGTACCATGTAGAAAATAGGAAAACACCTTGCACCCCTAAGATTGTGTGATCTTTCATTATATATAGCCAATTACGACTTGTGTTACAAGAAGAATACAATACAAGTCATATTCAAACTCTCTCTCTAACACGCACATAAGAGAAAAAATCACCGATGATCCTTCAACTCGTTATGCATTCCCATTAGGTCCCATTCACATATAAGAGCACAATGTTAGGAATTAGTTAAAAATTAATTTATTTTAAGTTTTATTTGAGGCCATAAATAAAACACATAAGTACCACAATTTTCTGCCTTCCTTAAGCCTATGGCAGGACTCAGCCAACATCAGACCAAACGAAACACATGCATATATCTTATTTACTCTTTGGGGATGAATGGCCCCTAATCATAATCTTGAATTGTGTCTAAATGTTCAGCGGAGACAATATCGGGGGGGGGGGGGGGGCACATTTGTCAGACAAAAGTTTGGTACATATACAAGCCTCTATTAAACAACCTTTGCACTGTATAAAGGCGGGTACATTGGTAAGTAAAATGGATTATCATAAACAACAAAGTCAAAAGAGTAAAGCTATGATAAGCATGTACGATGGTATGGAGTATTTCCAAACATAGTAGTGTATGATGGAAGCTAGGCACACTCATTAAATATGGAGATTCCACCTTCAGAGACAAGTACCATGACCGTTGAAACACACCATGCATCCAAAGTGGAAAAAGTTCATGCTCTGGATTGCATTTCAAATAATTGTTAGAATGAAACAAAATATCAGTTAGAACTAGAATGGACACAAGAATTTAAAGTAACACATTTAGGTACCTTAAATCCAAATGTCATTAGTTGTAGGTGCTAGAATCCCTCTTCCAATATGGCCTAGGATTTGTAGATTTGATCCACCTTTCATGCGTGGCAATGAATGGAACATAACCTTTATCATCAATCAATGATCAATAGTCTAGAAATCCCATTGGATGGCGAGGTTATTACCAGGAACAACATCAGGTTCTCCATATTAGGTAGAGAGATGTCAAGGTGAGCATACTCCCTATTTGAAATGAGGGCCAAAATGTGCATAGCCCTAACCGGAGAAAATATGTTCTAAAGAGGAACTCATACAACGAAGCCTACTAGACTCTAGTTCTTGAACAATGGGAAGGTGGCCTTCATCCTCCTTGAGATGGCATGGTTGATTAGGTGAAGTAGTTGGACAGATTATTGGAGATGGAACATTATCTTCAACAATGGTGGATTGGAAATGTAACGATGAGCTCCTTGAGATTCCCCATGTGTCGATAGAATATTGTCAACAGTCCTCCGAGGGGTATCCCATGAAGGTAGATTGATCGGTAGAGATGCGTGTAATCGAGAACAAGAAGGCAACAAAGACACACGAGTTAGACAGGTTTAGGCCGTCAGTATGACGTAATCCCTACTCCTATGGTATGTTGGATTGTATTGGCTACCGTATGATATTACGTGAGTTCAGAGAGGGTCCTTGCCCGCCTTATATAGTCCGGGGGCAGGGTTACAAGTCGGTTAGATCTAGGAGATAACCGGAAAGTAATAACAGATTACAGAAATTATAGGATCATATGTATCCTAATAGATCTCGTAGTATCTTCAAGATATCTTCCTGGTGTCTTGCGGGAGACGCCAAGCAGCGTCGTGCCCCGCAAGGCTTCATCTTGTGGGCTGGGCCGCCCCTAGGGGCGCAGCCCATGTGGTCCATCATGGGTATCTAGGGTTGTACCCCCCATAGCTAGTCCCCGAGCGCCTTGCATCCGTTGTGCAACACCGTCTTGAGCTTGTCCGAGCAGGTGCGAATAAAGCCAAGCAGTCAAACTCATGGTCCGACCAATGTGATGAGTTGCCGAGTAGTTGTGAGCCATCGCCGAGCAGCGTGAACCATCGCTGAGCAGTGTGAACCGTCGCCGAGTAGTGTGAACCATCGCCGAGTAGTGTACCCAAGTTAGGCTTACCATAAGGATGTAAGGAGCTCAAGTTCGAAATAAAAAATCTCCTCGGAGTGGACCAAGTGTGCCCACTTAGAGTCTGACCATGAGAAAGGGAGATAGTCTTCTTTAGCTTTGGGAGGCGCGGAGTCTTCCAGATTAAAACAAACACACTCACCGTGAGGTAAAGTGTGCCCACTTAGTCCCCAAGCCTGACAGTAGGTGACGTAGTCACGTGGTGCCAGGGTCCAAAGTAAAGAAAAGCACAAGACCAGCCGAGCAGGCAGCTAGTCCCCGGGTGTAGCCCCGAAATGAGAAAAGCACATTCACCGCGAGGTGAAGTCTGCCCACTTAGTCCCCGAGCCTGACAGTAGGTGATGTGGTCACATGGTGCTAGGGTCAGAAACAGTCAAAAGAAGAAAGTCCCCAGTGCGGTGAGGAACCAAGTCGTATTGATAACGCAGTCCCCGAGCCACAAGTGGAAATCTTGGAGAAAACAAATCGTGGAGAAAAAATTGGAGTAAGGGCTATACAGTAGTAATTACTGAGCCGTAACAGATGGCGGAGAAGTCGGTGAATATTCGATGTGTAGTAACAAATTGCGGTGATAAATGGGTGATACGGACTGCAGTTGTGCGAAAGCCCAGGTAACGGCCCACCACGCTGTTTTGGAGAATGCGGAGAGGCGCAAATCATGGAGTGGTTTCCCAAAAACCCTCGAATGCGAAAGGTGGGGGGAGTGCTATATAACTGTGTCGCCGCACCCCATGCTCCCAGCTTTGCCACTTTGCCATTTCGTCTTCCTTCTTAGCCCTCGCATTTCTAGATTCATACACACTTCCGCCGCCAATCCCAAACCAGATCTGAGAGATGGCGCTGAAGAAGGGAGCTAGAAACCCAAAGATGGCGGCCGCTGGAGCCAGCCACGACAATGAGTGGGTGCCGTCGGTCATGGGGGAGGCGGAGATCAATAGGATGATGGAAGCGGGCGTTCTCTCGGACCGTGTCACCACCGGATGGTGACCAGCGAGCGGTGAGCCCTTCCCAATGCCCCATACCGATGTAGCTGTAGTTTTTGAGGATTATTTCTGGCGTGGGTTAGGTTTTCCCGTCCATCCTTTCTTGAGGGATCTGCTAGAGTTCTGGAGAATTAGTCTATGCAACCTCCACCCAAACACCATTTTGCACTTCTCCATCTTTATCCACTTCTGTGAGGCATATCTCGGAGTTCTTCCCCACTTCAACCTCTTCTGTCATCTATTCTGGCTGAAGAAGAAGGGTGGCAGCGGTTCGAAGGTGGTCGACGATGTTTATCTTCAACTCCACGATGGAATGACGGGCGAGTACATCACTGTACTGCTGAGCACCTCACTGAAGGGGTGGAACACTAGGTGATTCTACATGAAGCAGAGCCACCCCACCATCCGCTGCGACGTCGACCACGTTCCGGAGAACTAGAGGAGCTAGTCAGAGAAGCCAAGTAGCACCGACATAGAGCAGGTGAGGGAGCTCCTCGACCTAATAAATGGCATGAAGATGAACGACGGACTGGTGGTGATGAGCTTCATAGTGCGCCGCGTCCAGCCCTGCAAGGAGAGGGCCCACACAGGCTCTGACTTCAAGGGAGACAACGATAGCACCCGAGAGAGTAGGGGGAGGCTGACGAAGGATGAAGTGCTAGAGCGGGCCACAGAGCTATTCGCTCCAAATGCCTCATTCAGTGTGTCAAAGTAGACGAGGGCCTTCAACTGTATGAATCTGCCTCCTCAGGTAAACATCCCAATTGTTTTATTCCTGATGCTTTTTATCCTTTACCGTTGCCGAGCAGTGAACTGATGCACTCATGGAAAGATCCATTCGCAGGAACTAGCAGTGTACTTCTCGGGCGTGCCGAGGGGTGACTGGCCACAGGCGGTAGATGCTCGGCCACTAGCTCAGCCTGAGGAGGGTGCCATCAGCGCATCATTGGAATTCGGAGGCGTCGATGCTGGTTGGACGGAGAGTACTCCCCAGTGTCGGAGAAAGTCTGAGGAAGAGGGCAGCGGCAGATGAGCTGGCCCGAAAGAAGAGGAAGATGGCAGGTGCCGTTCCCTGCAAGCCAGGCGGCATATCTCTTGGTGGTGACCAGACCACTCGGACATGGAGTGTGGTGATGTCCGAGTGGTCGAATGATGACAAGGCTCCAGTAGCTCCTCCTCTAAGCACTGAAGCGCCTCCGCGCAACACGCGGCAGGCAGAGGAGAGGCCGATGGTGGAGACCGCGAGACCTCCACCCCAAGGCACAAGAGTCGATCCCAGGGCCGCGCCTGGGGGCTTAGGTAGGCAGCGCCGGTTTAGAAAAGTGTACCGGCAGGCCGACACGTAAGTATCCTTGCCTTGGAGTTATTTTGCTGTCAGATCCTTATCACGGTGCTATTGACAAGCTAATCTGATGTAGAGCGAGGCGTACGGAGGAGTTGAAACCGTCTGCCTAGACTGGCGAGTAGCCAGGGGCTGGTCTCAGCGTAGAGGCGACGCCGGTAGATCCCATCCTAGAGTCTCTAGGTGCTTGGTAGCCTACGGAGGAGTCAAATGCCCCTGCTGATGGACTTGGGGCAGCAAACGGTTGGCACCGACGGCAGACGGGTCAGCGGCAGTGCCTAGGGCTATGGCGGTAGCCGCCAAGTCTTTGGAGGTGGACGCTAGAGTTGCTGATGATGCACCAGAGTTTGCAACGAATAAGCCAGTGGTGCCCGAGGAGTAGACAACGCTCCCTCAGGCATAGGAGCACATGGTCGAACACGTTGTCCGGTCACCAAGCCCCTAATGGTGCCGCCAGCTGTGGAGGAGGAGGACGAGGTGGAAGAGATCGAACGTGAGGAATCATGACCCCAAGCTGTCTGAATCCTCTGCAAGCAAGGCGATGAAGTGGTGGTCGTTGAGGAGGAGGACACCACCAGGGATTTCAGGAGACTAGAGTCTACCCTGTCGACGGTGGTGAAGCAGATCAAGGTTAGCATTGCGTCATCAATGTTCATCTTTAACGTTGGAGATTAGAGTTCTTCATAGTCTTAGTGCTATTGCAGGGGATAGCTCGGATTGCCGAACAGTGGCACCAGCTGATCAAGAGGATGGAGCCCCTTGCCGAAGAAAACGCGAAGCTGAAGGAGGTGATGAAACTTATGGAGAAGAACGTCTAGAGGGCCCAGCGCGAGCGAGATCTTGCTGAGTCTCAAGCGCATGATCTGGAATACCAGAAGGGGGCTCTATCCGAGCAGCTAGCGACTGTGTTCGAGCAGTTGCGGGGCTGGTCCGAGTAGCTAGCCACCATCTCCGAGTAGCTAATGAGTGTTTTGGAGCAGCTGGAGCGGAAATCCGAACAGCTCTAAAACGTCTTTGAGCAGAGAAAAGGCATGGCATATCGGTGACTTTGCTTTGCATTGTTGAATAGTCATGTTGTTGTTGATGAGTGTTGTGCTTGTAGAGCAAGATGCGGAGCACGGCCAGCTGCGACAAATCATCGGGCAACTCAAGGAGGAGAAGAAAGCGACTGGGTGAGCGGAGAAGCTGGCCGAGGAGCTAAAAGGTGAGTACTTTGTGGTCAGGGTTACTAGTGGAGTAATTTCTTTGGTTGACAGATCCTTGTGATGCCTGCAGTGTACCGTCGAAGGACCAAGGCACAGTTCGATGTGTTGGAGTAGGAGGCCAGAACCTAGAGGGGCAAGCTCGATGCCGTAGTTGCTGGAGTCAAGCCGGTGCTCGACTGCGTCGACCTTGAGGTGGCTCCTTAGCTCGACGGTAGGCCATCGTGTCCAGACACCATCATTGATAGGTGCAAGGCAACGTGGGAGAACTTCAAAAGCTTCAACCACGACACCACCGTCACTGCTGTTACACACGCCCTAGCGGTGGTCTGGTCCCACTACCCTGCCATTGACCTTCAAGCGATGGGGGCTAGGTTCACCAGAGGGACGAGCGCGACAGAGCATCAGCAGCTGGAAGATGAGGTCGAAGACGTGGCGAAGATACTGGCCAGCAACATCGACCTGTTTGGTGAGATGGATGGCGATGGCGGAGCCCAATGATCTGCTCGAAGAATATTCTGTAATAACTAGAGAGCGTAGTTAAAACGCGCAAGAGCACAGATAAACATTTATGGATATGTATAAATGTTATAAAGTGACAAGTGCATGTTTATGCAGTTTGCTAGTATTGCGGTGAAAAAATCATTGTAGTGTTAACCCTAACGCAATTAGTTCATTATTGAACTCTTGGCCTTGGCTAGCCCATAGTCCATAACATCGAGCGCGGAGCCCATGCACATATAGGAGGAACAGGCATGACCGAGGAACCATAGTCGACCACCCATAATGCAGAGCGCAGAGCCCGTAGCACGTGTAGGGAGAGATCGGAGACTGGGTCTTCTCCATAGAGAACAGAGCAGAACAGGTGCTGCTCAGCGGTTGACAAAATAACTTGGAGATATATGTAGTATAAGTTGCGTCCGAGCAGTTAGTTCTTTACTAGGCTCCTGGCCTTGGCTAGCCCATAGTCCATAATGTCGAGCGCAGAGCCCGTGCACGTCTAGGAGGAATAGGCGTGACCAAGGAACCGCAGCCGACTATCCATAACATAGAGCATGGAGCTCGTAGCACATGTAGGAGAGATCAGAGACTAGGTCTTCTCCATAGAGAAGAAAACCGAATGTGTGCTGCTCGGCGGTTGGCGAAGTATCTTGAAGATATGGAGAAACACGCCAGAGCATTTATGGAGATCACGTATTGGAGTTTATTAAGGAGTAGCTTAGAGCTGGTGACCGCAAATGGAGATTAAATCATAATGGAGAAATAATGGAGACAAATTATGGCGACCAAAACTTCATTCATTGTGGAGTGAAGAATACATATCTAGAGTATTTCAAGGATAGAAACATATAAGGTGCTCGATGTGCCATGAATTGGGGACATCGAGTCTGTCCAAGTCGCATAGCCGGTAAGACCCTGGTCAAGTAACCTCCTTAACCACATAGGGCCCTTCCTAGGGGGAGGACAGCTTGTGCATCCCTTCGGTTTTCTGTTTTCTATGGAGAACAAGGTCACCGACAGTAAATGAATGACCTTTGATGTTGTGGTTGTAGTATCTCCGCAAGCCTTCTAGATATTTGGCTGTGCGGACGTAGGTGATCAGGTGTTCTTCCTCGGCCCTGTCGACGTCCTTTATCCGAACAGCTATGGCTTGCTCTTCATTATAATATTCCACCCTAGGCGATTGGAAGGCAATGTTCGCTGGTAGTATGGCTTTTGAGCCGTAGACCAAGAAATATGGAGACACACCGGTGCTGCGGCTAGCTTGAGTGCACAGTCCCTAGACCACAGCTGGTAGCTCTTTGAGCCATCTGCCCGGATGCTTTTCTTCTTTCTGATATAGCCTCTTTTTGAGGGCATCAAGGATCATGCCGTTCGCCTGTTTGACCTAGCCGTTGGCTCTAGGATGGGTGATGGAGACGTATTTGACGGAGATGCATCGGTCTTCGCAGAAGTCCCAAAAATGATGGCCAGTGAATGTAGTTTCGAGGTCGGTGATAATGTTGTTCGGGAGACCGAATCTGTGGATGATATCTTCGAAGAGCTCAACTGCTTTCTTTGTGGTAGCCGAAACAAGCGGTTTGTATTCGATCCACTTGGAGAACTTGTCGATGGCAATGTACATGTACCGGAAACCACCTGGCGCAGGCTTGAAAGGCCCGATCATGTCTAGTCCCTAGTATGCAAAAGGCCAGGAAGGTAGGATGGTCTACAGTTCTTGTGCCGGCATGTGGATTTGCTTGGCGAAAAATTGACATTCTTCACAATGTCAGAACGAGGTCTTCTGCATCAGAGATGGCTGTGGGCCTATAAAAACCAACTCGGAAAGCTTTGCCGACCAGGTTTCTTGAGGCTGCATGGTTGCCGCAGGAACCAGAGTGAATTTTGAGAAGTAGTTTCACTCCCTCTTCTTGGGTGATGCATTTCTACAGTATCCCTTCCTTGACACTTTTCCTCATCAAGTTCCCGTCCACCAGCACGTAATGCTTGCTTCGTCGGATTAGGTGTTCGGTTTTAGTCTTGTTGGTGGGTATGTCGGAGCTGGTGAGGTACTTGATGAGCTGTTCCCTCCAATCGGCGGCCGACGAAGGTACTGTAAGTACCAGCTACTCAGTGGGGGGAATTTCTTGCACTTCTTTCTCTTCCTTAATAGACAATGTAAAGAGGTCTAGAATGAAAACCCCAGGCGGAATCGCAGCGCGAGAAGAGCCTACCTTAGATAGGTGGTCGGCGAGCTAATTTTGATCTCGTACCACGTGGTGGTACTCGATACCGTAGAACTTCCCTTCGAATTTCCTAATTTTAGCGCAATATACGTCCATCTTCTCACTGGAGCAGGACCAGTCTTTGTTGAGCTAGTTGATGACCAGTGTGGAGTCCCCGTATACCATGAGGCATTTGACGCCGAGCTCAATGGCTATATGGAGTCCATGGAGACACGCTTCATATTCGGCGGCGTTGTTGGAGGCCGAAAAATGTATTCGGAGAACGTATCGGAGTTTATCCTTGGTCGACGTAGTGAATAGAATGCCAACATCAGCACCGTTAATGTTGAGGGCACCGTCGAAGTACATCACCTAGTGCTCGGGGCAAGTAGCGGGGATGGGCTCGTGGATCTCGGTCCACTCAGCAACAAAGTCAGCGAGCGCCTGTGACATGATAGTAGGCCTGCTTCTAAATTCGATGGGGTAAGTGTTGAGCTCAACAACCCACTTGATGATGCGGCCATTGGCCTCTTTATTGTGGAGAATGTCCCCCAGAGGGAACTCGGTGACCACAGCGATCTTGTAATGCTCGAAGTAATGGCGGAGCTTGTGTGACGTGATCAGAATAGCGTATAGCAGTTTCTGAACTTGAGGATAACGAGTTTTGGGCTCATTAAGGACCTTGCTGATGAAGTAGACCGGACATTGCACCTTGTAGGCCTACCCGGCCTCCTCACGTTCGACGACGATAGCTGTGCTAACGACGCACGAAGTGGCGGCGATGTAGATCAGTAGAGTTTTGTCTGGTCAAGGCTCCATCATGATTGGAGGCTTCGTTAAAAACAACTTGAGCTACTCAAAAGCTGTATCTACCTTCTCCGACTAGGAGAACCACTTAGAGGCCTTGAGGAGTTTGAAGAATGGTAGTCCCTTTTCACCGAGGCGCAATATAAAGCGGCTGAGAGCAGCCATGCAACCTGTAAGCTTCTGTATATCCTTTACGGATGTTGGTCGTTTCATGTTGGTGATGGCGGAGACCTTGTTGGGGTTGGGTTCGATGTTGCTGGCGCTGACGATGTAGCCCAGGAGTATGCCAGATGGAACTCTAAAGATGCACTTTGAAGGGTTCAACTTTCATCTGTACCTTTTTAGGTTGGCGAATGTTTCCTCGTGTTCGGCGATAAGATTGTCGACGGTCTTGGACTTGACGACCACATCATCGATGTAAGCTTTGACATTGCGGCCTATCTGTTGATCAAGGCACATCTGGATGGCCCTTAGGTAGGTCGCCCCAGCATTCTTGAGTCTGAAGGACATGGTGGTATAGCAGTACGCACCAAAAGGTGTGATGAACGACGTCTTGATTTGGTCATCTTTCTTGAGGGAAATCTTGTGATAGGCGGAGTAATAATTGAGGAAGGAGAGCAGTTCACAGCAGGCAATGGAGTCTACAACCTTATCTATCTGAGGCTGATCAAAAGGGTCTTTAGGGCAGTGTTTGTTGAGATCAGTGTAATCAACGCACATTCTCCATTCCTTATTCTTTTTTTGAACAAGAATAGGGTTCGCTAACCACTCAAGATGATACACTTCTTTTATAAATCAGGTAGCTAGGAGCCATTTTATTTCTACCCTAATAGCCTCCTTCTTGTCTGGCGTGAATTGTCAGAGTTTCTGCTTGATCGGTTTGGCGGTCGGTAAGACATTCAAGGAGTGCTCGATCTTCTCCCGTGGTACCCCTGGCATGTCTGCAGGTTTCCAAGCAAACATGTTGGCCTTGGCACGTAGGAAGAAGATGAGCGCGCTTTCCTATTTGGGGTCGAGGTGAGCCTCAATCTTCACAGTCTTGGAGGAGTCGTCGAGGCCGAGGCCGACCTCCTTGGTTTCTTTGGACTTGGCGGAGGCGCGAGGAGGCTCCAGTGATGGGATCTCCAGGTTGTCGGTAGGCACCATCTTGGCGTCAGTGACCACACTGGCCATCTGGATGGAGAGGTTGCTGGCTTCGGCGAGGGCAAGACTCTCTGTCTTGCAGGTGTAGGTGATGGAGAGGTTGGCCCGTAGGGCCAGGACTCTTTGCAAGACTCAGCACTAGATAAGCGTAGTGTGGTACAGCCATGAACTTAGCTAGAGCTAGCTGACCAAGTATGGGGGGTAGGCGGTGTTGAAGTCGGCGACGTAGAAGTTGATGTGTTTGACACGGTAGTTGCTAGCCGTGCCGAACTGTACTGGTAGTATGATCTCTCCAAGCGATTTGGATGCCCTGCCAGGTAACACACCCCAGAAGGAGGAGTCGGAGGGTGTAAGATCTCCTATCCCAAGGCCCAGCTCCATTAGGGCTCCAACAAAGAGGAGGTTCAGAGCACTCCCGTCGTCGACGAGCACTTTTCTGAAAAGCACTTTCTGGATGGTTGCGTCAAGGACAAGGGGGAAACACCCTATGTAAGGGATGTCCACCCACTGATCGGCCCTGCTGAAGGTGATGGGGACCTCGGACTAGGGGCGATAGCTGGGGTTGGCGACGGCGTCTTCCGCATTGACGGCGAGCACCCGGCGGGCGGTGAGCTTCTGATCTCTTCTATTTTTGGCGGTGGCAAGGCCTCCAAAGATGGTGGCAACCACCTTGTAGTGATCCTAGAAGGCATTGTTGTTGCCCCCAGGTGGTCGGCGGTCTCTGGCTCCATCGTTGTTGTCGTCGTCCGGCTTTTTGGCCTAGAACTCCTTAGCCAAGCCTAGGCAGTCCTTCATCTTATGCTTGGCGTTTTTATGGAGAGGGCACGAACCTTTGAGGATCTTCTTATACTACTCGTCATAGTTGCGCTTGACACGAGGTTCATCAATGGCAGTGACAATGTGGTCTGGTCGGCGGCGATGATATTGACTAGATCTAGATCCTTTTGGCCGATCACGACCGCTATCCAGATGGTGACTGCGGTCGTCGTAGCGGCGGTCGCTATGGCATCGGTCGTCGGGTCGCTCGTCGTTGCATCGAGTTGGGCGATGAGTGCCTGTGTCCTTGTTGAAGTGCACTTTGGCTTCTTTGGCATCGGCGTACTAGTTGGCAGTCGTAATCATCTCGCCAATCTCTATGGGTGGCTTACGGTTGAACTTTGAGCGGAGGTCATGGTGATGGAGTCCTTGAACAAAAGCAGTGATGACCTCGGCTTCCATGATATTGGGAATAGAATTCCTCATCTCAAAAAAGCATCTGGTGTAGCTACGGAGGAGCTCAGATGACTTCTGGTAGATGCGGTTCAGATCATGCTTGGTGCCCGGCCGAGTACACATAGCCATGTAGTTGTTGGTAAAAACCTTCTTCAACTCTTCCTAGGATCCGATGGAGTCCAGGGCGAGGCTTGTGAACCAGTTCATCGTAGTTGGCGTAAGCATAATGGAAAGATAGTTCGCCATGACGCTGGTATCTCCCCCGGTGGCGCACACAGCAGTGGCATAGGCTTGTAGCCACTGTGTGGGGTTCATCCGTCCTTCATAGGGCTCAACCCCAGTGATTTTGAAACCAAGGGGCCACTGAAGTGTTCGGAGTGCCCTCGTGAATGCTGGGGGCCCTTCGGGATTGTCGTCGTCATGATCTACGGCATTGTCGATGTTGAGTGGCTGGAGGGCTGAGTCCAGATCACCGAATTCTTGCTCGTATTCTTGACGGCAACGTACTTCTTCTTCATGGCGACCAAAACGGCGCTCGTCGATATGTCATCACGCGTCTTGGAGATTGTTAAGGTGTACCCAGACATCTTGTTCGACCTCCTGGTCATGCTGGTGAGGGTGTTCAATGCGGTTGCCCCTAGCTCCCCCTGGAGGGGTTGTCCATCATCGCGGTGCTAGTTGGCAAAATGACTTTGGCTAGGGTGGCGATTGGATCTCAGTGCAGCTGATCGGCTAATCAAGCTCGTGGAGTATGAAGATCTCTGATCTTGGCGGATCTCATTGACGTAGTAGTGCGTCGCTTTAAGCATGGTGGCAAGCTTGGCGACCTTCGGTGTCTACAGAAGCTGGGCGAGCTCATTGGTGGCCATGGCCAAGTTGGCGCTTGGGGTCTTGTAGATGTCGTGGTCGTCAACACGGATAAACTCATCATCGAGGTTGCGGTGGAGTTGGTGTGGCCTTCCTTGTGAGTCAAGCTGAGCCTCGGCTAGCATAAGGGTAGCCTCATTTGCTCGGCGCTGCGCACGGTTGACGTTCCTATTGACGCGGGCAGCGCGGTCCTCCTTGGTTTCCCCTTCCCGCGGGGGGCTATCGACGCTGACATTGAAGATTGCGCCTCCACAGAAAGGAGGGAAGGGAGGTTGCTCGGCGGTGGTTTTGGCGATAGTCTCTATAGAGCCCTGGGACTCAGAGTCTAGATTCTCCTACAGGATGGTTTAGAGGGATGCTCCGGGGCATCGGCCGATGTGTAGCATGTTGACAGCCGATGGGAGCTGGTCGGCGATCTGGTCAGCGGGAGGATGGACAACTCCAACCTGGTTGGTGAATTTGCCCCTTAGGGCATCTTGGTAGGTAGCGACGACATTGGTGAGCCCAAAGGGTAGGGCCATAACCCTTGAAGTTTCCTCTGATAGATCTGAACTGGAGGGTGGTCGACGATGAACCAGAGTGGTCAGAGCCAATTCCGTGATGGAGAGGCAACCGACGAGCTTCTAGCCAACCTGATCGATGGATGCGATCATATCATCGTTGTTGATTTGCCTCCTCTGGTAGCGGGGGAGCGGGCAACGAATTGTCAGCGAAGATGACCTCGGAGGGGGGTTTCGAGATTGGATCTGTAGTCACAGGTGTTGGGGTGATCGGCGCAGTATTGATCTGCACCGGCTCGAAGAGCTCTCCGACTCCGTCAGCATTGATGATCCACGATATCGATACGACCATGA
This sequence comes from Miscanthus floridulus, assembly GCF_019320115.1. Taxonomy (NCBI): domain Eukaryota; kingdom Viridiplantae; phylum Streptophyta; class Magnoliopsida; order Poales; family Poaceae; genus Miscanthus; species Miscanthus floridulus. The sequence goes on along the minus strand of NC_089584.1, from coordinate 14,511,860 downwards.
AGATCTGGCCAGGTTGTGGGAGGGACGAAGAGCTTGCAGAACGTACCATCTTGTTCGATATGGAAACAGCATGCACACACCTACCTAGCGCGCCAACTGTCGATAGAATATCATCGACAGTCCTCCGAGGGGTATCCCACGAAGGTAGATTGATCGGCAGAGATGCGTGTAATCGAGAACAAGAAGGCAACAGAGACACATGAGTTAGACAGGTTTAGGCCGTCAGTATGACATAATACCCTACTCCTGTGGTCTGTTGGATTGTATTGGCTATCATATGATATTGCGTGAGTTCGGAGGGGGTTCCTGCCCGCCTTATATAGTCCGGGGGCAGGGTTACAAGTCGGTTAGATCTAGGAGATAACCGGAAAGTAATAACAGATTACAGGAATCATGGGATCATACGTATCCTAACAGATCTCGTAGTATCTTTAGGATATCTTCTCGGTGTCTTGCGGGAGACGCCGAGCAGCGTCGTGCCCCGCAAGGCTTCATCTTGTGGGCTGGGCCACCCCTGGGGGCGCAGCCCATGTGGTCCGCCGTGGGTATCCGGGGTTGTACGCCCCACACCATGTCAAGATAATTGCAATTGCAAATCCGACACCAAATCCCAATCCAGCAAAAAGGAATAGTACAATGTCTATTGATACCTTCTTTGACTGATGTAGAACCATATCTGGTGTCATATTGTTACATGCTTTGGACACTTGAAACCCACACAGATCAATATTTCCTAAAAATGAGAGATCGGAGAATGTCAAGAAGTGGGAAGACTCAGGTATTCTTCCCTGTAGTTTGTTGTAGGATAGATTCAACACTGAAAGAAAGTCCAATGATGCCAACTCCCATGGGATCTCTCCAGAAAGTTCATTTGAAGACAAGTCTAGTGACTCAAGTTGATGTAGCATGCCAAGCTGAGATGGTATCGGTCCAATGAGGGCATTATGTGACATATTTAGCCCACCAAGTAGAACAAGGTCCCCAATTGACTCAGGAATAGTGCCATAGAATTCATTATTAGAAACATCAATGATGACAATGGTCCTCAATATTTTAGAAAAACTAATATCAGATCCTTTGTATGTGATGGCAGTGGTGAACTGGTATGTTTGGCCAAGTAGATCATATTGATTTTCCATGACCAACGTCTCATTGACATCTTTAGTCATCATGGATCCCATTGACGTAAACCACTTGTTTCGCAATAATCCAGAGAAATTGTTTGAAGCCAAGTCAATAATTCGAAGTTTTCCAAACTCACAACTATTTTGATATTCTGAAATAGATGGCCCCACATCTCCAATGAACCTATTGGACTTTAGAACAAGGACTTGAAGTTTAGGAAGCATACTCATCCAACATGGAAATGTATCATTAATAAGATTCTTCCCAATATCAAAAACCTCCAAGTCTTTGCAAGCAACTAGAGATCTAGGTAATTGTCCTTCAATCTGATTATCACTAAAGTCTAATGCCTCAAATGCACAATCTTGCTTCAGGCTATTTGGTAATCTTCCATGAAGTTGATTTCCTTTCAAATTTAATACATTGAGGCGACTCATATCCTCCATTAAACAAGAAGGGATGGAGCCAATCAAATCATTATTGGAGAGATCAAGGAGCATAAGGCTTGTTGCTTCACAGATTGATTGTGGAATTTCTCCAGACAACTTGTTTCCATGAGCCATGAGTAGGGAAATACTACTTAAGTGAGAACCAAAATTGAATGGCATGGATGAGAATTGGTTGTTTGAGCAATCAAATAGTTGGTTCTGCGGTCCTGGTATAGGTATAGGCCCATCAAATCGGTTATAACTGATATCGATAACAAACATATTAGCAAAAATGATAGGGCCATATCCAATACCACTACTAAATTGGTTGTGTGATATGTTCATCAAGATGAGAGAGTTGATCCAATTATCCCATGCCCACTGTGGTAGAGGGCCATGGATGTGATTGTTTGAAAGGTCAAGAACTTCAACAGAATACATGTGCTTCAAGGTATTAGGGAGCTTGGATATGTTACAAGATGCTAGACATAGAGTATCAAAGTTTTGGATGGATGCCCATGAAGAATTGTATTCTCCATCTACTACGGAAAGCTTGTTGTTTGAAAGATTCAGTATGACTAGGTTGGGCATTTTGAAGAATGAGTTGAGTTGGATGGTACCACTGAAACTATTGGAATGTAAATTTACGATGCCTAATTGAGTAAGATTAAATAGATGTGGAGGAATTTGACCAGAAAAATTACATGCATATAATTTCAATTTAATTAGGTTCTTGAGGTTACTTATGAATGAAGGTACTTGACCAGATAACCCACAGTTCGAGAACTGTAGAGTTTCCAGAGAAGTCAAATTTGCAACCCAAGATGGTATTTCTCCTACTATACCAGCCCCAGAAACCTGTAGTGATGTTAATGATCTGAGCTCACCAATTGAAGTGGGAAGCTGCTCCTGGTGAAAGTCAGCTGCTGCAATACCTAATTTCTTCAAGGATTTGAGATTACTTATTGAACTCGGAATGGGACCAGAGAAGTTTGTGTTGCTAAAAACCAGTTCCTTCATAATACTATATGATGAGAAATTGGGAAGTAGACCAGATACCTTGGAATTATAACTAACATCAACAGCCGTTAAGTTTATGTTCTGGAAGATCCTCATCGGGAACCGTCCTTCGAGGCGATTATAGGCAAGCTTAAGAACACTGAGGGAAGGTAAGTCAGCAAAGGACTCTGGAATTTGGCCATAGACTTTGTTATAGTTTAGGTTGATCATGGTCAGTGAGCGAATGCTGGACAACGATTCACAAATTGGAGCATCGATGTGTGTGTTTGGTAGGCTAAGAACCTGAAGCTGTGGAGTGGAATTAGCAAAGGCACTGCACCATGTTGCCCCGTTGCCGGATAAGTCGACATTGCCTAGATAAAGCTCCTTGAGGTTGCTAAGGTTAGCGACGAATGATCCAATGTCTGGCTCTACGATGGGCCACCTTCCTTCGCCGAGTGGCAGGAAATAGTCATTGTCACCTTCAACAAGATAAATCCAGTTGGTGAAGTCCAGGGATACCAGCTTGTTGAGCCGCCGTATCCCGTGCGGTATGTTGCCTATGAAGTCGGTGTAGGAGAGGTTGAGGTAGGTGAGCTCGGTGAGCAGCTCAAACCCAACAGCCGGGAGCTCCGACTCGTTGAAGCTGTTGAAGGAGAGGTCCAGGTACCTCAGGGAGGTGAGCTCAAAAAGCGCCGGGTGGAGGCCGGCGCTCTGCAGCCCGCATTCCGCGAGGTCAAGGGTGGTGACGCGGCCGTCAGCGGCAGCGCAGGCGACGCCCTCCCAGCGGCAGCAGTCCATGCCGGGCCGCCACGACGCGAGGGTGCATGTGGAGTCGGTGGTGGAGAAGGAACGCCGCAGCCGGAGCAGCGCCGCGGACTGGTCCGGCCGGCACGGAACGGCTGCTGCTGGTGGTATGGTAGTTTGGTTGCTGTAGGTGGCGAGGGAGTGCGAGAGCTGATGTTGGATCCCAAGGAACAAGTGAACGAGCAAGTGCAGGTACATCAGGAGCTGCTGGCGGTGGCTGTTAATGGAGACCATCATCATGCTGACTGCTGAGAACTTGTGACTGATTCGTCTAGCTCGGTCGTTGCCCACGCTCTGGGCCTCTGGCCTCGTATTTATATTTATATCGAGCGACACGGACACGGCACACGCAAGTCACCCACACACTTGTCTGGTGACGTTTTCAGAAACAGAAAGATATATAATACGTGGACAGCTACGCGTTCACGAATCTAATTAACCGCCTTTGCACGCAAGTAATAATAACTACGGTACAACAACTAGAGGCACTTTCAGGGCATATTCGTGGTGACCCCTGACTCGTGACCAAGTCCTGAATCCTGATGCCGTGATGCGGCCGGCCGGCCGGCCGGTCTCGATCAGTCGCGGTTGGTAGGACGTACTCTCAGTACAGGTGGGTGTTTTGACTATATATACAGTGTAAAATAATAACTCTTCTGTTTTCCGTCAAGAGCACGCGTCTACACGCTAGACAGCATTACGCCACAAAGTAATTTCTAATCCCCGAAATAGTATTGAACTTGAACCATTTTTGTCAGGCTCTGTGGCGGCCGGACCGTAGCCCAAAAACTAAGTGCCGGGTAAGTAGCTATAGTATATGAGTTTTTTTTTATCATATATATAACTTCACTAGATACTACTGCCTATACGTGTTTATTGAGAACGAGAGAACTGATCGATGATGCTACCTTATGCACTCGTTTCGGCCCAACGTAGGTCTGCCCCTGGTGAGGCTAGCTTACCTGAGTGTGCCTTTAATGACGATTTTTTAGATGATCAAAAAAATATTAATTCCAGCTCCAAATTAATTAACACCTTCATGGAAGGGACATCAGAGATAACGAATATTACAAGCACAGACTAGGTCTCAACCAACAACAAGTATATCCGTAAACTGCATTGCACCAATTTTTTCGTCAGGCTACCTAACCCAAAAATTATATGAAAGCGGCGGCTAACTAGTTGTAGTATATGATTTTTTTTATATATAACTTCACTAGATAGTGCCTATATGTCTATAGAAAATGAGAAACTAAATGACACCTTCATTTTTCCATGAACTCGTTTTCGCACAACGACGTAGGTCTGCCCATGGCGTGATGGTAGCTTATCTGAGCAAGCATGTCTTTAATGATGATTTTGTAGATAGTAGAAAAAATATTTTAGTTTCGAACCTCCTCGTGGAAGGGGCATCACACCGTGATTATTACAAGCATAGAAGGTCTTAACTAACAAAAAAAATGATATTCTTTACTGATAAAGAAAACAAAAGGCCATCCATATGAGCCGCCAAGAAGCCCATTGCTCTTTGGCTCTACTAGCCGACGACATGACTTGCCCATTTCCTCCTTTTGGTCATTGTGGTCATTGATGCGCTATAATAGAGCCTAAAACCGAATGCAATGCATTATCCTGAATAGAGCCCCAAAGAAACTTTTTTGTTCATTGTTGTTAAACACAATTTCATTTTTTGTGAGCTAGATATCCCAACAAAACACTGTTATGCTCTTGTCAATTAATAACAGAAATTATTTGTAGTTTCATCATCGTTTTTTTAGGGAATTGTAGTTTTGTTGTCACCATGTTTATACCAGTTGTTGAACATATGCTCTCTTTATTTTGTAATGGAAGTACTCACAACACAATATATACAACACGCCGTAAACATTTGGGATAATAACATTAAAAAAACAGGTGATAGATAATCTCTTTTTTACTACAAAAGCATCACTTCTTACTACCATTCGGGCTTTTTACCTAGTTTGTCCTTAGTGCGAATGACTCCTTTTTTTAGATACCACAAAAAATCTTAGTCGTTTTCAATGCAATCTTCAAATGGAAAATTTCTTGCATAACCTTAATTCATTTATTGGCAAGATATTTACATACTGATTTAATTGAAAGTGTTCCATCACCGTGCAATTTCTACACAGATGGATCTAGATCCTCCATTAGGTTAATATTCACGACTCTTGTGCAATATTAATATTGTGCCAATCAGAAAGTTTATTCCCAACTAATGCCCTTCCAAAAGGTACTTGAGAGAATCTGAACTTAGCACTTCCACAATTGTTGCTTGTTTCCTTGGGACCCTAAGCATTTATTTTCTGAAAACCTAATATGGTTGCCACTTTTTAGGTTGTTTCTTTTCTCGCTACAAACAATGTACGGTATAATTTAATGCTTGGGGCCCTAAGCATTTATCTTCCCAAAACCTAATATGGTTGCCACTTTTTAGGTTGAACCTTCCTAGGTTTAGGAATTTGTAACTCCCATTAGGCTTGACCGAAAGCGTGAATCTCCTGCTCTTACTTACTTGAGTTAAAGTTTTCCTTCTTGATAATACTGATGTTTGGGAGGGTCTAAAGAAGCCATTTTACTAAATGTTTCGCCAAAAGGTTTTAGTTTCACCAGGGAAGTTATTTCTCTAGCTAGACTAGAGGAGCCGGAGAGGTGCACATAGGAGCTAGCAAAGATAGTCGTGCAAAGTAATTTTGTTCACATAGAAGATGGCTTCCGTTTTGTGGTTCGTTTTCTGCTGAAGTTTTAATATATATATGATCGATGACATTCTGCATCCATGGTTGATGTGGTGGCTAGAATAATTTTATTCCTTAATTAAGATAACATATTTATCGCAACACAAGAGTAGTAGTTTGTACGTCTCAATCATGAAAGTTTCTCTCGATCGATCCATTCATGAAAGCAGGTGCAATATAATAGCTTGTTATAACGACCAACAGCTGAGTGGGACGAGGTGAAGGAGAAAAAAAAGAGGAGATCGAGTACCTCTTGGCGCTCCTACACGTATGAACAACCAATATCGTCGATCTATTGCCAGCAGCCGGGGACGGTGATCGGGGACGGTGTGAATTGTCAGCAGCCGGCCCAACCAATATCGTCGATCTATTGCTACCATTTTCTCGTTGCACTGTGAGAAGCGAAAGCTGACATGTTGGCATGTCGCGGACCCGTGCGGTGCATGCATGGATCCTTTTGAGAAAAGCGTCATGGATTTCGAAAAAAATTAGTGGATTACGCTCGTCGCGACGGTATCATTGGCCACGCTACGTTCCAAATCGCAGGTCGTTTTAGTTTTGTTCTACTCCTATGGGATCGATTCACATTATAAAAGACAATCAGAGGTAGGTGGTGATTGGGGCCTCCCACTAAGCACAAAACCAATTTTAAGCCTCTTTATTTTTAAACTCCACCTACCGTAAGTCCGCTTCTTGGAGACGTCCTTTCCCACATCTCCTCCTATTGTACTGGATGTTGCCAGGTGAAAACCTTTCTCTGGCGGGCTACCTTCACTACTACAGAATGGACTTGTTGTCCCGAGCGGTAACAGCCTTTAGTCCCGGTTACCGCGCCGGGACAACGATCTCGGGACTAAAGGTGGAACCTTCAGTCCCGAGTCATCGAGCCAGGACTAAAGAGGGACCTTTAGTCCCGGTTGATAATACCAACCGAGACTAAAGGCCCTCCAACCGAGCAAACCTGGCGCACCCTTTAGTCCCGGTTGGTAACACCAACCGGGACTAACGGTTCACCCTTTAGTCCCGGTTGGTAACCTCAACCGGGGCTAAAGGTTCCTTTTCTTTTTCTTTTTTTTTGTTTAATTTGTTTTCAGTTCAGTTACACGTATTTGTTTAATATATAATATGTTTTTATGTACGTATTCTACGCTGCTAATATAAATACACGCATGCGTATAATTACATCTAATTCTCATCTTGAGTATTATTATATTCGAATAAAGTATGAAACTATATATATTATAGATATAGATATATATGTATATATGCAACACTTTCATAATCTTGTTCTTGAAAATAACAATATCAATAAACATTTAATTTACATCATTTATTCCTTAGGATCAAAGTAGAACTCGTCGTTGGGATTTAGCACTTTTTCTAGAAGATATCCTGCTATTGACTCTTAAACTGCTTTCAGATGGTCTTTTTGCATGACCCTTCGTTTCAACCATTCAGTCTTGCATTTGAAATAAAAGGAAAAGTATTAATACACATATATGTATATATATTCATTTAAAAATAAATAAAAATTGATATATACGTACTCTGAGGACATCTTCAGGAGTTCTTCTTATGTGCGCAGTGATAAATTCACAAACGTAGTATTCACACAAGTTATTACCTGGTTCCTGCCGCAAACACCACTGTACGAGAAGAAGATTATTCTCATCATCTCACACGTAAATTGAAGTACGATATAGTAATTAAACACGTGGGGAAGTGTATATAGTACAACTTACTGGTATTTCAACTACATTAAGTGGTGCCTTGCAATCCTTGCGATGTTGCCGAATAAACTCTTTCCAAACCCTGTGCGACCAATAATGTACGATCGTTAATAAATTATGGCAAAGTCTATTCAATAATAGTTGTGCGCGAGAGATCGAAATTACCCCTGGATAATGTCTATCATATCTTGGTATAGTGCCCGCTCTTTTCTCAATGAGTCAAAGATTAGTAACCGACTTGAGTTTAACTCAATGACAATGAGTATCCAGTGAAAACTGCATTGGTTTATACACACACGTACATGCATATAAGTTGTATTGATATTACATAAAATGTGTAGACTACATTATTATTAACACTTACTCAAAGTTGTACGGGAAAAGTATTGTTGTCTTGTCGTGCTGCTTCACGAAGAACATCATGATATTCTCCTGTGCTTCAGATATCCATTGCTCCTTGACAATAATACCGGTTTTGAATACGATATAAGGATCAATGAAGCCAACACTAGTGTCTTATATTCTTTGGAGCTCTGACATCTGGAATCTGTATATAAATATAAGTTACATGTGAGGATAATTATATACACGTACGCATGAAAGTGAGTTTATTAAATAAAAGTAAGAATCACTTACAAACAAAAGGAGCTAATGATTGATTTGTCCAGAGCGTCCATGTGGTATAGTTGATGCAATTCTTCAAAACTAATATGTAAGATGTCATCGCCACGGAAGTAATGATGGTCTCTAAATCTGACAAAGATCCACTGCTCACCCCTGCCACACGCCTGCATGTACCACTTGTTGAGCAAGTACATTTGCATACCCAATTCATTCAGAGCCGCAGGGTTGTACAGACTTTTGTCATATTTATAAGTCTTCCAGGTATCAACTTCTAGGTTTTGGATTGGAGCTTTGCCCATCAATTGATCCAAGGTTAAACCAGTATCTTGAAAAAAAGCATTAAGGGCTTGAACCGACACTTCTCCAGAGTTGTCTGGTCGATAGACTTCTATGTTGGAACCATATTGATTAGCAACAACAAGATTTTGCATTGGTTGCTTCTGTTGTCCGAGCTGTGGGACATCCTTCCCTGATGCTCTTTTCCTTTTCTTATCTGCATCATGTGACTTCACGAGGGAGCGGTCATAGTCTGATAGTGGCGAAGGCTTACGAAGTTCAATCATCTTTTTCTTGTGAGCATCGACCTTCTGCCTCAACACCTCTCGTGGTAGGTAAAAGTACGGCTTCTCCTTAAGCTTCGCTTGACTCTTCTTTTTGGTATCTATAAAAAAATCTTTCACTTTTTTGTCTTCTTCAGCTGCTATTTGCTCATCAGTCTTTTTAGAAAGTATTTCTTGAGAAATAACTCTTTTTCTCGGGGTCTTTTTTGCCGCCGGGACCTTAGACGTCTTTGTAGTGCGCCGCTGTGGAGGGGGTGGGCGGTGTTGGAGACCGGCGTAGAGGCGATGTGGCCGGTGTTGGTGGAGACCGGCGTGGAGGTGTTGGAGATCGTTGTGGAGGCGGTGGGGCCAGTGTAGGAGTTGGAGATCGTTGTAGAGGCGATGGGGCCGGTGTAGGAGTTGGCGATCGCCGTGGGGATGAAGTCATCTCGCCTCCCGCGACGCTATGATGAGATGGGGAATGAATAATTAGACTAGGCTGGGGGGAGATCCTGCTACAAAAACAAGTTGTGTGTCAATTATTTTTTAAGCCAATAGAAAATTAATGGAAAATAATATTTCATTCACTTTCATTCATACCTAGGGTGAGGTAGGGGAAGCGGTGGCGCCCCAGGAATGATGATGAAGCGTTTGCGCTATTGAATAAATGTCTTCTCTGCATCTCCTAGTGTCTTCTCCCCATCACCGCCTTCAATGTCAAGAGGAACATTGCTGTAACCTTTGAGCACTCTATCGACCGAGACGCTAGTATATCTAGGTTGAATAACTGACCCATGGATTCTTGGTGTCTTCGTTTGGTCTATTGGAGATACAACCTCGACAGCCACCATGATTGATGCATTATTACCATCTGAAATGTGCAGCTCACATGTTGTTAGAGGCTCGGTAATGTCATCAACAGGGAAGCGCAACCCAGCGTCGTCTTGAATAACTGGCAGCTCCGTAGAAGCACAACTGCTTTTCATCTGACCAACGGGGCTAATGGTGACTCCCGGCGTTGATTGCGATTGCATTTGACTCATTGCTAGCTGCACTTGCCTCTTGATCTCCTCCTGCATTCTTGCCTCAAGAATTTTTTCTCGTTCACGTGATTCAAGCAATGCTTGTCGTGACTCATCAACAAATTGCTCCAATGCACGGATTCGTTCTGCCTCCTTATCCTTTTTTCTCTGGCGGCTTCTGTAGGTATCCTTGTCTGCTGGGAATGCGTGTAGCCACGGAACCGCCCCATAGCCTCTTGTTCGACCACCGTATTCGGGATTCTCTAGGGCATATGTTAATTCATCCTTCTCTCTGTTGGGCTTGAAAACACCACTATCAGCTTCTTCCCTAGCACGAGCTAGTCTCTGTGTTGCTCTCTCAATTTTTGGCCAAAAATTAGCTTGCTAGTGTCTGGGTCTAGGCTTCCCCCATGAGCGTAGAACCAATTCTTCGTGCGTTGAGGCCAGTTCTTCTCTATTGTTTCAGGTATGATTCCCTTGGCAGTAATCTCTACTTCTAGGTTCTGCCACTTGAGAATAGCACTCTTATAACCACCTGATCTCATGCGATGATGGTATTGCTTCTGTCGGACATTCTGCCGATTCCTTATCACACGTTCCTCACTGTCTTGGGATGTCTTGTATTCTACGAAGGCATCCCAATGGGACTCCAACTTGACAAACGCCTTAGCATTGAAATTTGGCGTAGCATTCTTCAAGATAAACTTTTTATACAATGTCTTCTTCCAACTCTAGAACAATGTTGCCATCTTCTTCATTGTCCAATCCCTCACTAGCTCCTTCAAAGCATCATCTGCTTGTAATGTGAAATGCTGAGTGATATCTCTCCAAGCTAGGTTCTTGTCACGATCAGGTACAAAACTAACATTAGGAGCGGATATCTTCTGCTTCCATTCACGAGCACTGACTGGGATCCTATCTCTTACAACGAACCCACATTGATTGACATATGTCTGAGCATGTGGTCCCAATGGTTTGCCGGTGTCGGTGTCGAATTCTGATATTATGAAACGGCCCTCTAATGGCTTTTTTGGCCCTCGGACTTTCCTACTTTTGTCGGTGATTGATGTAGATCCAGAGACCGGCTACATGAGTAGAAACACAACGATTAACAACAAATATATGTACGCATGCATCTATAAGAGATGATAGATAATCGAATATACCTCGCCAGTATTTTCTTGCGCGGCAATTTGTTGATCTTCAACCACCGGCATATTCAAGATATCCTCATAATCAGCAAAGTACTGACTCGTGTCATCTACATCCACATTGGTGCCGACGTTGATAATATCCGTCATTATGTCATCACTCAAGTTATCATCTGGAGCAGCCATTTGTATCTTCAAGATAACACATAGATAGAATTACTATGGTACATAACATAAGTACATGTGATAACACATATAGAATTACTAAATCCAATTAAATATAATAACACATAATATTTTATCAACATGGAAATAAGTACATGTATATATATACACATAGAATGATACAATATATTTTCTCTCTCTCTCAACACATAGAAATAAGTGCATATGTCTATATCTCTAGATATGCATGTGATACACATAGAATATCTCTCTAGATATAATTTTCTCTCTCTCTCAACACATGAAAATAAGTACATGTATATATACATATAGAAATAATTAAGTACATATATATACATATAGAATCTCTCTCTAGATATAATATATATAGAGAGATAGAATATATAATTACAAAATCCAAATAATAAATCTAACATGAAATTAGATAAACTAGTAATAGATAATACATTTTAATCTAACATATATCAAAAACTATAATAAAAAACTATCTAAAAAAACTATCTAAAAAAATACTAATTAAATTTTAATACATTTAAATCTAATATATCAAAAACTATCTAAAAATAACTAAAAACTAACAATAAACTACTAATTAAAATTTAATACATTTTAATCTAACATACAGCCGAGACTTTGTAAAAAAAATCTTAAAAACATGGCCGATCGAGAGCAGCAGATCAAGATCGAGTTCGACGGAGGTCGTACGGCGTGGGCGCGCGGGAAGCGTCGACGACGGAGGGTGGGGTCGGGTGCGGCGGCGGAGACGGGATGCGGCGATGCGGGCCTAGAGAATGGCGCGGTCGGGCTGGGGTAGACGACGGCGGCGGCGCGGTAGAGACAAGCTCGACGACGGCGGATGGCACGGCCGGGCGGGGCTGAGCGACGGAGGCGAGATCGAAGATGAACAGAACAGACGTTCGATATATATAGCCCGCGACCCTTTAGTCCCGGCTGGTACCAGCCGGGACTAAAGGACATTTAGTCCCGGCTGGTAATACCAACCGGGACTAAAGGTCCAACCCTTTAGTCCCGGTTGGTCTTACCAGCCGGGACTAAATGTCCTTTAGTCCCGGCTGGTGGCGGGCACCAAAATTGCCGCCCACCCTTTAGTCCTGGTTTTTGGTTTGGGCCGGGACTGAAGCCCTGAAAATTTTGCCAACCCGCCAGCGTAATTGGAAAGGCCTGGGATTTTGTTTTTGTTTAATACTAGGTTAATCAATTAATTCCATAGCAACTTCAATACTTTGCAATATTTATTTTAAAAAATACAATTAATTAACTAATTATTTATTGTAAATAGGAAAATTTTGTAACCTAAAGTTTTTAATTTCTTTTATGAATATAGAATATAAATGTTACTAATACTAAGTATTTTGTTAATGCAAAAATATATTTGTAACTTAAAATTAATAAAACTAATATTATTCGATAGGAAATTTATTATCACATTATTGTAACGTCGATGTTTCAATTTTTTCTTGGTTTTTGACCAAAATTGACAGGAATTTTTTGTTAAACCTATAAAAATAGAGAAAATATAGTATTTTTTGTTCTACAACTTTTTCAAATGAAAAAATGGCCTATATAAGGATTGTATATATTAATGAGCTTAACAAACTCGGTATTCAAAACTTTTCAATTTGAGACAATCTAGGGTTCTGAAAACTAGTTTGTAGGCGTCGAAATTTAAAAATCATAAATTTGAACCATCCAAACTTTCTCAAATGGAAAGTTGACCAAAACAACAAATGTAGATCTTTTTTAGTTTAACAAACTTGATATTCAAAACTTTTCAATTTGAAGTCATTTAGAGTTCATAATACTAGAGTCAAAGTGTTATTTTTTTATTTGACCAAAGTTGACTTGGTCAAACTTGCTCAAATGAGACACTAAATGACCTCAGATGAAAAAACTTTGAATACCAAGTTTGATCATCTCAGCAAGATCTACAATTGTTACATAGCTCATTTTCTCATTTGAGAAATTTTTATCAAACACTAGTCACAACTTCTTGAATCTCATATATACTTTCTAAAACTATGTCACACACTTGTGAAATTTGAACTATTTTTTGTTCTACAACTTTTTCAAATGAAAAATGGCCTATATAAGGATTGTATATATTGATGAGCTTAACAAACTCGGTATTCAAAACTTTTTAATTTGAGACAATCTAGGGTTCCGAAAACTAGTTTGTAGGCGTCGAAAATTAAAAATCACAAATTTGAACCATCCAAACTTTCTCAAATGGAAAGTTGACCAAAACAACAATTGTAGATCTTTTTTAGTTTAACAAACTTGATATTCAAAACTTTTCAATTTGAAGTCATTTAGAGTTCATAATACTAGAGTCAAAGTGTTGTTTTTTTATTTGACAAAATTTGACTTGGTCAAACTTGCTCAAATGAGACACTAAATGACCTCAGATGAAAAAACTTTGAATACCAAGTTTGATCATCTCAGCAAGATCTACAATTGTTACATAGCTCATTTTCCCATTTGAGAAATTTTTATCTAACACTAGTCACAACTTCTTGAATCTCATATATACTTTCTAAAACTATGTCACACACTTGTGAAATTTGAACTACATTTTGTTCAAGCTTTCTCAAATGAAAAAATAGCCTATATAAGGATTGTATATATTGATGACCTTAACAAACTCGGTATTCAAAACTTTTCAATTTGAGACAATCTAGGGTCCCGAAAACTAGTTTGTAGGCGTCAAAATTTAAAAATCACAAATTTAAACCGTCCAAACTTTCTCAAATGGAAAGTTGACCAAAACAACAATTGTAGATCTTTTTTAGTTTAACAAACTTGGTATTCAAAACTTTTCAGTTTGAAGTCATTTAGAGTTCATAATACTAGAGTCAAAGTGTTGTTTTTTTATTTGACCAAATTTGACTTGGTCAAACTTGCTCAAATGAGACACTAAATGACCTCAGATGAAAAAACTTTGAATACCAAGTTTGATCATCTCAGCAAGATCTACAATTGTGAAGTCATAACATATTACATAATATCCGTCTCTAAAACATAATATATTAAACATACATCGTTATATCATGCGGGCACAACAGTGAATTTCTTCTTGACGTATGACCCTTGGTTATGATCTTGTCGTAACCATGGAGTGTCTTCATCATTTAACATAATGCTTAGATCTTTCTTCACTATGAAGGGTGGAATTCAGATATTTCTTTCATAATCTTCTGACATGTCTGACTTGTCTTCAATTCCCACTATATTTATTTTTCCAGAAAGAATTATGTGGCGCTTTGGCTCATTGATCAATGAGTTGATGTCTTCGTTTTTTCCTCTCTTTGATTTTGTAGACATGTCTTTCACATAGAACACCTGACTCACATCGGCAACAAGGATGAATGGTTTCTCTTTGTACCTAATATTGTTGAGGTCCATTGTTGTCATTCCATACTCTTTGTCGACTGTTATCCCTCCTCCGGTCAGCTTCACCCATTGGCACCGGAACAAAGGGACTTTAAAATTAGGTGCGTAGTCTAGTTCCCATATCTCTTCTATGCGGCCATAATATGTTTGTATATTCCCATTTGGATCTGTTCCATCTATGCGAACACCACTATTTTGATTGGTGCTCCTTTTATCTTGGACAACTGTGTAAAATGTATTCCCATTTATCTCGTACCCTTGGTACGTGAGGATATGCCATGATGGCTACCTAGCCAACAAATACAGTTGCTCATCAATATTGTCATCGCCTTGACATTCTTTTCGCAACCAACCACTGAAACTTTCCATGTGCTGACGCCTAATCCAAGCTTCAGTCTTCCCTGGAAATTTGGATCGTAAGAACTCCTTATGTATCTCGATGTACGGATGCACCAATGACGAGTTCTGAAGAACTATGTAGTGTGCTTTATTGAAATAATCGTCTTCCATGCCGATATATGTTTTCTTCCCTAAAGTTCCTTTACCACTGAGTCGCCCCTCGTGTCGTGATTCGGGAACGCCAATCGGGGCAAGGTCAGGAATAAAGTCAACACAGAACTCAATGACCTCCTCTATTCCATAGCCCTGGGCGATGCTTCCTTCTGACTTAGAACGGACTTTCACATATTTCTTCAAGACTCCCATAAACCTCTCGAAGGGGAACATGTTATGTAAGAACACAGGTCCAAGAATACTAATCTCCTTCACCAAATGAACTAGGATGTGTGTCATGATATTAAAGAAGGATGGAGGGAACACCAACTCAAAGCTGACAAGACATTGAACCACATCATTCTGTAGAGTAGCTAGTTTCACTGGATTGATTGCCTTCTGAGAAATTGCATTGAGGAATGCACATAGCTTCACGGTGGCTAGACGTACATGTGGAGGTAGAATTCCTCGTAAAGCAACTGGAAGCAATTGCGTCATAAGCACGTGGCAGTCATGGGACTTTAAGTTTATGAATTTCTTATCTGGCATATTTATTATACCCTTTATATTGGAGGAGAATCCCGATAGGACCTTGATGCTGCTTAGACATTCGAACATGCTGTCCCTCTCTTCTTTGCTAAGCGTGTAGCTAGCAGGACTTAAGTAATGACGTCCATCATCTGTCTTCTCTGGATGAAGGTTGTCTCGTTCTTTCATGCCCTGCAAGTCCTGGCGTACTTCAAGTGAATCCTTTGGCTTCCCGTACACACCCATAAATCCTAACAGGTTCACATAAAGATTCTTTGTCAGGTGCATCACGTCGATTGCGTTGCGGACCTCTAGGACTTGCCAATAGGGTAGCTCCCAAAAGATGGACTTCTTCTTCCACATAGGTGCGTGTCCCTTAGCATCTTTGGGAACAGATTCACTGCCTTGTCCCTTTCCAAATACTACTTTCACATCCTTGACCATTGCGAGTACATCTTCTCCGGTTCGATTATGAGGCTTCTTCCGATGGTCTGGCTTACCTTTAAAATGCTTTCCTTTCTTTCTTACTTGGTGATTCAATGAAAGGAATCGACGATGGCCAAGGTACATGACCTTTCGACATCTTTTCAAATATATACTGTCAAGGTCATCAAAACAATGTGTGCATGCATTATATCCTTTGTTTGTCTGACCTGAAAGATTACTTAAAGCAGGCCAATCATTGATTGTTACGAACAATATTGCTCGTAGGTCAAAGTGTTCTTGTTTGTACTCATCCTAGACATGTACACCTGGTTTGTTTCATAAAACTAGAAGTTCTTCAACTAATGGCTTTAGTTAGACATCAATATCGTTGCTAGGTTGCCTCGGACCTTGGTTGAGGATCGGCATCATAATGAACTTCTGCTTCATGCATAACCATAGAGGAAGGTTGTAGATACATAGAGTAACTGGCCAAGTGCTATGACTAGTGCTCTGCTCTCCAAAAGGATTCATACCATCTGTACTTAAGGCAAACCTTAAGTTTCTAGCCTCATTTGCAAACTCTGGAAATTCCCTGTCTATCGCTCTCCACTGGGACCCATCAGCTGGGTGTCTCAGCATATTGTCTACCTTATGGTCTTCTTTATACCACCGCAACAACTTTGCATGGTCTTTATTTCTGAACAAATGTTTTAAGCGTGGTATTATAGGAGCATACCACATAACCTTAGCAGGGATTTTCTTTCTAGGACGTTGTTCACCCTCGACGTCACCAGGATCATCGCGCCTGATCTTATACCGCGATGCTTTACATACCGGGCATTCATCCAAATTCTCGTATTCATTGCCATGGTAGAGGATGCAGTCATTAAGACATGCATGTATCTTCTGGATTTTTAATCCCAATGGGCAGACAACCTTTTTTGCTTTGTACGTAGTGGTGGGCAATTCATTTGGCTTCGGAAGCATCTTCTTTATGAGGTTCAATAAATTCCCAAATGCCTTGTCGGATATATCATTCTTTGCCTTCCACTGTAGTAATTCCAGTGTTGTACCTAGCTTTTTTTGCCCCTCTTCGGCCGTCGGGTATAGCAACTTCCTATGATCCTCAAGCATGCGCTCGAACTTAACTTTCTCTTTTTCACTTTCCCATTCTTGTTGTGCATCACGAATGGCATCGCCAAGAGCATCACCGAGATCATCTTCTACCGCTACCTCTTCTTCATCTCCCCCCATTGTAGTATCATCAAAGGCACCATACTGAGCAATAATGTCATCAATGTCTAAAGCTTCTCCTTCACCTTCTTCCATCATGACCCCGCTTTCTCCATGCTTAGTCCAACATATATAGTTTGACATAAAACCTGACTTAAGCAAATGTGAATGAAGACTTATTGAGCTTGAATATTCCTTTAAATTCTTACATAGGGCACATGGACAGCACATGAAACCATCCCGCTTATTTGCCTCGGCCACACCTAAGAAATAGTGCAAGCCCTCAATAAAGTCTTGGGAGCGGTGATCGGCATTGTACATCCAATAGCGTGACATAATCTGTATTACACGACAAATTATGAAAACCTTGAACATAATTTAGTTTTTTATTACACAACATAAATGACACACACGCGGTTGATTAATTAACTAAGTCTGGCTACAACGTAAGCAATCCCAACTATCACTAAATAAACTAAAACTACAATGCACTTCAGTAACATAATTATTTCGTGATCATACGCAACTAAAACAGACAAATCATTTTTCTGTTGAATATCAATAAGCTTCTCCTGCTGGCTCACTGCCTCATCAGCAGCAGCCGCTACCTCAAGCGCACCCAAATTCTGCACGTATGTAGCATAATCTTCCTCCCAGTACCAACCATCGCATCCATTGCCCTCCCACTATAATTAAAGCCAAAAAATATTTAGTCAAAAATATTCAAGAAAGGCAGGTCAATTAGCCATAATTATAAAATGCGTAAGAAACTCACATCGCGATCCGGGCACTTGTAGAAAACACGATCCTTGTTGGGTCCCTGTCTCTTGACTCGGTACTCCATCATAATCTTCTACTTACACTTGCCACAGATAATGAGAGGGAGTTCTGGCCTCAGTCGTTTCGCAATCGAACGAGAGGCCGATGATCCGGTACCAGTTGTCATCTACTTTCTATACTTATTTTTGCAAACTAGTGTAAATTTCATATTTTCTAAAATGATATATTTAAACAAAACTAGTACGGATTTCACATGTTTCAATAAATAACCATCCGTACTAGTTGACCTTGCTTACGTGATCATCTCGGTCAGCATTTCTCCACCGGACGGCACCGTACTTGGCCAAGGAAGAGCTCCGATTCTACGAGAAAGGGAACACGGTCTTCCACGACCGTTGCCGCTCTCCCTCATAGCATCAAAGTTCCTCCTTGACGTCCGTTACCGCTCGGCAGAGAACATGTTGGCCGAGCTGAACACGGTCCGCAAGTTCAACTAGTACGGATTTTCTATAATTTTCTAACTATTTACTAAGTTTTTTATTTCATGGAAAATTTAATTCTAAAAAAAGGCATGATTTCTAAGTAGTTCATTTCATGAAAAAAATAATTCTAAGTGACCTGCTCGATATCGGCGAGCTCGTGGACGTTTAGGTTGCCGAGGATAGTAACATTTGTAGATGACATTTGAAGGTCTGAAGTTATCAAATATCCATCAAATTATAGCTCAAAAACATGTTTTAATAAATAACCATCCGTACTAGTTGATCTTGCTTACGTGATCAACTCGGTGAGCATTTCTCCACCGGACGGCACCGTACTTGGCCAAGGAAGAGCTCCGATTCTACGAGAAAGGGAACACGGTCTTCCACGACCGTTGCCGCTTTCCCTTGTAGAATCAAAGCTTCTCCTTGACGTCTATTACCGCTCGGCAGAGAACATGCTCGCCGACTTAAACACGGTCCGCAAGTTCAACTAGTACGAATTTTCTACAATTTTCTAACTATTTTCTAAGTTTTTCATTTTATGGAAAATTTAATTCTAAAAAATAAAAGCATGATTTCTAAATAGTTCATTTCATGGAAAAAATAATTCTAAGTGACCTGCTCGATATCAGCGAGCTCGCGGACGTTTAGGTTGCCGAGGATAGTAACATTTGTAGATGACATTTGTAGGTCTGAAGTTATCAAATATCCATCAAATTATAACTCAAAAACATGTTTCAATAAATAACCATCCGTACTAGTTAACCTTGCTTACGTGATCAACTCGGCGAGCATTTCTCCACCGGACGGCACCGTACTTGGCCAAGGAAGAGCTCCGATTCTACGAGAAAGGGAACACGGTCTTCCACGACCATTGCCGCTCTCCCTCGTAGAATCAAAGCTCCTCCTTGACGTCTGTTACCGCTCGGCAGAGAACATGCTCGCCGAGCTGAACACGGTCCGCAAGTTCAACTAGTACGGATTTTCTACAATTTTCTAAGTTTACATATAAAATCATAATAAAGTCCAACATATAAAGTTACACATGCATCTACATCGTAAAATGAGATAAGCTACTGATAAAACATAAGAGGATTAAGTTTGTTACCTCCAAAATCGAAGAGCAACACCAATGGATGGGGAGAGAGCAAGAACAACAGCAAGCTGAAGAACAGAGGCAGTGAGTTTGAATGGAATGGCTTGGGCTCGGGGAGGAAGAAATGAGCTGAATTATAGGCCGGGATTATTAGTCCCGGTTAGGGGTCCAAACTAGGACTAAAGATTAATCTTTATTCCCGGGGCATCACCCAAACCGGGACTAAAAGCTTTAGTCCCGGCTAGTATTACCAACCGGGACTAAAGGTAATACCAGCCGGGACTAAAGATCCCTGTCCCGCGGACGACCGTTGGGTTACCAACCGGGACTAAAGGGTCCTTTAGTCCCGGCGGCAAAAAAAATGCCGAGGCTAATGCCAAATTGGGACATCGTTCTAAAGTCTGTTCTGTAGTAGTGCTTGTCGGCGCTTTTTAGCGTCGTTTCCTCCTTAGAGGCATTGTTAGGCTTTCTACTTCCGCGGTTGCTCCTTTGGCGTCTGGCCATGGTGGTGGCCCAAGCTATGCTATTTGGTGGCGCCCCGACAGGTCGTCGTGTTTCTTCAGTCCTTGTTAGTTGTTATTTGAGTTGTTAGTTGGGTCAATTCGACCAAGTTGGAGCAAGTAGTGGCGTGTGTTTTTATAGTTGTTCGGTTGTTGTACCAAAGTTGTATAGGACACACTAGTAGAGAACAGACCTTTCATCCGAGGCCAAAATAGGCTCTAGTCCCGGCATTTTTGCACCCAGGCCTAGAGAGACCTTTAGTCCCGGTTGGTGTCTCCAACCGGGACTAAAGGTCCCTGCCCAACGGCTACTGCGCTCGGCACAGTGGTAGGGGACCTTTAGTCCCGATTAGAGACACCAACCGAGACTAAAGGTGGACCTTTACTCCCGATTGGAGCCACCAACCGGGACTAAAAGTCCTCCAACCTTTAGTCTCGGTTGATAACACCAATCGGGACTAAAGGGTGACCTTTTAGTCTGGGTTGGTATTATGAACCAGGACTAAAGGTCTCCCATCCGGGACTAAAGGTCCCTCACGGGTCAATTTAAAAGTAGGAGCGCAGAGGACTATGTCACATGTGGTGTGCAGTTGAGTTGGTAAGGAATCTATGCGTGATGACAGAGGTCTTGTGTTCGAATCCCACACAGCGCAAGCGAGGTCTCAAGAAATTCGTTTATTTTTTCTACTGAGGAGGGAGCTTTACTCCCGGTTATTGACCCGGGACTAAAGGGAAGCACCCTTTAGTCCCGGATTCTTACTCCCGGTTGGGAAACCGGGATTAAAAGGGGTTCCCAACCGGGAGTAGAGCCGGTCTCTCTACCAGTGACAAGTGTCTGCTCAGTCTTCAGGCGGCACATGATGTCATCGGAGAGTCGATAACAACAGTAATGTGGTAACACAAATAAATAGCAATTCAATATGAGACATTATACATAAACTTAAGTTGCTATTCTTAGGTTTCGGTTAGTTTTTTCGGTTTTGGTTAACTATATGCCCACCTCTAGTTTTTTTACTAAGCTCTTAGGCCTTGTCTGGATTATATATATACGTTGTCCTAGCCACCGACATCATATTTTACAGCGCGACAAGCTTTGCGTTGACGTCATTGTTGAAGGCAATTATTGACCTTGACACTGACGCTCGTGCCAGCGTTCCCACCATGACCGATTCAAACGTTGATATCCTCGATTTTTTAGCGGTACAAATCTGCTACCAATTTAATTTACACTGCAATGATATGTATTATTGTCATCAAGCTAGTAGATCTACGACAATATAAAATGCCTTGTGCGGTATATATGTATCTACAGATAACTACCCTACGCAGCAAGCTGAAGTAGATTATTTGGCATCAATTATTTAAATCATGCAGTAGGTTAAGTTTGAATTTGAATTTCAGCCTCCGAGCTTACACTGTCTATATTTAATATTCCATGCATATATTCAAATATTCGATGGGACAACGTCTAGAGTTTAGAAGGTGAAACCAAACACCCCTTAATATAGAAGGCAATAATGCATGGCCGTGCATCCCTGCAGGAAATATATAAACAAAGCAACTCGAAGGCTTCTCCCACAAGCTTACACAACTACTGTCGGCCAGAAGTCAAGTCGTCAACACGTCACGGCATCGGCCAACCGCTCACGCTCTCATGCACGCGGTCGTGCTCTTCGTTTCGGCCGAAATAATCGTGGATTATTACTGTTGACTGATTTGATATGAGAGAAAAATATTATTCTAACTTATAATCCACATTTACGACCAAGCGAACATGCCGCTAGCTCCGTCCTGCTGAATCCAACGTTGCAGCTACCTCCGTCCTGCTGAATCCAACGTTGCAATAAGCCGCTGCTCGGACGCGCGCGAGCACCTTGCCTCGTGCAATCCATGTTGACAGTTGACACCCCTTCACGCAGCATCCACCGAGTACCATCCGCCATCGATCTCGCAGCCTTCTCCTTTGTATCCTTCTCATCGCGACGACGCCCACAGTGCCGCACGCATGGCGGCGCCGTTCTAGGCTTGCAGCCGCAACCAGCAACACGCCTGGGCCTGGCTAGAATCGCACGGGCCAAGGACATTGTAAGCTGACATTTAGTGAGCCGGCCCATGTTTATAGATGAGAGCCTGTTAAAATTTTCCACACGCCTAACATTGGTCTTGCTGCGTCACCTTACTTCATTACTCACCCCAACGCAAAGAATCTAATTCTCATTTTTCAATGAGCAATCGATTTCAAATTTGATCAAATATGTATTAAAAATACTATTATTTAGTATTATTAAATCAATCATGAAATATGTTTTTACAACAAATATATTTGGAAATACAAACGTAGGATATTATTTTCTACCAACCTATTCAAACTAAAAAATGTTTGATTTATTCAAAATCTAGGATTACACTCTTTTAGGCCATGATTATACTTCTCCACATATTTAGCTAGCAAAAATGATATATGTGATCTAACATGTGAAGTCCCCCAAATTGGTGGTGAATTAGGCATGAGAATATTCTTTGATTGTTATCCAAATCTGTACCTATCCATCAATGCCATCGAAAATTATAGGTTTCTTCCTCTTAATGAAAAATGCCTGCTCTCGAAAAGAATTTTTTTATAGGTTTCTTCGATACAATTGATTCCTAATTTTCTATTCCTAACGTGCCATCATTGTTATTTACATATAAACCATGTCGAAACATGACCACCTTTTTAACATAATGTGCATTTTACCCCTTTACAATCTTATCTTAAGCTGCCAGCCACAAGTCTTTTCATTCTCCTCCAAATCGGTCACATTCCTGTATAGATGACCAAATGGGTGGGACGACCCTATTAGCTGCATGCTCGTGTCGTGTTTGCCCGGCCATGGGTTGTGCCATTAGCCAAGACAAGACTCTACTACAGTTTAGCCGGGCCGGGTCGAGACCTGATGACATGCTAAGGCCGCGCGTGCCAAGCTGCACCACCATATGCCACCGTCGTGCTCGAGATGCGCCACCACGTGGGCATTGTCATGCCACAACGTCGTCACGTCCCTAATCCGTAGCACCGTCGTCGCGTTCTTGCTCCACCACGCGTCATGGCGCACGCGCCCCTGTGTTGTCGCTACTACAGCAAACGTTGGGCAGGGACGTGGCCCAGCACCACCATGCCGCGAAGACAAGGGCCAGTGCCTCGCAATATTTCTCTCCACACGCCGTTCGGGGCCACCCGCCATGGTCGCCTCAAAGTGCTAGACGAGGCTACGTCGCTTCTCCGCATGCGTCGAAAATACAAGAGAAGGTAGAGAGCACTAGCACAGAAACGACTTTGGATCCATTTCAAAATTTAGTTTTAGTCACGGTATTTTTTTGCGTCCGAGACTAGAGAAACATTTAGTCCCGGTTGGTAGCTCCAACCGGGACTAAAGGTCCCTGCCAACGGCTACTACGGCAGGCTTTTGCTGCAGGGGACCTTTAGTCTCGGTTGGAGGTACCAACCGGGACTAAAGGTTAACTTTTACTCCCGGTTGGTCCCTCCAACCGGGAGTAAAAATCACTCCCAGCTTTAAAGCAACGTCCCCATCCCCAGTCCCCTCTCTCTCGCATCGGCATCCCACTTCCCACCCATCTGCTTCCGTCTCTACCATCCCACCGCAGTCATCCGCCTGACCCGTGCCGCCCTCAGCCCATGGAGAAGTACCCTGTAACACCCTTGGTGTTACGCCTAAATCAAAATACTAAATCATGTCATGAGCATCATGTTTATGTATTATTGCATGTGGTAAATGAGAAATTAAATTTTAATGCACTAATTCTTAAATTGAGCTCTAATTTATTCCTTGTCCAAGTTGTCCTTCCAGCACGTCATCTGTCTCCACGTGAGAGCTCCATAGCCACAAAGTCAAATGATAAGTTATTGTCATTCACTAATTATTAGCATACCACTTGGTAAGATTTATATCTCCATCAATCTCGTGATGCGCCGCTGTCATCTCTCGTTGTTCTAATTATCCCGCCTTTACTTCGCTTGCTAATCACCTTGCTAAATTATCTGTGCACGACGCGCTGCCACTACCTTAGTGTGTCGCACACGCTACACATTAATCTCAATCACAAGTTCGGCCGCTGAGCACGCCGCTCGCTCACTACTCTGCAAACGCGGTGCACGCACCCTTTCCTCACGCCAGCACTATAGCAGCAGGAGTTTCAACATGTCAGAACGGCACCAGTGCAGATTTTCAACGCGACAGAACTGTAGCAGCGCAGAAGTTACTGTTTACGCTAGGAAAACACTGTAGCTCCGAAGAAAACACTGTACCACCGTGGAAACCACTGTTTGCCCGAGCAAACACGTCGTTCCCGCGGCGTTTTATTACCTTTAAGCAAGCTAGTTAGCCACTAATCTTACGACGCATCGCTGTTGCGCCTTTGCTTCTCCATTCCCGCGTCTCCTGTCTTTAAAAGGATACGCCGAGCTATTTCGCTCCGCTGCTCACTTGCTTCTCTCAAATCAAGTTTCTCTGTTCTTACCCATGAAAGCTGCGTCTATCGATTTCTCCCGAGCTGCAATAATCAGCTGAGGTAGCTAGTCTATAATTGATCTTCTCATTCTCTAATGTTTCCTTGACCTGTGGTCTCCTTCCCCATTAATTCCTTGACCTGCATGAATGAACCAGCACCCCACCGCCAAGCACGTTCAGCCCAAAGCCCACTCCAGTCCTGACGTGCTCGTAAGTCTAAGACCACTCAAAGTTCATCCTTGAATTAATTCTCTCATGACCAAAGATCACACCACCGCACACGGCACGGAGCCAGAGGACAACCCTGCCAACTCGTTTCGTGCTTCCAGACTACCTAGCTTGTCATGACCACCCACAACCAGTGCTATATATGGTTCTGCTCCGCTCCACGTAGGACAAGCAATTGCTAAGCTCCCTGGTGTCTCTCATCTTGCATGGCCTCCGCACATCGATCACCGTAGGCGGCACTTCATTCAATTCCGAGGTAGCTAGCCTGCAAGAATTCCTTCATTCTTCTTCTTTATTATTTTCTTGACTCGCGGTCTCATCTAGTATTTCTAGACCCACAGTCATGTGCAAGTCAACAAGTTCAATTGCGTGATTAGCCTCCTCCAATAATATTATTTTCTTCATCTCTGGAGCTCATTTGAATTTATTTATTGATTGTGAGATAAATTTTGTTAGATTCCTAAATTCATGATCTATCTGTTAGTGTAATTAGTTCGTATAGTTCAGTGATACCTTTAGGGTTACTTTATTATTTTGAAATGCTTATTATTATTATGGTTATTTAGAGAATGAATTTTTGTGATGCATGGTAGCTAGTGCACCTTGTTTTATTATATATATAGTAAATTGATATTAACAATAAAGATGCATTTAGTTGCTAAGATAATACATGAAATGTTTCATACCTGTTTAGTGGGAATAATAGGTAACTTTGCGTATTAGTCATTAGAGTTAGCTTAGTAGCTTGGTAGATGTATTCTTATTTTAAGAGTTGCGGTTGCCTATATATTAATTATTGCATCATTATCACAGCATGCATATAGAGGACGAGCCACTAGAGATCGTGACCTTCGGCGAGCAGGAGTACGACGAAGTCGTCGAAGAGTACGAGGAGATCCTCGTGCAGGAGGACGTTCCGGAGCCACCCGTCACTGACTTTGCTGACACCGTGCCTGCCCAAGGCAAGCCCCGGTGCATAACCCCTATTTTTAAATAATCACTGAATATATTTATATGATATGCATTTACGTTATAGGCATTTTATGGAAGCTACATGCATAAATATATCCACCATGAGTCCTACTAGTACAGGTCGAGTAGCTGCTATGCTCAGGATGTCGATAGCGTGAGTAACCTGTCGTTACTCGCAAATAGGTGATTAAACTATGATATCATGATGAAATAATGGAAAAGAAAATGGTGACCGAACAGGGATGTGGATTTGGTACTGGTGGGTGTGAGGGGTTGTGTCCTGCGGCCAACAGGGCATAGCTCGGTTATACTTTTTCCTTGTCTGTGTCGATTAAGGACCGGTCGTTGCATATGACTCTAGGCAAGTCACAGATTATTGTCCCGAGCACATACTTAGGTATGGGCGCAGGGAAGGCTTGCTGCTCTCTTGTCGCGAATCCGGCTCTTTCCGGACCGACTGATGGGAAGAGGAGGTGGTGGAGGTCCTTGCACCGCACTGAGTCTGGGACTCAGAGGCGGGGGCTTGGAGTCCAAGTTTGGACAGGGACCTGGACACCCGGGACAGGAGAGTGGTGGGTTAGTCCTGCTTGTGCCTGGGGTACAAGCGGGGCGTGTGTCTTCGGGGCACCCAGCTGGGCACATTGATTTGCGAATCGCCGGGTTATCCGGTACGGCTTGTCTACGGTTTAGCACCGTAGTAAGAACTGGAAGTGAAAAAAGAGAAGGAACAGTATCGATTGCTCAACTCTTGCTTGAAAGTAGAACAGGTGCTTATATAGATTGACTAGATGAAAACTTAATACAGCTGATGATAATAATGTATCAATAAGGACTCACTATTAGTATTGCTTTTTGCTAAAAGAGAACCAGCAAACCATAAAGCCTAGCATATTCCTTGGAGTCGAGAAAGTATTCCCACTATCGGATAAGTCTTGCGAGTACATTGTGTACTCAGGATTTATTTACCCCTGTTGCAGGCGACGCTTGAGGAGTTCCTTGTGTGGAGGATCCATCTGGTGGGCTCAGACGGAATCCTCGTTATCTTATCGCTAGATGTTATCTTTTAATATTCCGCTGTTTATCATTCCACACTCTGTATTTGGTATTGTAATAATGTACTTTTCAAGAAACTCTAATGTATGAGATAGACTTGTGTTGTAACTCGTTTTCATTATTGGATCCTTGGGAAAAATGTGGATCTTTCGGGTTCTCCCTTGGGGTGTGCCCGACGGACACTGCTCGCTATAGTTACTTTCGGGGTGCTTAGTGTCTGATGGAAGACGAGCGCCTTCGTAAGTACGCTATTTCGGGTGGTTCTGCCACATACCCCGC
This sequence comes from Miscanthus floridulus, assembly GCF_019320115.1. Taxonomy (NCBI): domain Eukaryota; kingdom Viridiplantae; phylum Streptophyta; class Magnoliopsida; order Poales; family Poaceae; genus Miscanthus; species Miscanthus floridulus. Next base: position 14,484,502 of record NC_089584.1, on the reverse strand, counting down.
CCCTCCCGCTGCACGAAGCCGACCCTGCGGCCGTCGTGCGCACGGTTGCCAAGATGGCGAAGCCGAAGAAGGTCGGTGTCATGGTCAAAAAGGGCGGGGGCACCGAGTTGTTCATCGTCGAGAAGCCCATCCACGGCGGGGAGCAGGTTCTTTCAGCGTCGGTCACCCGCTTCGCATGGCCCCGTAGGAGGAGGAGGCGGCGGCAGCTGAGGAGGCTCCACAGGCCGTCGACGGCGTGGCCCCGTAGGAGGAAAAAGCAAGCCGCCGGTGGTGTGACTAGTTATCTTCATATGCTACTACTAGTATTATAGTATCATCTGCTGAGTTTTATGGTATCTCTACCAGTACTGTCATGTTAGGGTGGATGGATCTGAGTTTGTATGGTGATTGATCTATCCTTTGTCATCTGAGTTTGTGTATGGTGACTGTTATGTTAGTATCTGTTGTCTTTGCCTACTATCCGTATGTTGATGATGATTCAGGATGAACTGCATGCGTTTGATTTGCGGCTCTATATCTTTGATTCTGCGTTTATATTTCGTCATCCATTCAAGTCCGTAAGTTTAGTTGCTCTATTGAATTTCGTTGGATGGACTTAATTGGATGTGCATCCGTATTGGCAGGTCTAGTGTTGTTCCGATCTGGACCTTTAGTCCCGGACGAGAAACCGGGACTAAAGGAGGGCCCTTTAGCCCCGGTTGATATTACCAACCTTTAGTCCCGGGCGAGAAACCGGGACTAAAGGAGGGGCCCTTTAATCCCGGATTTGTGCTCCTGGTTGGAAAACCAGGACTGAAGGGGTTTCCCAACCGGGAGTACAACTTATTTCTGTACTAGTGGAGAAAGGATAAAAAGTGGCAGAGGTAGTGGAAATGACAGGCTAGAGTAGAATGAAGACATGTTAGGATTAGGTTATTGATATGTTCTATTGGTCGTTAAGTTGGCTGGTTTTGGTTAATTCAATAGTGTTCTGTTTGGGAGAATAAGCTAAAATAGACTGACTTGGCTGAAAAGTAGTTCAAGCGAACAGGCCAACACGTTGTGCTGGAGGAGTGGTCCGGACAGTTGTGCCGGCAGGGGCGGGCCTTCCTAGTTCAGAAAAAATGGGCCATGACCCCCTGGCAAACACAATTTGCACTAAGTACACACCGCATAGTTAGGGCCTCTTTGGCACGGCTTATGCTGGCTTCGGCTTCATCTATTTTGTGCAAATCGAGGCACTGTAGTGTGAAGCCGTTTTGTAAGCCGAGGTTAAAATGAACTAGAAGCTAAAAAAAGCTAATTTTTCTGGCTTCATCAGCTTTTGCTTCACCGATAAAGTCATTTTAGATGAGCCGTGCCAAAGGGGGCTTTAAATAGACGTATCCCTCTTGATTTCTTATTAGTCAAGCTCTGCCTCTGTGTGCCGGCACGGCCCCGATGACCATTAGGTCGGGTCGGGCCGGGCCGTGCCTAGATAAGGCCGAAACATCAGGTCATGGGCCGTGCTAACGACCGTGGGCCATGGGCCTTTGGCTATCTAGATTGCACATGTCTGTGCCGGACCACACGAGTGAGGAGCGCAGGCTCAGGGTGGCAGGACTAGCTGGCCATTGACGAGGGAGAGCCGGAGAGGAGACGGGCTTGACGCTTGGGGGAGGTCGGAGACAAGCGCCACGTAGGGCAGCGATTTTCCGAGCGGCGGGCAGCAACAAGCAAAGGAAGGGGTTTAGGCCGGGTGTGCGCGCTCTCACTCTCTCTCTCTCGCGTGGCGCAGCGCCGCAGCTGGGCGACCGCCGTTGCAGACCTACGGCAGGCGCCCAGGTCTAGCCTCGTCGGTTCCTTCGCCAGGTCTTCCTCGGGCCGGGGACGAGCACCCACCAGGTATGCGCATCCCTTCTCTTCCCTTCCTGTTGTGCGAAACCGAGCACGCGAACCCTAACTTAACCTATATGGGTATTTGTAAATTCGGATCTGATCTAATTGCAAGTGTATTTATGTATTATTTATGTATTATTATGCGTACCAGCTGCGATTTTTTTGGCGAAAAATATGGACCGTACATTTGTACATCTGGACACCCATGTACTTTACTGGGTCCGCCCCTGACCCTGAACTCATCATCTTCCTGTGTTACAATTTATTAAGTTTGTTAGGGAGTTTCAGTAAGAAATGGAGATGGTGAAGCAGTTTCCTTGTTCATGAAATGAAATGCTCCCATGTTGTCTTATGTCTTGCATCAATCTTTTTCATGGTTTGTTTTGGTATCATAGGAGGTTAGGTCATGCTGTTAATGCCATAGCAATGGAATTCTTAAATAGAACTGCACAATATTATTGGGATATGATTGGATTTGCCGGTTACCACTTTTTTGAGGAAAAAAAAGTAGTTCTGAAGTTGCTTTGCAAGCTCTAGTAGTCTAGTTTGAAGCTCTGTTTGATCACATCATAGAGGCTACTTTATGCCATTTTGACTCGTGTACTCCTCCAGTCACAAATAAGTGATATTTTTGGGCTGTGTGCAAAGAACCAATCTAAACTTGGACAGCAGATCATTCATAATATATCACAACAAGAATCAGTAGTCAAAGTTGTGTATTCAGGACAGTGCCGATGTCTATAACATCACTTACTTTTGACCGAAGGGAGTAAGGGGGTGTTTGGTTCTTTAGTCGCTTCTAAGATTCATGTCACATCGAATATTTAGATACTAATAAAGAGCATTAAATATAGATTAATTACAAAACCAATTACATAGATGGAGGCTAATTTACTAGACGATTTTTTTAAGCCGAAGTAATCTGTCATTAGCACATGTTTACTGTAGCACGATGTTGTCAAATCATGGACTACTTAGGCTTAAAAGATTCGTCTCGCAAATTAGTCGCAAGTTATGTAATTAGCTTCGTAATTAGTCTATATTTAATAGACATGCATGTGTCTAAACATTCGATGTGACAGGAATTTTAGGAGCGCCTGTAGAAACCAAACAGGGCCTAATACTATGACGAATATCATAGACTGTATTCATGAACAATAACAGAGCCTTTGAAAACCAGCAAATATTTTTTCAGTAATTTCTAGGCCTGTACAGATTTTATGTGGTACATTAGACTTCCCTTCTTAATATTCGGTATATTTAAGTTGTAGTACAAACCTGATTTTCTTCTTTAGCCAAGCATGGCAGGATGTTGTACATATTAAAACAAGAATTTATTCATGATAAGTTTTTGCACATGTTGGATTTGTTTGTTACCAAAATATTCTTAGAATTGAGTTTTCAGATGATTCAATGTTTGCAGTAGTGTTAATCTATTGTAGTCCAGGAGTTGTTATATTCCTTCCAGTTTTACAATGTTCTAATGGATTGAATTCACAATCCAGGTTAGAAGGTATACATTTGTCTTCATATTGTAGTTGACTGAAAAGATTGGGCCTACGCATGGGGGCTCCAAAACAGAGGTGGACTTCTGAGGAAGAGGCTGCTCTTAGAGCTGGAGTAGCGAGACATGGAGTTGGAAATTGGCGTATGATATTGAATGATCCAGAACTTAGCTCCACATTGCGCTACCGCTCGAATGTTGACCTAAAGGTTAAAACTATTCACTCGATTCCTTTTTTTACGTAAGTTTGCTTTAGTGAAGGGACTGCCATATTTGGGTATTCCTTGAAATCATGTGTCTTTTGGTTTTTAAATTTCCAGATTCATCTTCAATCTTAATGCTCATATGTTCTTTTCTATTAATCACTACTTAGGACAAATGGCGCAACATGAATGTAATTGTCACTTCATCGAGTGCTCGTGACAGGGGGAGAACTTCCACGAGGAGAACCCGAGCTGCTCCTAAGAATAATGATCACTCGTTGGCATTGAGCACAGTTACTTCTGATGTTGATGATGAGATTGTTGATTTAAATCCTATTCCTATAGCATCAGTGCCTGTTGAAGCGTGGAATACTTCAAATTCAAAGAAATCTCACTCAAGGTGATTGCATATGCATAAATGTAATAATACATAATTGTGCCGTTTAACTTTTTTTCCTCTCTTTGTTATCTCAATAGAAAACTAGATAGACTGAAGTCTTCACTTACTTTAATGGCTTTAATGCAGGCTAGACAATATTATAATGGAGGCTATAAAGAACTTGAATGAGCCTACAGGGTCACACAGAACTACTATTGCTAATTACATAGAGGTGTGCATTCTTCTCTTGTTTTTGTTTCTTTCTAGGACTTATAGACTTATAATATGCTTTATGGTCTGTCTACATTTCCATTTTCCTTTACTTTTGAATGTCAACATTATTTGCCTTTTTGTTTGTATTTAGTCAGCCAAAGCTTTTTATACACAAGATATCTTGTTAATAATAAATTTATTGTTTTTATTTTGACAAAAGTGTATAAGAAATCAACTAGGTGGCACTACCCAGCCGTCATGAACTCATGATTTTGCCCAAGTTGGCAGGTTGCCTGCCTATGCAGTGATGGCTGGTGCCACCCATATCTGTTGCAAGGATCATTACTCCTAAACACCTAAATAAATAGTGAACACCATTTCATACAGAAACAGAACTTCAGTACACCTGATTTGACTGTATAAAAATGATATATCACAGATATCAAATATTAGAATCCAATAAAAAAAGCATGTCTAGCTACATTAGATTTCGTCCTTTTGTTGGTCAAAAGTTAGCTATTGCACTATGTCTTCTTGCAGAGTTCTGATTTCATTTTGAAATCATCATGTTCTCTCTTATTAGCTAATAAAAATTCTTGGCCAACTGGGTCATGGTCGTCTTATTTGCTATGTGCACAATCAGGTTCTTACCCTGGTTTTATGTAGGAGCAATATTGGCCACCTAGTGATTTTGATCACTTATTGTCTGCAAAACTGAAGGATTTAGCTACCAGTGGGAAATTGTTAAAGGTAAATATGATTTTTGTAGCTCTCTACATCATTTTATGCTATGAGAAATAAAGTTAATTCAAAGATGAAACTACTAGGTGATACCACGTGAGTAAATTCAATTAATGTTATCACCAAAAAAACCTCTTCTTGGGGGAAAGGTCTCCCCCAAGGCACTGCATTAAGGAGAAACCGTAATCACAGGGTCAAGAAGGCCATGAACGCTGACTGCCTAGGATGCAACTGTGTATATCTCTGAAAGCAGTTACACAGTGAGGGACTTTTTGTGAAAACCAGGGTTCAAACCCTGGTCCTATGGCACCACAACTGGGTGGCCACTGGCCAACCACCACACTAGTGCATTCTCATGATATGATCTAATGAAGTAGTCCTAGATAAGTAAAATCTGTGCATAACACCATCAGAAGCCTAGTTTTCATCCAACTGGAACAACTCATATGCCATATTTGTGAATACAAGTATATGAAGGTTTATCATGACACATATGTTTGGCCATAAAGCATGTGCTCTGAGAAGGTGCACACGCATAGACTTGTTCAGTCATGCACCATACTCTACTATCTGTCTATTATTACAGTGCCAAACATGTTAATCAGTATTAGCAAGCACTGATTTCTTGTTTAGTGATGCACAATACTACACTGTTAGTCTATTACATAATGATTTCTTGTTTAATTTCATGTAGAATCCTTGTTAGACTGCAGGTTTCTGGCTGATCTTACTTTAAATGCTATTTTCAGCACAACTCAATTTGTGGGCTTTATGGTGTCCATGAGCCAATGAGCCATCTTTCATTGCTGAATGTTCATATTTTGATCCAATTAGAAGTTGCATGTTCTCAAATTGAAGAACCTTGAGCTTTTCAGCATGACCAGTGGAAGTTTGCAGGTGAATCGGAAGTACAGGATAGCACCTAGTTCACCACGCTTAGAGGGCCGAAGCCCCAAGATGATGCTGCTGGAAGACGTGCAAGGAGAACCCTTGAAATTAGGGAGTGATGCTAGTAGAACCCTCACGAGATCCCAAGTTGATGCTGAATTGGTTCGTATGGCAACTATGACTGCTGAGGCAGCTGCGGCTGCAGCTGCTCATGCAGTTGCAGAGGCAGAGGCTATCATGGCAGAAGCTGAAGCAGCTGCTAGGGAAGCAGAGGCTGCAGAAGCAGAGGCCCGAGCTGCACAGGCCTTCGCTGAAGCAGCAGTTTTGACACTGAAGAACAGAAATGCTGCGAAACTGGTATAGCTCTAGTCCATGAATCTTTTAGATATGCCCTCTTGTCCTTTCACATGTAGAATCCAGTTCCGTAGCCCCTTACGCAACTGATTGGTTACTAAAAGAACCTGAAATCAGAAGTTTTCATGAACCCGCTGGCTTATTCACCAAAGATTATGATTTCCAAAGGTAATTATGCCATGGCATAGGGAAAAGCATTCATTTGAACCTACTTTTGAAAAACAGAGTGCGGGAAGCAGAATCAAACTGCTTTTGAGAAGTAAGAAACAACCAATGGAATCTGCGGCTCTACCGAATTCTGACTCCTTGATGTTCATGTGCAGATGGCCCAAGCTTGATGCTACTCGGAACTGTTGCGTTCCAGCGGTGCTGCAGGGGCAGGCCACCTATGCATGTAGTTCATGTTAAACTGTTGTTCAGGTAAACACAGCTGTCCCTGTAGCCGTATAAAGTTGTGTTATTGGATCCATGTGGGTTCCAACACACCAACAGCGACGCCGGCAGCTTGGTTGTATTCCCCCATTGGGACACCATTTTCAGAACTCGGTGCCGTGGGTAAACTCAACATCAACATGCCTGTTTTCGCTGATTCTGAGCACGAGCGCGTGGACTGTACCAACAGCATTTGCATCGCTGCATGTGTTTGGACCTATCATGAAATAGGCAGTCTGGGGAGATAGCGATAGCATGGTCGGAGCTCTGCCATTCTGTCCTGCAACTGCAAGAGGAGCTCTCCTAGGGCTAGGAAGAATACTGGTCCACATGCAGTCTGACGACTGTGCGTCTCTTTGTAGTTTGGATTGGACTTTGGTTGGCTTGTTGGTGTGCCGCCGATACGGCCATATGCGTCGGCGTTTACCCTCCATAGAGGGAACACGCTTGTCAAACCTAGCGAAGATAACTAGAAACTCTTTATATATAAAAAGCAAACAAACTAGAAACTGTGTTTGGCAATTGGTCTAGGCAATTGGGAGGCGAAATGATTGCTTGATCAGGATCGGTTGGCAATCGAGAATAGCTAAATATCAGAATAGGAAGTGATGACAAGCTAATTCCTTAATTTTAGACTTGTGCCAAGTGTGTGGACATTTAAATTTCCATTTCATTAAAAAAATACTATATACATAGATGTACTCATGGGCCCCTCGTGGCATGGGCCCTGGCCGTCGCACCGGCTGCTGCCCAGCTACAGGTAGATATATGTTGCCTTTTGTGTTTATAATATGTGCGAGGCTGACGGACTGGTGTTGGATGGCAGAAAAATCAAGAGAAAACCGTGTCGGAACCTAACGATGGAACTGTGCGTGTGCGATCATCCTGTGCGTGATGCTTTCTTACCCGTGCGACACGGTAAGTCGGTACCTAACGATGCGCGGCGGTACATAGGACCGTTTAGGGCCTGTTTGATTTCTTCCTCGAAACTTTAGATGTTTAAAATTTAGAGCTGATTATAAAGCTTCAAACAAGTGATCTAAAATTAGATCTAAATTTTAGCCCACCTCCTCCAGAGCTCTCACCTTTCTCAACCGCCTGTTTCCTAGATTCTACACCCTTCATAATCTCTCTCTACATGTTAGCCTCCTAAGCTTGTTTCTGACCTTGACCATTCTGCCTAGGTGCTTGTTGTTGGCGCCCTCTTCACCTCGGTATCCACCCTCTCTTGGATGTCCCTCAAACTGCCTGTTGAAGCCTGGTGGTGGATGCTATGGCGGATGCTGCATGTGGGGTTGATCGGGTAAGAACTAAGAAGCCATATGGCAGCGGCGGCGGCTAATTGAAGAAGTGTGGTGGGGGTTGTGGCGGCGGATACTGAGGGTATTGATTCCACCGTCCGCCTCCACCTCCCCATCTCTCCCAATCTTCATCTGGACTGTGCGGCCTTGGTCCGCGTCCTCGACCTCTTCCCGCCATGGATTCCTTCACGATCCTAGTGAAGCTCTTCTTCTTACCCTTTCCCCAAACCTCTTCCGCGAAAATTCAACTTCGAAGGTGGTTGAATCCAAATATCTCCATCGCTCACGGGGTAGCAATCATTGATATTGAAGGATTTTGAGCTCCAAATGTCCTTCTGGATCCACACTAAAATGCGCTTGGAGCTAACCCTAACCTCTGGCTTGGACTCAGGGATGAATTAGAGTTGCCCCCAAAAGCTTTGGATCTCCTCCCCCCCTTCGACCGGGTTGCGGTTCCTAGATCTGTTCTCTCTCCCACCTCCAGTCCGACTTCGATAAATCCATGACAGACAGCGCGCCACCTGCCTCTCTTCCCGACCTCCACGCCACTCTATTCCTTTGGTGTCTCTTACCAGCGGGCCTCTCCTCCTGGTTTCGAAATCCAGGAGACGCGGGGGAGTCCCGTGCTTTCTCACTGGAGATTCCTGGAGGCTGGGGGCCACGTCACCTCGGCGTCGCCGTCCCCGCCTTCTCTTCGGTGTCGCCCTCTGTCGTATTCATTTTTATTACATGAAAATTCAGTTGATACAAGCCGATTTCCCCACCACCATTCTTCGCCTTGTAATTGAAGCTTCCACGAATGTACCTCATCTTCGCATTGTAAGCGATGACGACTACTTTATATATTTATGACTGAGTGCTCTATATGAACAAGACATGTATGACCTAGGTAAAGACTTAGAGAAACTCCAAGAGACTCTCTATATCATTCCTAAATGCTAAGAATAGAGTTTTTTGTGAAAAAATACTCTTCAACAGCTTCTCTAAATGATTATCCAAATATAGCCATTTTCTATTCTGGATTTTTCGCTAGCCAAAAATAGAAAACGAGAATGAGTCTCTAGAGTGAGCACGACATATAGAAAAACTTATGGAGAGTGAAAAGATATATAAATCGATTTTTATGCAAATGACTCTCCAAATAATAATTTAGAGAGTGAGATTTTGAAAGGCTCTCGGAGATGCTCTTGCTCTGTAACCCATGTCTCGTCTACGCTCGATCCAGGGAATCCGTTGGCATGGCCTCATGGTTGTGACTGCTTTGACTGGTAAGTAAGTTGCAATCAGAGAGCCGATTGGCCGAGCAGCATGGCGCCAGGGCCCATGGTACCGACGCTGCTTTGACTGCTAAATGATCGGTAAACGTAAATCAGAAGAGCTACGCTGATGTATAAAACTGGGGCACGGTGGAATCCTCCCTCTACACTAGGCATACTCCCCTCTGCCCCCACCCACCGGTAGGTAGTGCACACATGCCCTCCACAATGGCTTTTCATGAGCTGCCGGTGTTGCTCCTCCAGCTGCTACAAATAATACAGCTCGTAGTCGTCCTAGCCTTATGCTCGCTTGTACCTCCAGGCGCAGGCGGTGGTGCGTACACCAACCACACGACGATCACCGCATCGGTGCTTCCATGCCTTCCCGACCAGGCCTTAGCGTTGCTCCAGCTGAAGCAGTCCTTCTCCGTCACCAATTACTCCACCATGCCCTTCCGATCGTGGAGGCCTGGCACCGACTGCTGCGGATGGGAGGGCGTCCACTGCGACCACTCCAACGACGGGCGCGTGACATCTCTCGACCTGGGCGACTACGGCTTATTGAGTGGCGGGCTCAGCCCTGCGCTTTTCAAGCTGACCTCACTCAGGTATCTCAACCTTGGTGGCAACTGCTTCAACGGGTCTCAACTCCCAGCTGCTGGGTTCGAGCGTTTAACTGAGCTCACCCACCTCAACCTCTCTAGTTCCAGCTTTTCAGGGGAGATACCAACTGGTATCGGAAGTCTAAGGAATTTGGTCTCCCTCGATCTCTCTGCTGCTTTCGATATCCTTGACCTAGCCGATGATGGTTACAGTTTCAATTATGCTGGGAATAGGCTTGTAGAGCCAAACCTTGCAAGATTGATTGCGAACCTTAGTAGTTTGCTGGAGCTCCGTGCTGGCTTTGTGAACTTGTCAAATAACCCTGCGATGGAGTGGTGCAATGCCCTTGCCAATTATACTCCGAATCTTCAAGTTCTTAGCTTACCGTTTTGCCATCTGCATGGGCCAATCAGTGCTTCACTGTCTCGCTTGAGCTCGCTCGTTCTAATTGACCTACGCAAAAATCATTTGGATGGTCCTATTCCCCAGTTCTTTGCCAACTTCTCCTTTCTGGAAGTACTCCAGCTCAGCCGTAATCATCATGAAGGGTGGGTCTCCCCGAAAATATTTGAACAAAAGAAATTAAGAACGGTTGATCTTAGCAACAATATCGAAATATCTGGCATTTTACCAAATTTCTCTGCTGATAGCCGATTAAAGAATCTGCTTCTTGGTAACACCAACTTCTCTTGTACAATTCCGAGTTCCATCAGCAATCTCCAACACTTGAAGAAGTTAACCCTTGGTGGTCGAGGGTTTTCCGGGGAGATACCCTCATCGATGGGTCAGCTCACGTCCTTAAAACTATTAGAGGTCTCTGGATTCGGGCTAGTAGGGCCAGTACCAGCATGGGTGACTAATTTAACTTCTTTGTTGGTTCTCCAGTTCTCAAATTGTGGTTTATCAGGGCCAATACCTTCTTTCATCGGCAATTTTCCAAAATTGAGAAAACTAGCACTCTTCAGATGCAATTTTTTGGGGGAAATACCTCAACATATTTCAAATTTAACACACTTGAACATGCTCTTGCTTTATTCAAATAATTTGGTTGGTACAGTGCAACTCACTCCATTTTGGAAACTACCAAAGCTATTTGATTTGAATCTCTCAAACAATCTACTAAATGTGGTACCAGAAGACCAAGACAACTCTTCATTGGCATCCCTCCCCCCAATAAAGTATTTGGGTTTAGCTTCTTGTAACATATCTGAATTCCCAAATGACTTGAGAAATCTGGACCAGATTCATGGGCTGGACATTTCAAACAACTACATAAACGGGGCTGTGCCCCAATGGGTATGGGAGAAATGGTCCTCTTTTAGCTTTTTGAACCTTTCACATAACAATTTTACGAGCATGGGTTATGATTACCCTATTCTTCCTATATACGTCCAGTATTTTGATCTCAGTTTCAACAATTTCCAAGGGGCAATACCTTTACCACAGGAAGCAAATTGGATGCTGGATTACTCAAGCAACCAATTCTCAACTATCCCATCTAATTTTGGCACTTTCATCGTTGATACTGCATCTTTCAAAGCCTCTGGAAACAAACTCTCTGGAGAAATTCTAGCGCCGATATGCACTGCATGGAGACTGAATCTCCTTGATCTCTCTTACAATAATTTGAATGGATCAATCCCTACCTGCTTAATGGACACTACTACACAAACTTTACTGTAGGCGGGCATTTTCGGTTTCCCGCGGCGGGCAAAGCCGTCCGCCGCGGCCTAGAGGCCACGGTAAATCGTGGCCTTCCCACGGAGGGCCGCTTTGCCCGCTGCGGTTAATCGATTTCCCGCGGCAGGCACGTTAGCATGCCCGCCGCGGTTAAATGTTTAAAAAAACAAAAAAAAAAACCCAGGAACCCGCCGGCGAGCCCATTCTCGAGCCCACCGACGAGCCCATTCACAACCCAATACTGGCGCCACCGCACCTCGCTGGATCCGCCGCCGGGGTCTCCACCTTGCCGGATCTGCCGCCGGGGAGGTCATCCTCGCAGGATCTGCGCCATTGCCGCAGGTTGGGGCCGCCTCGCCGTGGATCCGTGTCGTCGCCGTGTGGATCCACGTTGTGGGAGCAGGGAGTAGACGCGGCCGCCCTGGATCCGCCGCCGTGTGGATCCACGTCGCAGGGAGTCGACGCGGCCGCCTGGATCCGCCGCCGTGTGGATCACCCGTCCCTGCGCGCCACGCAGCTCCTCGCCTACGAGAGAGAGATGAGGGAGGTACTGAGAGGAGAGAGAGGGTGGGAGAGAGAGGGAGAGAGAGATACCGGGCACGGCGGCGCTCTCCTCGCCAGATCCGGTCACGGTCCTGGACCCGCGTGGTGGCGCGCGCGACCTTGCTCGATGCTGCGCCGCGGAGAGGCCTTCACACGCCGGCGACACGCGCGACGGAGAGGTGGTGGCGCGCGCGACCTCGCTTGCCCCTGCGCCGCAGAGAGGCCTTCACACGCCGGCGAGGGAGAGAGAGAGGGAGTGGGAGAGGGAGAGAGAGGGAGTGGGAGAGGCCTGAAACCTAAGTGCTCATTTTATACCAGTACACGATACGGGCCTCGCCCTGGGCCTATTGGGTCTCGGCCTTAACCGAGGCGGGCTTTATAGGATGCCCGCCATGGTAAATCGATTTACCGTGGCGGGCAAAAGTGCCCGCCTCAGTAAATAAAAAATGCCCGCCGCGGTAAATCGTGGGATTTACCGCAGCGGGCAAAAATAGGAGCCCGCCGCGGAGAGCGTTATCGCAACGCTGCGCAAATTTGTTTTTGTAGTAGTGGGAGGACCTCAATAGTCTACAAGTGTTAAATTTGGTGGGAAATCAACTTCACGGGGAGTTGCCACATAGCATGAAAGAAGAATGTTCACTCCAGGAATTAGATTTTGGTAGCAACAAGATTGAAGGGAAAATACCTAGATCTCTGGTGGCTTGCCAATGGTTAGAGATATTTGACATCGGAAACAACCAGATTAGTGACTCTTTTCCATGTTGGATGAGTAAACTTCCTAACCTTCAAGTCCTTGTGTTGAAGTCTAACAATTTTACTGGGCACCTGGGACTGGGACCCTCTGTTGCAGAAGATAGGAGCAATTGTGATTTCTTGGAACTTCGAGTTGTCGATTTAGCCTCAAACAACCTTTATGGTACACTGCCAGAAGAGTGGTTTAGCAATTTGAAGTCCATGACGGCCAGTTCTTCTAACGAGACATTTATGGTGGAAAATCGATATCCTCATGGACAGGCATACCAATTTACTGTTGAGGTCACACACAAAGGGCACGACATTGCATTCTCAAATAATTTAGTGGCCCTTGTATTTATTGATGTCTCAAGTAACCTGTTCCATGGAGACATCCCGAAGTCAATAGGTGATCTTGTCTATCTCTCAGAATTGAACATGTCACATAATGCCTTGACAGGCGCCATACCCAACCAACTTGGCCGTTTGAACCAGCTTGAGTCATTGGATCTCTCGTCAAATGAGCTTTCAGGGGAGATCCCGCAAGAGCTAGCATCACTGGACTTCCTCACAACATTAAATCTATCTGACAATATGCTAGTGGGAAGAATACCAGAGTCAATTCATTTCGGCACATTCACGAATGACTCATTCTTGGAAATGACGGTTTGTGCGGGCCTCCGTTGTCAAAAGGGTGCAGCAATGGTTCGAATATTGTCCTGCATCCACTGAATAAGAAACCTGATGTCATACTATTCCTCTTCACAGGATTAGGATTTGGTGTTGGATTTGCATTTGTAATCGTGGTGACATGGGGAATATGCATTAGAAAATGATACTGAGAGACATCCCCTCTCAATCATGATGTATTGAATTTTAATCTTCTTTATGGAGATAAATGTGCCATGAATATGTATGGTAAGCAGGGGCTATGTTATGCTACTGTCTCAAACAGATCAGCTATAAGAAAATCAGAGTTTTTCTCTGGTGTTCCCTTTCTAGAGAACCTTGTGAATCTTTTTAGCGATGGTGCTTAGCAAGTATTTCATTAAGAGAAATAGAGGAGCTTTACTATGGTACTCCCAAATAACTATGGACCGTCGATCTAAGAGACTAAATAACATATTACTTTCTCGAAAAATAATTTTTTATATATTATTTTATTTGGAAAGAGGCAAAATATCTTGTAATTAGTCTCTATTAGCCAAATTACTGAAACACTTGATCCTTGCGTGATGGCCACATGCATACAGTGTTGTACCATTCACTTTAACAACTTTGGAAAAAAACATTTATGTACTCCAAGTTTTGAAACTTTGTACTACAACATTTGAAACTTTATACTCTTAGGCGTCAGACTTTACAATCACGAAAATTGTTCAAAACATATCCAATATGGATCAACTTTTATAGATCTCGTCATATTGAACGTAATAATGCAAACGGAATTAAAAATATATGTTTGACAAAAAAATTATCACATTTTTAAGTTTATGTACAGCATGCATATTTCACAAAAACATATTTGACACAAAGTGCACGTGCCGTCCTCCTCTCTCCAGCATACACCCTCCACGCTCAGTCCCCGCTCTCCCCTTGCGCCACGCGTGCGCTACTACATGGCGCAGCAGGCGCGCCAAATAGTATTCGGGGGTCCTCACATCGTTTTCTATACCATGTGTACTACACTAATGTCCTCACATCCTTTCCTATACCATGTGTGTGATCAGGATTCACGACCTATTTAATACAAGTTGGAATAACATGTATTCAGCGATGGTATAAAATCCGATTCCAATACGCGTTAAGTGACGATATGGAATTCGTTTCCAAAATGTATTGGAAAATGATAAACGGTGAATAGATCTCGCAGCTGCAAATTGTGCATGTGATCGTGCAATAAGATGTACGTTCTATTTCAACACATGATTAGTATATTTACTAATCTATATACCTAATATTAAAGGCAAAAAATGATTCTTCTGTCTGTTTTTTACTTCTCCCAATACCCTAGCACACCTGTTTGTCCTATTTATGAACTAGACTTATGACCCATACTCATATAAGTTAGAAAAATATTTGTCTAGGCATGGCATGGAGTTTGATTTCAAGATATATTGAAATAGAGGATGCGGTACGGAGTTCGATTTCAAGACGTATTAGAACTTGATAACTGGATAATAAATCTTTGATTCTCATGTCAACTAGATGATCACACAACAAGGTGCACAATCTGTTATGGATATGTTTGTTAGCTATTATTATGTATGAAAACTCTCTGAGTTGAGTTGTTGTCGTGCATATATCACTACTAGAAATTTTATTTATAAAGGCGTCTAGGATACCTCTATAGAGACAGGTGTCCCGACCACCTCTGCTTTTCTGTCTCTAGAAATCAAGGCTTTTTACTCTATAAATCGGATTTCTAGAGGCAGTTTGGAACAGGAGGCGCCTCTAGAAATTGTTGTGCAGAAATTAATAAATCAGGCCCAAAAATAGCATTTTGTTTTTATCCCGGGAGACCCCCCGACAGCCACATGCGCGTGCAGTCACAAGTCATATGATTTTCCGTGCGAAAACAAGCATTCCGCGACCGGCCTAGCGCATTCCTTCCCTAACCACTCTGCCCATTACACACTTTTGTCTATTTGTCTATTTGGGATATTCATCCTCCTCATTTTATCTTCATCCGATTTTAAAATGACTATTTGAGACTATAAATGATTTCAAATGAAAACTTTGTCAACTACAAAGTTGTATAACTTTTCGAGACTACAACTTTGGTTTTGGTCATTTCTTCATCCGAGGTCGTTTAAAAAATTTAGAATTTCAAATGTGTTAAATTCAAACATAATTTTTCATGCATAGATGATTTCAAATGAAAAAGTTATCAACTACAAAGTTATATAACTTTTCAAGATTTACAACTTTTGTTTTGTTCGTTTCTTCATCTGATGTCATTTGAAAAATTCAAATTTCAAATGTGATAACTTCAAGCATAGTTTTCCAATGAACAGATGATTTCAAATGAAAAAGTTGTCAACTTTGAAGTTGCATAACTTTTTGAGACTATAACTTTTGTTTTCATTGTTTCTCCATCTGAGGTCGTTTGAAAAAAATCAAATTTCAAATATGAGAACTTCAAACGTAGTTTTCCATGAATAGATGTTTTCTAATGAAAAAAGTTGTCAACTATAAGTTGTATAACTTTGTGAGATCTACATCTTTTTCATTGGTCGTTTCTCCATCCAAGATCGTTTAAAATTTTGAATTTTACTATGCAACTCATATTTTTAGAGTCGGCTGGAATTGATTTCTAGAGGCAACTGGAAATAGAGCCACCTTTAGAAATCGATTTTCAAAGGGAGCTGGGAATATATCCGTCTTTGAAAATAGGGGCATTTGTAGAGGTGGTTGGGAACAACAGACGCTCTACATATGCATTTCTAGAGGCGGTTTGGAGCCACAATTGAGGCAGCTGTAAATTGACCCGCCTGTGAAGAAAAGCTCCCGTCACTGAAAATCGATTTTGTAGTAGTGTATATCATGCTGTAAAACTTGATGCGGTCACGCTGCGCTGCCTTAAGCATGTACCACGACCTTGCCATCAATGAGAAGTGGAGGAGCTTAAGACATACTAAATGTGGCTATATCTTTATGGTCTTTGAGATTCTTTCAAAGTAAATTATCATTATAAGGCTTAAATATTAATATGCTCTTGAGGTTTAGCATTGCTTCCTTATCCTTTAAGCAATGTGGTGCAAGTTTCTAATGACTATTTATGCCATCGTAGTACTTAAAAGAAAAGAGTGTACTCTATGACCTAATCTTTCATTTTTAAAGTAAAGAAAAAGGGTAAATAAAAGGACACAACAGGCACATGAGCCTCAACTTAATTTAAGGATAAAAACGTTGTAATAACTAATAGGATTAAAAATTGAAAAAAAAAATAGATCCATGAAGAGGTTAAGTTTTTAACTAGATAAGTAACTGATTAGTTTACCATAACTGAATAGACATCACATAATATATATTATGCCTATTATGTGAGAAAATAAACAAAGAAAAAATATACCATTCAATATATGCAATTTTTATTAGTCAGCGATATTAAATAATAATTAATGCTTCTGTCTCCTAAAATTGTATAGCTTGTGTGAGAGCATTGGTTGATGGACTAGTTTACTTCAAATATAATGTTTGCTATACACTGTTTATTAAGATATGGAAAGTACTATCCACTGGCGATAAAACCTATCACTGTATCTCAACGCAGATAATGAAATAATAGAAGGATTTGGGAGATAATGTTAATGAACAACGGTCCTGTTATACCCATCTATATCCCCATCCTGATCACTTGACGAACGGCTATTTTAGGGGTACAACTCATACACAACTTTATGAGTTGTTGTGAGCTGTTTTTTTTTTTTTTTTGCCAAACACTCATTTTCAAAACAGCTTCATAGGTGAAGTTGTTTTTCTCCTCCTCTCACAAAGACATGATGAGTAGCTTATCCCAGCTTTATCTCACATATTATCCTCATTGTATTCCTTATTCCATCATGTGAAGCTGTTTTACCAAACACTTGCTCCAAAACAGCTCAGCTTTAATAAAAAAGCTGCTTATGAAGCTATTTTGTAAAAAAAAAACACCTTATATATTTAAGCTGAGCTGTGTCGGGCCCTTATTACCCCAGCTCAGGTTGCTGTTAAGCCAGTGGGGTACTACTGCGTGAATTATTGGGTCTCCGGCGACTTGGACTTGGATCGCGTGGCAGATAGTAATAATGGTATAACAAGTTGTGACTTGGATGGTATTGTGAGTCAAATCATTTTGACAGCAAAATATTTGAACTGGTCCACAACCACTAATTTGTTTTATCGTGTATGGTTCAGAGCAACCGAAGAATCTAACGCCATTGGAGTGGATCGGCAGACCCACACGCTCCTGCTCCTGCTCCTGTTCTACTAATCCGCAAAAGCTGCAGCCATGATCAACAACACCACAGCCCCTTCCGGTCAAGCTCTTGCAAAGAAATTTTATTCTCTCCCATGAAAAATCTGAACGTGTATATGGAGACAACCAATCATGTGGTGACCCTGGACCCCATCGGTCCCCGTCACAAAGCCTTGCCTCTATGTAAAGCTCCGACCCGGGAAGACGGCTAAGACCCACTCTACATGTTGAATGAACCACACTTGTTAATTAACTCTCTTGCACTTTCGTCAACGCTTCGCGTAAAAGGATCAATCCGGAGTTAACAGCCTCCCAAGTCTAGGCTTTTAACTTGGCTCAGTTTTCCTCCAACTTCTAGCGTGGTACTAGACTTCCATGTTGCTACAGTACACTGAAGCTACAGTGACGCAAATTCGGTTTGGCCCAACCTGGCCCACGGTCTCACACTCTCCATTCTCCAACCCAGGAAAAAATTTGGGGCGTGTATAATCAAGATGAACTCATCTGAAATTTGAGGTAGCTGGAGTCTGAGGAACCATGTTGGACAGCTTCAGAACGCAGCTTGCAGTTCCTTCTTCCCTGGAAATTTGGTCTGTGCACAATGACCATATCTTCAGAAATAGACCTGTCTCACTTCTAGGATGCAAGCAAATTTTCAAGGATGAGTTTGCAGGGGTTATCCTCTGGGCAAAGCAAGCACTCCGACCTTCACTTAGTTCATGGCTAGACAATTATGCGTGATCTTCCTTATTTTTTTGTGTCCTTTGTTTCGTGAACCTGTATTTGTACCCTTTTGTTTGTTTGTTTAATAAATCCCAGTAGGGGAAACCCCTCCGGTTTTCCTAAAAAAAAAGTTGAACCTATCTTACAACAAGTTGGAAGGAAGAGTACCGGAATCAACTCATTTCATGACATTTTTCAATGACTCATTTTGGGGAAATGATGGTTTGTGTGGGCCTCCGCTGTCAAAAGAATGCAACAACACGAAACCAGCAACTGTGATGGTGCCACATCATTCCGAGAAGAAATCTGTAGATATTATGCTATTCCTCTTTGTCAGACTAGGATTTGGTGTTGGGTTTGCCATTGCAGTAGTTGCAATGTCTTGGGGATTTCCCACTACAAAACGATTTTGAGAAGGCAGGAAGCCTTGTTATTAATTATGTATCGATCTCAAATAAATTTCATGTACGAGGGTCACTTTTTTTATTTGCTTGCAATAATCATTGTATTCCTGGGAACCGTTATTGCCACTGCTATTGCAGTGGAACTGTGGAAGCATACAAATTTGTTGAAACGATAGCAATTGCATGCACAGGTACAGACACGAAGTTGTAGACTTGGGCATTTTCGCTGCTTCCAAACAGCTTGGTACAATCGATCTGCAAAATTTGCCTGAATTTCCAGTCTTGGAGCAACCCCTTTGCAACCCATCCCTAACCTCAACGAACTGACACACGGGAGGCGCGCCGAAGCAGCTTTCGTGCTTACTGAGTGTGCTGTTGTCAGAAGAGCAATGGTGAATTTGTGACGACTTTGATCGAATATAATGCGACTATGCGAGCAAGCGTGCTTTAGTGTTTGTACGTCCAATGGTGGCACAGACCTCGATCGCACGGCAGAGGGCATTGCCTGATTCAACCCGCTGATAAGTGATAACAACCTCCACCATTGCCCATTGCACGGCGACCTTGACTTGACGAAGTTGTAACAGATACGAACGATTGGCCAACTTAGCTTATACTCCATGCTTCCAGTCGCTGATAATAGCCTGCACCACATTGGTGACCTTGACTTTGTAAAGTTGTAACACAGTGTGTTGATTGGCCAACTTGCATGCACACGTAGGACATGGCCCATGATAATCTCCAAACCCCCAATACACACCGTGTAAGGGATGAAAGTGGTGGCATCAATGGATATTTTCAGGACTTCGTTAGTTCATTTTAGTCAGATTTCATTTAGGCTGAAATCCAAATTGTATTCCTAGTATAAACCATGATGAGCACAAAAACCATAATTTCTTCAGTCACAAATAAATAACGTTGTGAGAGTATTTGAAATAAACTAATTAAATTAAACTTTAATTAATGCTTTTGGTTATAATATAATTATAAAATACTCGTCCATTCTAAATTATAGTCAGTTTAGCTTTGTTCTATGCCGAACTCTTTTAAATTTGACCAAGTTTATAAAAAATCACTGATATCTACACCATCAAATTAGTTTGATGATAGTTTCATTGTTTTTTATGGAATGTCTTGATATTGTATTTAGTTGAATTTTTGTATATGTTAATATATTTTTTCTAAAAACTTAATCAAAAGAAAAGTTTGACTTGGGGCAATGTAATGGAAAAGAACCTGTTCAAAATATAGGAATGCAAAAACACAAGGACATATAAGCGTAAGAATTTTGAGGCAACGATCATTTGGGTAGGCCAAAGAAAAAAATGTAGGAATCCCAAAGGGTTTTTAGCCATGATGCGGGTTTCCTTTCTCACTAGTTTGATGAAGAGTAAACTCCATGGCCGGTCCTCGAACTTGCAGAGATGTGTCATCCCGGTCCCTCAACTTAGAAAGTATGTCATTTCGGTCCTTAAACTCTGTTCACTACTGGAAACTACGAGTTTCCATAGGGTTTGAATTCCTAGGGAAAAGGCCCAAAACCGTAGGGAACCTGAGCCCCTACGGTATTTCGTAGGGAAATAGTCCTAGAGAACACTTCAACGGAAAATACGAAGGTGCCCTACGGTTTTGACTGAAACCGTAGGGGATTCTGATTTCCCTAGGAAAATGGCTCCCTAGGGAACCTGCTGC
This sequence comes from Miscanthus floridulus, assembly GCF_019320115.1. Classification (NCBI taxonomy): domain Eukaryota; kingdom Viridiplantae; phylum Streptophyta; class Magnoliopsida; order Poales; family Poaceae; genus Miscanthus; species Miscanthus floridulus. The sequence goes on along the minus strand of NC_089584.1, from coordinate 14,464,037 downwards.
GCATGCTGACACAAATCCAACGTGTAAAGGTATTGTCCCTAGGACTTCAGGATTCCCTAGGAAACTGATCTCTAGGGAAATATATCTGGCATGGCATCATATTTGATCTCAAATAATTGTAATTAATTTTATATACAAAATTCAAATTTGAACACGTTGACACAATACCATCAGCAATAATTTAGTGCATTCAAACTCAAACAGTGCATCATCACATTACAATCATGGTGTTCATTCACTAATAATAATTGTCCATCTAACAGTTAAACACTAACTCAAAAGGAGTTGTCTAATCTATGTTAGTTTTGGTAACAGAACATAGGTGTCATGTTTTGGCGACAAAAGATAAGTGCCATGTTTTGGCAACATAAGAATTCAGAAAAATGAAAACTCGTCGATCGGAGGAGAGTAGTTGCCACCACCACTTGTAGTTGCTGCATTTTCGTGGCCACAGAATCTTCCTCGAGCAATCCTACTCAATGTTTCTTCAGGACTTTCTATTCCAACAAAAGAGCCACCAGTACAAGCCTATTCAATTAAACAAATGGAATTTTATTAAATAAATGGAAATTTCATGGTAAACGCTATGCCAAAAAATAGGTTCAAAGACATAGCATTTGAAAATAGGTTTCACTAGTCTAGCTGAAATGTGTACAGCAATTAACATTAACAAAAGACAGATGGAAGCACACCATGTAATCGAAATTGAAAATCAGGATGCATTCATGTGTACAGGAGATATAGATGCTAATGCTATAGCAGACATGTATTTTTGCTAGAAGAATTGCACTCATTTGCAGCCACAGCTGCTGTGCACGTGAGACAGGAAGAAATAACTGCAGTTACAGTCCTTCAAATAAGCAAATGTAGAGCAATTAAACTTACATTATCAGGAGATGGATTTAAAGATGATACATCAGCATACATAGGAGGCACAGGTGGTGGAGGCAGAGGACCAGGAACAGATGTGGAAGGCATACCATTTAGCTCAGCAACTCTCTACAATTCAATAATCAAATGTATATGTATACTCATTAACAGGTAACTCAAGTGGCAATAAGATGGATAGAAAAGGATGCATGTGAAACGTCACCTCCATAAATTTTTGTATGTTCTCGGTGTAAGCATGTACCATTCTACTCCACTCCGTCATATTTTGGGCATATTCCTTGGCCACACGACAGTCATGAGCTTCCTTCCTCAATCGCTCATCTTCCTCTTGGCGTTGGTGCCTAGCATTGCAGATTCACGATTTCTCCTTAAGTTCGGGAGGACTTCTTTGTAATTGACCATCCCATTAAATGTAGCCCATTTTTCTATGTGGGCGGCCACAAGAGCATTCATAAAGAGCTCTACCATCAACCGGAGAGTACAACCAATCAAAATCTGGTCCATTTAGTTCAATGGCCTTAGCTTTCTATTTCTCCTGCCACATAAATAAAATAATGTGTGGGCATTTGACTGAGAAGTAAAAGAGAGATCAGCCAGCCAGCCATTCATATGTACAGAAGCAATTCATATGTACTGAAACCATACTATTAAAATCCAACTAAAATTGGTTAAAATTTCTTGCTGCACTGAATCGATGTACCAAAACCATGCATTCAAAGTAATGTGTAGCTGTACAGAAACCATTTATCAACTCTATACTTTAATTTCAGGTCATGTACAAAATTAGTTGGCACTTCGGATATTCATATCGCACTTACCAAGCATGCAGTTGCCTCTTCTGTGTTGAGTGAAGTGGTATCTTCATGATTTGAACCTATATGAGTATGGACCCATGCCTCTATCTCACATACTTGTCTTCCTAATTTCTTTGACTACAATAATAACAAGAATCTAAAATTAATTGTTACTGCAAACAAGTAAACAACAGAATTTAGTAATTGGACACTAACCAATTTCTCCCTTATTGTTGCAATAGAGTTGGACCCTCCTTTGTACGGTTTAAACTTACGGCTGTAGCAATTGGCACGATTATTCTCCGATCTTTGCTTGAATTCTGGACTGCTCCACTCTGTGGCCAGAACGTCCCAACAAGATTGTTTACACCAAGGTGGGCATCGTGCAGCATACTCCTCTCGCGTCAAATAGAAATGTCTGGCAATCTTGTCACAAATAGTTATTTTCTCCACTTCATGAAAATGTTCCATTGTTGCAGTGATTCTTGCATAATATATGATGCTCCCTAGGAGGACTGAGCAGCAAGATCCAACATGTTCTCTTGATTCTACTTCTTTTGGCTGGATTGAATCGAAATCTTTGCTGCAAAAATAGTAATTATAAGCACAAAATAGACATACTATTAGTAAGAAACAACAGTGATACATTTGTAAAGAACTAGAGCTAAGTTGCAGAATTTACCCAAAAACCTTTAGAAATAGAATCAGCAGCTATTGATGCTTCATAATGCTTCCATGTTGATGCAACCACAATCTTGCCTTTGTACTCAACCAAACCAGGTGAAGTAGTTGGACAGATTATTGGAGATGGAACATTATCTTCGACAATTGGATTGGAAATGTAACGATGAGCTCCTTGAGATTCCCCATGTCAAGATAATTGCAATTGCAAATCCGACACCAAATCCCAATCCAGCAAAAAGGAATAGTACAATGTCTATTGATACCTTCTTTGACTGATGTAGAACCATATCTGGTGTCATGTTGTTACATGCTTTGGACACTTGAAACCCACACAGATCAATGTTTCCTAAAAATGAGAGATTGGAGAATGTCAAGAAGTGGGAAGACTCGGGTATTCTTCCCTGCAGTTTGTTGTAGGATAGATTCAACACAGAAAGAAAGTCCAATGATGCCAACTCCCATGGGATCTCTCCAGAAAGTTCATTTGAAGACAAGTCTAGTGACTCAAGTTGATGTAGCATGCCAAGCTGAGATGGTATCGGTCCAATGAGGGCATTATGTGACATATTTAGCCCACCAAGTAGAACAAGGTCCCCAATTGACTCAGGAATAGTGCCATAGAATTCATTATTAGAAACATCAATGATGACAATGGTCCTCAATATTTTAGAAAAACTAATATCAGATCCTTTGTATGTGATGGCAGTGGTGAACTGGTATGTTTGGCCAAGTAGATCATATTGATTTTCCATGAGCAACGTCTCATTGACATCTTTAGTCATCATGGATCCCATTGACGTAAACCACTTGTTTCGCAATAATCCAGAGAAATTGTTTGAAGCCAAGTCAATAATTCGAAGTTTTCCAAACTCACACCTATTTTGATATTCTGAAATAGATGGCCCCACATCTCCAATGAACCTGTTGGACTTTAGAACAAGAACTTGAAGTTTAGGAAGCATACTCATCCAACATGGAAATGTATCATTAATAAGATTCTTCCCAATATCAAAAACCTCCAAGTCTTTGCAAGCAACTAGAGATCTAGGTAATTGTCCGTCAATCTGATTATCACTAAAGTCTAATGCCTCAAATGCACAATCTTGCTTCAGGCTATTTGGTAATCTTCCATGAAGTTGATTTCCTTTCAAATTTAATACATTGAGGCGACTCATATCCTCCATTAAACAAGAAGGGATGGAGCCAATCAAATCATTATTGGAGAGATCAAGGAGCATAAGGCTTGTTGCTTCACAGATTGATTGTGGAATTTCTCCAGACAACTTGTTTCCATGAGCCATGAGTAGGGAAATACTACTTAAGTGAGAACCAAAATTGAATGGCATGGATGAGAATTGGTTGTTTGAGCAATCAAATAGTTGGTTCTGCGGTCCTGGTATAGGTATAGGCCCTTCAAATCGGTTATAACTGATATCGATAACAAACATATTAGCAAGAATGACAGGGCCATATCCAATACCACTACTAAATTGGTTGTGTGATATGTTCATCAAGATGAGAGAGTTGATCCAATTATCCCATGCCCACTGTGGTAGAGGGCCATGGATGTGATTGTTTGAAAGGTCAAGAACTTCAACAGAATACATGTGCTTCAAGGTATTAGGGAGCTTGGATATGTTACAAGATGCTAGACATAGAGTATCAAAGTTTTGGATGGATGCCCATGAAGAATTGTATTCTCCATCTACCACGGAAAGCTTGTTGTTTGAAAGATTCAGTATGACTAGGTTGGGCATTTCGAAGAATGAGTTGAGTTGGATGGTACCACTGAAACTATTGGAATGTAAATTTACGATGCCTAATTGAGTAAGATTAAATAGATGTGGAGGAATTCGACCAGAAAAATTACATGCATACAATTTTAATTTAATTAGATTCTTGAGGTTACCTATGAAGGAAGGTACTTGACCAGATAACCCACAGTTCGAGAACTGTAGAGTTTCCAGAGAAGTCAAATTTGCAACCCAAGATGGTATTTCTCCTACTATACCAGCCCCAGAAACCTGTAGTGATGTTAATGATCTGAGCTCACCAATTGAAGTGGGAAGCTGCTCCTCGTGAAAGTCAGCTGCTGCAATACCTAATTTCTTCAAGGATTTGAGATTACTTATTGAACTCGGAATGGGACCAGAGAAGTTGGTGTTGCTAAAAACCAGTTCCTTCATAATACTATGTGATGAGAAATTGGGAAGTAGACCAGATACCTTGGAATTATAACGAACATCAACAGCCGTTAAGTTTATGTTCTGGAAGATCCTCATCGGGAACCGTCCTTCGAGGCGATTATAGGCAAGCTTAAGAACACTGAGGGAAGGTAAGTCAGCAAAGGACTCTGGAATTTGGCCATAGACTTTGTTATAGTTTAGGTTGATCATGGTCAGTGAGCGAATGCTGGACAACGATTCACAAATTGGAGCATCGATGTATGTATTTGGTAGGCTAAGAACCTGAAGCTGTGGAGTGGAATTAGCAAAGGCACTGCACCATGTTGCCCCGTTGCCGGATAAGTCGACATTGCCTAGATAAAGCTCCTTGAGGTTGCTAAGGTTAGCGACGAATGATCCAATGTCTGGCTCTACGATGGGCCACCTTCCTTCGCCGAGTGGCAGGAAATAGTCATTGTCACCTTCAACAAGATAAATCCAGTTGGTGAAGTCCAGGGATACCAGCTTGTTGAGTCGCCGTATCCCGTGCGGTATGTTGCCTATGAAGTCGGTGTAGGAGAGGTTGAGGTAGGTGAGCTCGGTGAGCAGCTCAAACCCAACAGCCGGGAGCTCCGACTCGTTGAAGCTGTTGAAGGAGAGGTCCAGGTACCTCAGGGAGGTGAGCTCAAAAAGAGCCGGGTGGAGGCCGGCGCTCTGCAGCCCGCATTCCCCGAGGTCAAGGGTGGTGACGCGGCCGTCAGCGGCAGCGCAGGCGACGCCCTCCCAGCGGCAGCAGTCCGTGCCGGGCCGCCACGACGCGAGGGTGCATGTGGAGTCGGTGGTGGAGAAGGAACGCCGCAGCCAGAGCAGCGCCGCGGACTGGTCTGGCCGGCACGGAACGGCTGCTGCTGGTGGTATGGTAGTTTGGTTGCTGTAGGTGGCGAGGGAGTGCGAGAGCTGATGTTGGATCCCAAGGAACAAGTGAACGAGCAAGTGCAGGTACAGCAGGAGCTGCTGGCGGTGGCTGGTAATGGAGACCATCATCATGCTGACTGCTTAGAACTTGGGACTCATTCGTCTAGCTCGGTCGTTGCCCACGCTCTGGGCCTATGGCCTCGTATTTATATTTATAATATCAAGCGACACGGACACGGCACAAGCAAGTCACCCACACACTTGTGTGGTGACGTTTTCAGAAACAGAAAGATAATACGTGGACAGCTACGCGTTCACGAATCTAATTAACCGCCTTTGCACGCAAGTAATAATAACTACGGTACAACAACCTAGAGGCAATTTCAGGGCATATTCGTGGTGACCGACTCGTGACCAAGTCCTGAATCCTGATGCCGTGATGCGGCCGGCCGGCCGGTCTCGATCAGTCGCGGTTGGCATTTTGAGAAGGCAGGAAGCCTTGTTATTAATTATGTATCGATCTCAAATAAATTTCGTGTACGAGGGTTATTTTTTTTATTTGCTTGCAATAATCATTGTATTCCTGGGAACCGTTATTGCCACTGCTATTGCAGTGGAACTGTGGAAGCATACAAATTTGTTGAAACGATAGCAATTGCATGCACAGGTACAGACACGAAGTTGTAGACTTGGGGATTTTCGCTGCTTCCAAACAGCTTGGTACAATCGATCTGCAAAATTTGCCGAATTTTCAGTCTTGGAGCAACCCCTTTGCAACCCATCCCGTACCTCAACGAACGACACACGGGAGACGCGCCGAAGTAGCTTTCGTGCTTACTGAGTGTGCTGTTGTCAGAAGAGCAATGGTGAATTTGTGACGACTTTGATCGAATATAACGCCGACTATGCGACGACTTTGATCGAATATAATGCGACTATGCGAGCAAGCGTGCTTTAGTGTTTGTACGTCCAATGGGCCTATGGCCTGATTCAACCCGCTGATAAGTGATAACAGCCTCCACCATTGCCCATTGCACAGCGACCTTGACTTGACGAAGTTGTAACAGATACGAACGATTGGCCAACTTAGCTTATACTCCATGCTTCCAGTCGCTGATAATAGCCTGCACCACATTGGGTGAAATTTTCGTATTTTGATCTCTTTTGAAAACAATTTCTAGAAAAATACCAACGCCAAAACAATTTCTGAAAATAGACCATTTTTAGGCGTCTTAGCACATGACGCCGAGATATGAGGCTCGGCGTCGTGTCACGCCACGCCGAGGTACTGCCACGTCACGGACGACCGGGGTCGTCGTCGCCACGTTGGCGCGTGGGTCCGAGACGTCGGCGTCGTGTCCGCCGACGCCAAGTACCCAACATCGGCGCGGTCGGACTGAGCGCCGAGCTCTGGCCCCATCCGGAGCGTGGCCCAGGCGGCCCAACAGAGAACGGTGGCCCAGCATCTCGGCGTTGGGTCACTTAACGCCGAGCCTCCAGACCTCGGCGTGACCCGACTCAACGCCGAGGTCTGGACCCTTTAGGCCGCGCCGAGGCCCCTTCTTCAATTTGAAATGTAATGACCAACAAATTAATAAAATACATAGTAACCCTAATGACCAACAAATAACTAACCCTAATGACACCTACAATAAACAAATAACCCTAATGACCAAAATAACTAGAAACCAAACTAACCTAACATGTTCATCACATATAACAGTTAAACAACAATGCACTCAATCATCCTAAGCCATACATTTTGCAAATGCAAACACAAATATACCAAATCACCAAACAACCATGATTCCAAATGATTAGGGACAATGTAGGCACATCTACGCGGATAGAATGGAGGAGGGGAGGGACCATTACCTGGAGGAAGCTTCGGGAGCCGAGATCGTGGCACCGGGGGTCGATTTTGGGGGTTAGGGTTTGGTGGCGGCGCGGAGGAGAAGAGAAAGAGAGGGAGGCTGGCGGTTTCAGAATGAAGGGAGGAAGAAGAAGGGGCCTCGGCGCGGCCTAAAGGGTCCAGACCTCGGCGTTGAGTCGGGTCACGCCGAGGTCTGGAGGCTCGGCGTTAAGTGACCCAACGCCGAGCTGCTGGGCCACCGTTCTCTGTTGGGCCGCCTGGGCCACGCTCCGGATGGGGCCAGAGCTCGGCGCTCAGTCCGACCGCGCCGATGTTGGGTACTTGGCGTCGGCGGACACGACGCCGACGTCTCGGACCCACGCGCCAACGTGGCGACGACGACCCCGGTCGTCCGTGACGTGGCAGTACCTCGGCGTGGCGTGACACGACGCCGAGCCTCATATCTCGGCGTCATGTGCTAAGACGCCTAAAAATGGTCTATTTTCAGAAATTGTTTTGGCGTTGGTATTTTTCTAAAAATTGTTTTCAAAAGAGATCAAAATACGAAAATTTCACCCACATTGGTGACCTTGACTTTGTAAAGTTGTAACACAGTGTGTTGATTGGCCAACTTGCATGCACATGTAGGACATGGCCCATGATAATCGCCAAACCCCCAATACACACCGTGTAAGGGATGAAAGTGGTGGCATCAATGGATATTTTCAGGACTTCGTTAGTTCATTTTAGTCAGATTTCATTTAGGCTGAAATCCAAATTGTATTCCTAGTATAAACCATGATGAGCACAAAAACCATAATTTCTTCAGTCACAAATAAATAACGTTGTGAGAGTATTTGAAATAAACTAATTAAATTAAACTTTAATTAATGCTTTTGATTATAATATAATTATAAAATACTCATCCATTCTAAATTATAGTCAGTTTAGCTTTGTTCTATGCCGAACTCTTTTAAATTTGACCAAGTTTATAAAAAATCACTGATATCTACACCATCAAATTAGTTTGATGATAGTTTCATTGTTTTTTATGGAATGTCTTGATATTGTATTTAGTTGAATTTTTGTATATGTTAATATATTTTTTCTAAAAACTTAATCAAAAGAAAAGTTTGACTTGGGGCAATGTAATGGAAAAGAACCTGTTCAAAATATAGGAATGTAAAAACACAAGGACATATAAGCGTAAGAATTTTGAGGCAACGATCATTTGGGTAGGCCAAAGAAAAAAATGTAGGAATCCCAAAGGGTTTTTAGCCATGATGCGGTTTTCCTTTCTCACTAGTTTGATGAAGAGTAAATTCTATGGCCGGTCCTCGAACTTGCAGAGGTGTGTCATCCCGGTCCCTCAACTCAGAAAGTGTGTCATTTCGGTCCTTAAACTCTGTTTGGGTCTCCTATTGCATGATGATATATACTTATAATTTCAGCTTCGCATTCTTGCAATTATGTGCAGTGCAGTCTATGAATGAGCGAAGGAGCAACTCTTCCTCCTTGAGGATGCAAGGCAAGACATCACCGCTGAGATCTCACCTCAGGAGAAACAGCGTTCCCTTGCGAAAGAGCCAATCTGATCTGCAGCATGTTGGCGTGGGTGTGGTGTAACCTGCGACGAGGTACTCCCGCATAAGCATAAATTCTCAACAAGACCAATTGAAGGACAAAGACATGCCTAAATTATCAGCATCAGACAAAATCATCACCAAAATAGCTGAGAAGCTTAAGGAGCGTATGGAAGAAGATGAACAAGGAGGAGGCGGCGGCGAAGGGGGAGTTGGGAGAGGAGTAGAAAACGAAGCAGTACAAGAAGAAGATTGTGAAGGAGCAGAAAAAGAAATAGTAGAAGAAGAATGTGGAGAAAAAGAAATAGCAGAAGAAGAAGGTGGAGATAGAGGTGGGGGAGATATACAGTAGAAGAACTAGGAGGAGGCGAAGGTGGAGCTGGGAGAAGAGTACAAAATGAAGAAGTACAAGAAGAAGATTGTGAAGGAGAAGGAAAAGAAACAGTGGAAGGAAAATGTGGAGAAAAGAAATAGTAGAAGAAGAAGGTGGAGATGGAGGTGGGGGAGACATAGCACAAGAACGTGGAGGAGGAAGAGGAGAAATATTAGAAGAGCATGGGGGAGGAGGTCGGGAAGAAATATTAGAAGAAGAACACGGAGGAGGAGGAGGACGACGACAGTGAAGAAGAAGAGCAGCAGATAGCCCCGGTTTATCTCCATAAAGATCAGTATGTACACATCCTGCGGCAAGTGTTCCCGAAGACCATCACCAGCAACAAATCCGCATCCAAGCAAGCTACAGATACTATATTGGGAGAGGATCAAATCAAACAAATGGTCGATGAGTCAAAGGAAGAGATCGTACTGGAGCCGGAGGAAGGCAAACATGACAAAATACAAGAGGCAGCTCAAAACACAGAAGCCATTTTCAAAGAAATAGTGGACCAGAAAATGGATAAAGTTAAGCATGAATTCAAAGAGCAGCTGAAGATCAAAGGGCTCGTGGACGATATTAAAGATCAATTGGAGGATAAATGTCCCCTGTTTATCCTCAAAATTGATGAGACGGTGGATTTACCCAGATGGGAGGATACCAGAAATGCTTTGACCCTGTTAGGATGCAGCGCTGATGTACTGATTGTAAGCTGCATAATACACTGCAGTATGTTTTTCTCAGATCCTCTTCTCTTTCTCAAATAGTCTCATCTTCTATATACCGATTCCACTGAATCTTACACATCTTTATAACTCAGCTCCTTGTAACCCTTTTTGCCGTCTCCAAAATCCTTACCGGAAATTCCTCATAAGTGAGATCTTCCTTAACTGTAAGCTCTTCTAACGGTATCTGCTCCTCGAGTATACGCAAATATTTCTTTAATTGAGATACATGGAACACATCATGTACACCTGACAAGCTCTCAGGCAATTCCAACTGATAAGCTACATCTCCACGTCTCTCCAAAATCTTGAAAGGTCCAATATACCTTGGTGCTAACTTTTCTTTCATGTTAAACCTTCTCACACTCCTCGTAGGTGATACTTTTAGGTAAACATAATCCCCTATTTTGAAAACAATTTCTCTTCTCCTAGTGTCAGCATAACTCTTCTGTCGAGACTGTGCTACTCCCAAGTTATCTCTAATCATCCTTACTTGCTCTTCTGCGTCTCTTAAAACATCCGGTCCGAACACTTGGGTTTCTCCCGTTTGATTCCAAAACAACTTGGTTCTACACTTTCGTCCATGCAAAGCTTCGAGAGGTGCCATATTGAGACTCTTATGATAATTATTGTTATACGAGAACTCTGCATAAGGCAAACTCTTGTCCTAACTTGTACCGTACTGCAATGCACAAGCTCTCAACATGTCCTCTAATATCTGATTAATCCTTTCAGTTTGTCCATCTGTCTGAGGATGATATGTTGTACTAAAATTCAACTTTGTTTCCAACGAACTATGTACTTGTTGCCAAAAATGAGACGTAAATTGAGTACCTCGATCAGACACAATTTTCTTGGGAACTCCATGTAGACACACTATCCTCTCCATATGTAATTGGGCCAACTTCGGTCCTTTATAATGAGTCTTGACCGGTATAAAGTGAGCAACTTTAGTTAACCGATCCACTATCACCCATATTGAATCATAACCTCCCTGAGTACGTGGTAACCCGACAATAAAATCCATACCAACTTCTTTCCACTTCCACTCAGGTATCTTCATTGGTTGTAATAATCCTGCAGGTCTTTGATGTTCAGCTTTGACTCCTTGACAGGTATCACATATAGCAACATACTCAGCAATATCTCTCTTAAGTCCATATCACCAATACTTCTCTTTTGGATCCAAGTACATCTTAGTACTCCCGAAATGAATAGAGTAAGTGGACTCATGTGCCTCATGAAGAATCACATCTCGTATAGCCTTATTCTCAGGCACACATAGTCTTTTCCCAAACCACAGAGTTCCATTATCATCCATACGAAAACCTAGTGCCTTGCCAATCACTGTGTTCTCCGCTATCTCTTTCAACTTCGCATCCTATAACTGACCCTTATGTATTTCTTGCTCTAGTATAGGCTCTAACACCAACTCTACTGCATTAGTGACGAAACCCAAGTTTAGTCGCTCAAATTCAGCACATAATTCACTTGACATAGCTGCCACTTGTACCTCCTTGGCGTAACTCTTCCTGCTAAGAGCATCGGCAACAACATTCGCCTTTCCAGGATGATAGTGTACCTCCAGATCATAATCTTTAATCAACTCCAACTATCGATGTTGTCTCATATTCAGATCCGTCTGAGTGAAAATGTACTTCAGACTCTTGTGATTAGTATAGATGTCACTCTTATGTCCGATAAGATAGTGCCTCCATATTTTCAGGGCATGAACCACTGTTGCTAACTCCAAATCATGAGTAGGATAGTTTAGTTCATGCTTTCTCAATTGTCGGGATGCATAAGCCACTACTCTGCCTTCTTGCATAAGAACACATCCGAGACCTTGATGAGATGCATCACAATAGATAGAGAAATTCTTGCTCAAATCTGGCAAAACCAATACTGGGGCTGTAGTCAATCTCTTCTTCAATTCCTCAAAGTTAGCCTGGCACTTCTCGGACCATACAAACTTAGCATTTTTCTTCAACAGAGCTGTCATAGGCTTGGCAAGTTTAGAGAAACCTTCTATGAACCTTCTATAGTATCCAGCCAATCCAAGAAACTATGAATCTCTCCCACATCGGTTGGTGGTTTCCAATTCAACACATCTCTCACCTTGCTTGGATCTACTGCTATTCCACCATTAGAGACAGCATGGCCTAGGAAAGAAACTTCCTTCAACCAAAACTCACACTTGCTTCGCTTAGCATACAACTTGTGTTCTCTGAGCTTTTGCAAGACCAACCTTAGATGTTCAGCGTGCTCTTCTTCTGTTTTGGAGAATACCAATATATCATCGATAAATACCACCCCAAACTTATCCAAAAACTCCATGAACACCTTATTCAAGTACATAAAGTATGCAGGTGCATTGGTCAATCCAAAGGACATAACGGTGTACTCATATAAACCATACCTCGTAGTAAAGGTTGTCTTGGGTATGTCGGTTGCACGAATCTTCAACTGATCATAACCAGAACAAAGATCAATCTTAGAGAAAACACAAGCACCCCTCAACTGATCAAACAAGTCATCAATTCTAGGCAACGGATACTTGTTCTTGATAGTAACCTCATTTAGTGACCGATAATCAACACATATTCTCTTAATACCATCCTTCTTGTCTACAAATATAACCGATGCTCCCCAAGGTGATGACCTAGGACGAATGAAACCTTTCTCCTGTAACTCCTTTATTTGTTTCTTAAGTTCCTCTAATTCATTAACCCTCATTCTATATGGACGCTTAGCTATAGGTGCAGTTACATGTAATAATTCAATAATAAACTCAATGTCATGGTCAGGTGGCATACCTGGCAAGTCATCGGGGAACATATCCGGAAACTCATCCACTACTGGGTCCTCCTTGTTGATGCAATCATTAAGCTAGTTCACTGTGGCTGTCGGATGTGCTTGCACTACAACATCAACACTGATTCTATCCCCATTCAATGCGGTCACAACAACTACCTTCTCCTTACACTGAATTACTGCTTGTTGTTGCATCATCCAATCCATACCCAGAATAACATCAATATCATATGTTCTCAGCACAATGGGGTTCACTTGAAACTCTACCCCCTTAAGGATAGACTAGTTGGAAGACAACGATAGGAAGCTTGCATACTACCCCTGGCGAGTTTACTAATATGGGATTTTGCATGGCACATAAGGGTATGCTATGTGTTCTAACAAATGCTTGTGATATGAAAGAATGCGAAGCTCCAGAATAAAAAAGAATAGTGGCAGGAGTGGAATTGACATTGAACGTATCGAGAATGACTTCTGGTTCCACAAGCACCGTCTCTGTAGACACATGATTCGCCTTTCCTATGTTGGGTGCTGGCTTCTGATAACTATTCTGTCTCTGTGGGGTCTGCTGGTTTGGCTTCTTAGGGCAATTATAAGACAGGTGACCCTCTTTACCACAGCAGAAGCACTTGTTCGAAGTGCTAGGGGCATTGGTCTTCATGGGAGTGTTCTTAGGCGCTCCCTATCATGGTGTCTGCTAGCCACTCTGCTATTGAGGACGTTGATTGTCATTCTGCTGCTGATACGGTGGACGTTGCTGGTTTGGGTTGCGCTGAGGATACTGACCACGATTCCCCTGATTGGTCCTTGGTACCTCTACTGGAAGCCTTACTGAGGATTGGTGCATGGATGAGTATTACTTATAGAGGCCTATCCCTGAAGCCTCCTCTTCTTGGCCTCTATTTCTTTGCGCTTATTATCAATAACAATGGCGCGATTCAACAGCGTCTGGAAATTGGGGTATGTATTGGACGTAAGTTGAAGTTGCAGACCATCATACAGACCCTTGAGAAAATAGTGTTGCTTATCAGCATCATCAGCCACCTCATTCGGAGCGTAACATGACAAGTGAGCAAACTTGTCATGATACTCAGCTACGGACATAGATCCCTGCTTCAGAGCTCTGAATTCCTCCTGCTTGAGCTCTATCAATCCTTCAGTTACGTGGTAGGATCTAAAATTCTCTCTAAACTCCTACCAGGTGACAGGAGGAGCATTAGTGGGACGTCCATACTCGAATGACTCCCACCAGTCTTGAGCTTCTCCCTAGAGTTGTTCTAAAGTGTATAACACCTTCTGTTGGTCATCGCACTACGCTATGTTGAGTTGCTTTTCCACTGCACGAAGCCAATCATCTACTTCCAGTGGATCAGTGGCATGAGAAAACACCGAGGGATGGCCCTTCAAGAATCCACCATGCTTGTTGTGAGGTGCTCCACCAATTGGTTGATTCTACACCAGAGCTTGCATAAGCTGTGTCAGCACTGCCAGAAGGTGCCCAATAGTAGGTGGCGGTGGTGGTGGTGGATGTGGGGGAACACCTCCACGACCTTGGCCTCTTCCTCTTCCAGACATCTGACATCCAACGCAAATATTCAAAATTTAGAGGTTTCCAAGTTATATGCACTTATAGAAATATAGAATACATTCTGAAAACTTTCTAGACAAATTCCAACATTAGCAGCCTAGTAAAACAGTTATATCTCAAGTTCCAGATACCCAAAAGAGGCGTTCTTTATATGGTTGGAAATCTTAAGAAATTATCTACAACTTTTATTCAGACCACATTTCTAGATTCTGTCGTTAGTTTACTCAAAAATAGGATACAACCGAAACTGTTTTAGATTCTAGACTGCGTAGAAACTTTAAATTTAAACAGCCATATCTCACAAACCAGATCAGATATAGGGGTGGTTATAGAGGCATTGTAAATATACTTAAGTCTAGTTATTCCCATAGAAATTTCATAATTTTTAGTCTAGTGGATTTTGATTGGCATTGAGATAAGGACAAACTGCTTTAAAAAACAGATCCAAGAGAACAAGATATACCAAACCCAATTATTTATTTATTGACTCAAACTTTAATATTCTTAACTATGGAACTTACGGACATGCCCACAAAGTTACAACACTCATTACAAAAATCCAACTCGCACATATACATAATAATAAATCAACTAGTCACACCAAAGTTCACACCGCACTTCTAGACTCGACTTGACTCAACTTGACCCGTTCTACTAACGTCTTATTACATAAAAGGACTCCAATTCCTATGGACGAAATTTATGGGGAAGCTCCTCGTACATCCTTGGTAGGTTGAGGCACACCCTTTGCTCATCTATCACTTGTTGGTATCTCTTAAGGGTCGCCTCCTGTGCCTTCAACTGATCTTCCAACCGTCGATTCTTGTCTACTAATTCACAGGCATGGTGCACCATCACTTGAGTTGTGGGATCCATACCTTCAGGGTCCATTATTGCCCAACCAAGTCAGGGTGTTGATGAGGGAGGAAGCGATATTGATCTTCCTTCATATAATCAAAGCGACGACCACGGAGACCCATGCAGGCTACAGTGGCTGCATCTTGAAAGCTCTAGTTTGGTTTTGGTGAATTGATAAAGCCCTAAGTGCTAACCTAGTTTATCAAAGTGATTATGAGATAGGTAGCACTACTCCAAGTGATAAAGCAAATGAAGATCATGACATGATGATGGTGATGATCAAGTGCTTGGACTTGAAAAGAAAAAGGAAAAAACAAAAGGCTCAAGGCAAAGGTATAAGTGGTAGGAGCCATCTTGTTTCGGTGGTCAAGACGCTTAGCGAGTGTGATCACATTTAGATTCGATAGTCGTACTATTAAGAGGGGTGAAACTCGTATCGAAATACGGTTATCAAAGTGCCACTAGATGCTCTAACTCATTGCATATGCATTTAGGATCTAGTGGAGTGCTAACACCCTTGAAAACATTTGTGAAAATATGCTAACTCATGTGCACAAGGTGATACACTTGGTGGTTGAGACATTTGAGCAAGGGTAAAGAAGATAGAGTTGAAAATGAGTTAGTCGCGCTGGTCACAGAGTGATCGGACGTGTCCGGTATGGCGATCGGACGCGTCCTGTATTAATGATCGAACTCTGGCTCAATGGAGCGACCAAACGATGAGGAGTTACTGTTTAGCGTTAGGTCAAGGTGATGTAGCCCGATATAGGTTTGTAGAGAAGCGACCGGACGTGTCTGGTCGCCACACCGAACGCGTCCGATGTGAACCAGCAACTCTCGGGTTTCAGCGCTATAATTGATCGGACTCTAGGAGCGTCCGGTCTGGTAGGCCTAGAGCGGCTCTAGGAGCCCTCTGGACTCGACCGGACGCTGAGGCTCCTGCGTCCGGTCATCCACACTGGACGCATCCGATCACAGTTGAGTGTGGTACTCATGGCAGCAACGGCTACTTCATTTGAATGGGACACGTGGTGGTCAAGCAGCGACCGGACATAGGCAACCAGACACGTCCGGTGCACATGACCGGTGCGTCCGGTCATCCCACAATCAGCCCAATAATTGAGCCAATGGCTCTATCCATAGGGGCTCTCTATTTAAGCCCCATGGCTGGTTCAAGCTCACCCTCTTGGCCATTTGCATTGACATAGCAACCTTGTGAGCTTAGACAAAGTCCTTCCACTCATCTCCATCATTGATTCATCATCTTTGTGAGATTGAGAGTGAATCCAAGTGTATTGTTTGAGGGTTTACATCTAGAGGCACTTAGTGTTCATGTTTCGCTGCAGGATTCTCTTGTTACTCTTGGTGATTGTCACCACCTAGATGGCTTGGAGCAGCGAGGATCGTTGAGCGAAGGTTGGTGATTGTCTCCGGCTCCGATCATGGTGATTGTAAGGGGTTCTTGATGTTTCCCCGGCGGAGAGCCAAAAGATACTCTAGTAAAATTGCTCATGGCTTGTGTGATCATCATCTTGTGTTGGTTGTGCGGCACCCTATTGAGGGTTTGGCGTGTGATGTCAATTAGCGCGAGAACCTCCAAGTGAGTGAATCGCCACAACGAGGAGTAGTTTGCCGGCAAGCAAGTGAACCTCAGTAAAAATCATTGTGTCATCATTTGATTCTGAGGTGATTGGTATTCATTCTTGTGATTGGTACATGTGCATTGTATTCTAATTTGCTGGTAACCTCCCACATATATGAATATTAAAATACACTATAATACAGCCAATGATGAAAGCAACTCCAGATCATGTGTTGCTCCATTCCTTGTACTCTAACTTGCTGAGAAAATGGTAATGTTACTGTATTAGTTTGGTCCACAGGAACAAATAAAATCTTGAACTGTTGACTTCTGTCCCTGGTTCTTTTTCATTCATTACTATAGCACATTTGCACTTACTAAATACTATCTACACATTAGTGATGGTATAATGTTAATCTAAGGATGCTTAGTCTGAATTTAGAGATTCATAAGGTCACATGTGAACCCCAAAGTTTGAAGAATTTACAAGGTACTTCGAATATTATTTGTGCTTACACTACAGAAGTAAAAGTTTAACATAATCTGATGGTTCTCACTCATCAGTAATTCTAATTCAGTGACCTACTTTCATCTGTATTGAATTGACAATAGTACATAAAGGGTATTCTAGTTAAAACTTGTTTCTTGCTGTTACATATTTTTTATTCCCATTGGTGTCCTTCACTGAATCCTTAAATGTAATGTGATGTTCCCAGTTCCCACATGCTCAGTTTAAATGATGGCTATTTTGGTACTCACATATTAAATTTAATTCAACACCATTATCATGAATCAAAGAACATTGATTTTCTAAACTAGTAGTCACCTTTTACATGCAGGTAAAATTCCAAGATCTTTGTTCGCTCTTCCTGAACTTCAGCAATTACGTCTCCTGTCAAATCAACTTTCTGGTCATCTAGAGGAAATTGAAACTCCTTTGTCTTCATCCATATCCTTTATTGAGTTGACAGATAACCAGATTGGTGGTTCGATACCTCAATCGTATTTTCAGCTTACAAGCCTTGAAGGTCTTTTCCTTGGATCAAATAAATTGACAGGCACAGTGGACCTTAGCTCTTTCTGGAGGCTTAAGAATCTTTTTTCACTGACTCTGTCGAATAACATGCTATCTTTGATAGATGAAGAAGGTGATTCTCTGTTTCCTTCGCTGCCTCCCATTCAAAGTTGGATGCTTTCTTCATCAACCTTACAAAACTTCCAAGTGTGCTGAGATATCTGAATGAGATTACGGAACTAGACCTCTCAAGCAATCAGATCAATGGTGTTATACCAAGTTGGGTAAGGGAGAACTGGAATGGTCACCTTAGCTATTTGAATCTCTCTCACAACATGTTTACCGGTTTGGAGAAATCTCCCTCTCTTGTTCCAATGGGATCTATATATGTTCTGGATCTAAGCTACAATAGACTTGAAGGAGATGTGCCAATACCAATCATAAGGTCTGGACGCACAGATATCATCTTGGATTACTCAAATAATTACTTCAATTCCATCCTGCCCAGCGTTGGTAGATATCTCGGGAAAACATCATATCTTGATTTGTCCAGTAACAAAATAAGAGGCCACATACCCACTTCAATTTGCAATGCAAGTGAACTCCAGATCCTCGACTTATCTTACAACTACTTCAGTGGAGTGATCCCATCATGCTTAGCTCAACGTAAATTGGGAGTACTGAAATTAAGAGGGAACCAAATCCATGGGGTACTGTCTGATGGCATCAGAGAAGGATGTATGCTTGAGACAATAGACTTGAGCCACAACTACATTTCAGGGAAACTGCCTAGATCACTATCTAACTGCCGTGACTTAGGATTGCTCGATATTAGTGACAATCAGATTGCCGATTCATTTCCATCCTTGCTGGGAGTACTTCCTAAACTTCAAGTTCTTGTTTTAAGATCCAACCAATTCTCTGGCCTGATTACAGATCTTCAAGACAATGACCAAATTATGAACCACTTCTCAAGTCTGCAAATACTGGATTTGGCCTCCAACCAGTTCTCTGGAAACCTGCCCAAAGAATGGTTTAATGAACTGGAATCAATGAAGGAGAATGGCAACGATGATGGACAAGTTGTTGGACATCAGATAAACGTAGAAGTAGGATTCTATCGAGATGATATCACTATTACATATAAAGGGTCCGATCTTATTTTCACTAAAATCCTTACCACTTTCAAAGTAATTGATTTATCAAATAACTCATTTGTCGGTAACATTCCCGAGTCAATTGGGAGTCTGGTTTCACTACATGGGCTTAACATGTCATACAACAACATCATGGGGCAAATTCCATCACAGCTAGGTAACCTGACTCGGCTAGAATCAATGGATCTCTCATGGAACCATCTCTCAGGGGAAATCCCGCAGCAGCTAACTTCCCTAACTTCTCTTTCTTGGTTGAACCTTTCATACAACAACTTGACAGGAAGAATACCACAAGGAAACCAATTTCTCTCATTTCCCAGTACCTCATTTGAAGGGAACACTGGACTCTGTGGAAATCCACTCTCTACACAATGTGACGGCCCAGATTCAACAACCCCAATAATATCACAAGAACCCAGTGGTTTGTGGCAGGATAGACTTGAGGCGATCCTCTTGCTTACCTTTTCTGGTTTGGGGTTTGGAGTGGGTTTCACATTGGCGATCATGTACAGACGCTTTTTCCACATAGAAGGATGGGTTGGCAAGCATTTCTGTATTCGTATGTGATATAGTTATGCAAATTACATGTATGGCATTATATTATATTTTCCATAAAAGGAGAGGCAGATATGTAGTATTTTATCCTTGTAGTCGTCAGACAAGACAGATTAAAACCATTTTGTTCTCATAAGGTTGCGGTTTTCTAGTTCATTTTCATTACATTATATCCTCCAAAAGTGACAATATTGTTTTGCTATCTTCAGTTCTCCCAACATACACGCCATAACTAATACTATGAGCAACAACAACAACAAAAAAAAATGCTTGGAACAAAGCCCAGAACTGTACTTGACTGCAACCATCTGAAATTATGGATGCAATTTACTCCAACTGTAAAGAAAATGAGAATCCAATTTCGCCAGAAGTCCATAAAAGACTGGCCTCTTGGGTGGGGGTGGGGAGCAGTGTCTGTCCGAACCTGGGCTCCTGAAGAGTGTGCTCGCGACTCCGCCAGGCCGTGCGCACCGGCGACTTCCATGCCTGGGAGGAGCCGACCGACCACGCACACGCGGTAATCCACGGCGTCAGCATCTCAACTCAACTGCAAACGCCCTCGCGGAACCCTAGATCACTCGAAACCAATCAAATACTCAAAGGCAAGGCCGAAACTCAAAGCGTGGCCATTTGTAGCGGCGATGAGATGAACTCGCCTGAAAATTCAGCTATCCTGTTGGGGAGGGAAGGCATTTCGATTGGGAAATTTCACCGTTCTGTTCCGCTGGGCTGAATCGAGCGACGGAACGGAAGGAGTGAGGAACGGGGTGGCATTGCGGGCCCACAAGTCAGAGTGTACTCCCCAAGTTTTTTTAATGAGAGAGAACTACATATACATTGAAATAAATATAGAGCTGGTTATTTGTTCATAACTGAGTATAATAATTTCTTTCTTGAGATAACGATTTTTTGGATCGAGAGAGTGTCATTATTTTAAGGAGAGAGTGTCAATTTCATTCATTCAACCGAGCAAGAGTCACGAGGTAAATATGACAAATATTCTTTCTGATGAAGCTAATCGCTACCTAGCCCGATCTCCGCAGGATTAGATCAGATATCGAGACATGGCAATCAGGAAGCGGATTGCCAAGCAGGTCAGGTCTTCAGTTGCGAATCTTTATCAGAATGTTACTAATGTAATTGTCAAACGCATCCAAGACCATGTTACACGCGCTAACATTCTCAGGCTGTAAAATCTCATGTGCCACTAGTAAAAGAACTGTAAGACATGTCTGAATTCTTATAACTTTCTCAAAAGAAAAACAAACAAGAAATTAACACAGCTCAGATACGACCGTCTGGTATCATATTGTAAACGGTCAGATGTATACAAAGAGAGCCATGATTCGGAGGCTTGAACCTTGAAGTTTACAAATTAGCTTACAGAGAATGTCACACTGCAAACAACAAATTAAACACCAACTGAAACAGGGAAAATCAAGAAACAAAAGAAATCGAAGTCATTCATACTCCGAAACAGAACCTGAATCACTTCTCTCATATCACCAGAGCACACGTACGCGTGCTCATCATGGTCGTGGCACAGCACACTGTTCTCGCGCGCGCTCAGTAGTGGTGCGTGGGCGCGCACTCCCTCGGCCTGAACGCGAGCGGGCCGGCGGCGAAGACGACGTTCTTGAAGCCGCGGCCGTCGGTCCACTGCTTGCCCTCGTCGCGGAGCGGCGCGCCCTCCAAGCCGCCGTGGATGTTGGTGACGATGTTGCACTTGGGGTCGGGCGACGAGAGCAGGCGCACGAAGCAGGCCCCGCAAGGGTCCTTGTCCAAGTAGCCGTCGGCGCGCTGGACGCTGAACTCGGCGTGGAAGTAGCCGTTGGAGTCGGCGACGCGCCGCCGGTACGCCATGACGCGGTTCTTCCTGTCGCGGCAGGTGACGGTCACGTTGGCCCCCGGCAGCGGCGCCGCGCTGTCCAGGCTCTGCGAGCCCCGCTTCGCGCAGCTCTGGCACACCACCAGGCCCTCCACGCGCACCACCAACAGCTTCTTGTCGTCGTAGCCGTGCGCGGCCGGCGCCGGCTTTGGCGTGGCGGGCTGTGGGGTATAGGGCGCGGGCGTCGGCGTCGGAGGTGGCGTGGCGGGCGTCGGGGTGTAGGGCGCCGGTGTCGAGGGGCTAGGGGTCTGACTGCCGTAGCCGCCGGCCATGGCGCCGGTGACGAGGAGGGACAGGAGGACGGCGATGGGGAGGAATGCCGCCATCGTTGCTTTGGGAGCGGATCCTCAGAGAAGGAGATCGATGGAAATGGCTGAGCTCTGGTTGAGTGGAAATGGCGGGAGGCGCGCGGTTTATATACACGTGACAGGGTGAGGGTCAGCCGTCAGCGTGTTAAAAAAAATGGTGCAGACGTGCGGCCATGTAGGGCGTGGGGGACGAGTCGTGATCGCCTTGTCGGCATTGCGCTACGTGAAGGCCAGTTTGTTTTGTTTCGATCCATGGCTCAGGAGATTTCGTCACGTTGAAACGAGTACTGTAGCGATAATGATTGGTCCAGACAAAAGAGTTCAGACACAAAAAGAACATTCTTTGCCGGCGTGTAATGATGAGATGAGATCCGTATATATAGTATTTTCAGAGATCGCGCGACCCGTGTGTGTTGAGCCCACGCTTATCTAACGAACATCCGGTGAGAAATACGTATAATGCGAATTGCAAGGACTTTTTCTTCTTCTTCTCTTCTTCTTTTGATATAAGGAGCTCGTTTATTGATGCCAAATGGCGAAGCTCAGCATGTAGGCTAAACTTTGGATATTGAGGCCCATCCTCCATCGGGGTATTCAACCGTCTCTAGGGCATCCATAATTACTAGCTCTAAGCCAATTTTTTCAATAATGTTAACTTTTAGTACATAGCTTTTAATATGTGTAGCCCTACATGACACTCTCACATAACCTTAAAATATGTGCAAGAGCTTAGCTCTCGACCAAGAGCTGGTTTTTCTCTCTCTTCTATTTAAATACGAAAAAATGCTTAGTGCTAGTTTAAGAGTCAGCTATTGTGGGTGCCAAGTTGAATAACCACCGTGCTTTATGTATTGTATACAACTAGCTATATATTGGTGGATAATGTAGCTATTATTTTAAAAATCAACAAAGCGTTATGTGATGGTTTTCTTAAACCCTAAAATTTAATTAAAAATTACCACAGTTCGAGCAAACAATCAAGAAATCGGTCTCATAGATTGTACTCCCTCTACCCACATGCTTGTTTAGTTTGGAGGCGAGATTGATCCTGTGTTTGATTTAGGGGCAGGTGGAATATGAAACCATCCCTGCAAGCAAATATTCTTCAGAGATGTTGTCTCTAGGTGTACCTCCAAATTTGAGGGACAAGCTCGTCCCATCGTGATGCCATTCTCTGTTTCATTGCCGCATGTTTCTTCCTCTTTTCTCCTCCCGTTGGCAGGCGTGACCTCGGTGAGGGCAAGCTCGACCCTAGCGCTAGCAGGCACAGCCCTGACATGAGCGAGCGAGCTCAGCCTCGACCATGGCACGACGCCCTTGATTGCTTTGGTTGGGCAATTTTGTCGAAGAAGTTAGGAAGAAGGTGAAAGATGATGATATGTGGGTCCCACTTAACGAATGTCTAGAGGAATACGGATAGTGATATATCCACTTCATTTATATCCCTCTAACGAAACACAAAGCAGGGACATCTTATCCTAAAAAGACTAAATGAATTTACCTCTTATCCTAAAAAGACTAAATGAATTTACCTCTTATGTTAGAACTAAACAGGTCCTAAGAGTTTCTATAACTTTTAAGATTAAAAAATTAAGGAGAGAGGGAAAACCATTTCAAACCTCTCCCCAAAACCATCGTGCATGCATTCTCGATTGACGCGATTATTAGCGGCTTCAGTCAACCCTTGACTGGTTACTCAGAAACCCTTATATTTGTGTATATAATTTGAATATAAAAATATCATCTCATGGATGGAGGGAGTAGCTTCTTACAGTTGTTTAAAAAAGTTGTAGATCCGTGAAATTAACTCAAATCAAATAGTGAAAAACACTCAAATGGTAGTTTTTGCTAGGTCAAAATGATAATGCACTCCTTAGGGCGTCTGGACGGACGGACGCGGATTCCCCACTCTTGCCCGTGCCCCTTCCGCCCAATATACCTGCTCCCCTGATGCTCCCCTCATGGCTTATCGGTGCAGAAAGTGACCAATACGTAAATATTTATAGTTTTGTCGTACGTTGTGATCGGATGTGGTCTAGCACTCAATGATACAGGATTTATACTGGTTCAGGCAACGTGTCTTACATCCAGTTTGAGTCAGTTGGTGACTTTATTCCTGAGCCCAGGTGCTCGAAGTTTGCTGTGGGGTTACAAACGGAAGGGAGAAAGATGGGGGTGCAAGAGGTCCGGTCGGACTCTGGTCTGAAGGGCCCAAAGTGACGGGAGCTCCGCTATGTGCTAAGTGTTCGAGCGTGCGCTCTGTGTAGCTTTAGAGTGACTAAAGCTACAAAGGGTGAATCGATGCAAGTGAACTGATGGATCTATGTGTTGGGAGATAGCGCATCCCCTTTTATAAATGAAGGGGGCGACCTTACAAGCAAGAGAGAGAGTACGCATGCTACTAAGTCTTGTTGCCCACGCCGTCGGGTACAAGATAATGGTAGGTGCCCATAACACCATTGTTGTCAGACGCATGTGGGAGGTTTTACCTTATTCACCATGTATGATAGATGACGGCGCCCACAACACTGTTGATGTACAGAGGCATGTGGGGGGAGCCTTACCGTGTTTTTCTAGTATGGGAGTTGATGGCGCCCATAACACTGTAGGGCAAATGTCGGCGCCCACAACACTGCTTGGGTTCTGGCATGCCTGGAAGGTTGCAGGGCACCCTTCTGATATGTCCTATCGGTTACTATCCTACAGGTGTGCTGAGTACGGTCCTCGGTATCGCGGTCGACTTGAGCGCCCTGCCTTACTGGATCCGTCCGTTTCTTGGTCCTCATCGAGCGGGCGTCCCCGGTCGGTTGGTTCCAGTCAGCTCTGACTGCGCCAGACAGAGAAGAGCTATAAGTAGGGGTTTGGTGCATCCCCGGTTAGAGACGTGGGTCGGAGTTGGAGGCAGTGTTTGGCCAGGCCTTCTGGTCGGAGAGGCGGGCCAGAGTCGGAAGCGAGCACTGTTCCTCCTTAGCGAGGCCTTCCGATCGGAGATTGGATCGTCCTTCTGGCCTATCATTTAGGAGGAGCGCACCCACTGAAAGCTCTAGTTTGGTTTTGGTGAATTGATGAAACCCTAAGTGCTAACCTAGTTTATCAAATGATCATGAGATAGGTAGCACATTCCAAGTGGTGAAGCAAATAAAGATCATGCCATGATGATGGTGATGCCATGGTGATGATCAAGTGCTTGGACTCGAAAAGAAAAAAGAGAAAAACAAAAGGCTCAAGGCAAAGGTATAAATGGTAGGAGCTATTTTGTTTTGGTGATCAAGACACTTAGAGAGTGTGATCACATTTAGGTTTGATAGTCATACTATTAAGAGGGGTGAAACTCGTATCGAAATGCGGTTATCAAAGTGTCACTAGATGCTCTAACTCATTGCATATGCATTTAGGATCTAGTGGAGTGCTAACACCCTTAAAAACATTTGTGAAAATATGCTAACACATATGCACAAAGGTGATACACTTAGTGGTTGGCACATTTGAGCAAGGGTTAGGAACTCCACCGGTGGAGTGTCCGACGGTGCCACCGGCGCCCTAGACAGAAAAGACAGAGGTCATTGTAAGTGACCGAACGCTGGTCTTGGTTGGACTGGCGCGTCCGATCAGTGGCAGCAGAGGGCGCGCAGCGTCGGTCTTTGATCGGACGCTGGGTCACTTAGTGACCGGACACTGACAGGGTGCGTCCGGTCCTGCTAATGTGGCAGCACACAGAAGAGTCACCGTGTGACCGAACGATGGGTGTGTCCAGTCGAGCATGACCGGACGCGTCCGGTCATGAAAAATCGTCTCTGGATGCTTACTAGAAACGACCGGATGCTGAGGTCCAGCGTCCGGTCACTTCACAGCAGCGCGTCCGGTCATCACTTAACCGTTGGGATCGGGCGCTCAGTATTTGAAGAGAGTGGACACGTGGCGTGCATCACGCGACCAGACGCTGAGGTCCAGCGTCCGGTCAATCTGATCTGTGCGTCCGGTCAGCCCGTGTTCTGTGCAGTGAGGAGCCCAACGGTTCTATTTCATGGGGGCTTCTATTTAAGCCCCATGGCCAGCTCAAGCTCACTCTCTTGGCCATTTTGCATTGACATAGCAACCTTGTGAGCTTAGTCAAAGTCCTCCCACTCATCTTCGTCATTGATTCATCATCTTTGTGAGATTGGGGGAGAATCCAAGTGCATTGCTTGAGTGTTTGCATCTAGAGGCACTTGGTGTTCGTGTTACACTGCGGGATTCATTTGTTACTCTTGGTGGTTGCTGCCACCTAGATGGCTTAGAGCAGCGAGGATCATTGAGTGGAGGTTGGTGATTGTCTCTGGCTCTGATCATGGTGATTGTGAGGTGTTCTTGACCTTTCCTCGGCGGAGAGCCAAAAGGTACTCTAGTGGATTGCTCGTGGCTTGTGTGATCCTCATCTTATGTTGGTTGTGCGGCACCCTATTAAGGGTTTGGCGTGTGATGCCAATTAGCGCATGAACCTCTAAGTGAGTGAATCGCCACAACGAGGAGTAGCTTGCTAGCAAGCAAGTGAACCTCAATAAAAAATCATTGTGTTCATCATTTTATTCCAAGGTGATTGGTCTTCATTGGTATTCATTCTTGTGATTGATTGGCTCCTTCGTCGACATGGCGGTATAAACAAATTGCTCACTCTTTTTACTTTACCGCAAACTAGTTGTTAGCTCTATAGTGTAGCTAGTTGTGAGAGCTTGTTAGTTTGGTTAGTGTAGCTCTTTAGTTAGCCTTTGAGAGCACATTAACTTAGTGTAGTGTCATAGCTATTGTATGGATAGAAACTATATAAACTAGAATTATGGTAGGTGACTTATATTTTTAGTAGGCTAGCGCAACACTTGCTTCGCCTCATAATTGTCTAACCGGATTGTTAAGTGTTGTTGTAGAATTTTTAATATGTTATTCACCCCCCTCTAGCTATTAGGACCTTTCACCCGCATGTGTAGCCCTCGGGCGATTCGAGTAGAATCATCTGGGGGTTCTTTTGTGTTGCTAGCGGGGGAAGTTTTGTTTTGTTAGTGGGTGTGCGCGAGCGCACCCGTGGGTGTAACCCTCGAGCCCTGGGCGATTCGGGTAGAATCGCTTAGGGGTTGTTGCGGATCCTGGCGTCGGGCCCAGCCGAGGTGTTTTTAGGGATCGGGCGAGATGGAGCTCATGGATCCTGGTGTTGGGCATAGCCGAGGCAGTTTAGGGATCGGGCGAGACGGAGCTCGCGGATCCTAGCGTCGGGCGTAGCCGAGGTGTTTTTAGGGATCGGGCGAGACAAAGCTCGCGGATCCTGACGTCGGGCGCAACCGAGGCAGTTTAGGGATCGGGCGAGATGGAGTCATGGATCCTGGCATCGGGCGTAGCCGAGGCAGATTAGGGATCGGTGAGATGGAGTCGTGGATCCTGGCGTCGGGCGTAGCCGAGGCAGTTTTTAGGGATCGGGCGAGACGGAGTCGCGGATCCTAGTGTCAGGTGCGGTCGAGGTAGTTTAGGGATCGGGCGAGATAGAGTTGTGGATCCTGGCGTCGAGCGCAACCGAGGCAGTTTAGGGATCGTGCGAGACGGAGCTCGTGGATCCTAGCGTCGGGCGCAACCGAGGCGTTTTTAGGGATCGGGCGAGATGGAGCTTGTGGATCCTGGCGTCAGGCGCAGCCGAGGCAGTTTAGGGATCGGGCAAGACGGAGTCACGGATCCTGGCATCGGGCGTAGCCGAGGTAGATTAGAGATCGGGTGAGACAGAGTTGTGGATCCTGGCGTCGGGTGCAGCCGAGGCAGTTTTTAGGGATTGGGCGAGATGGAGTCGTGGATTCTAGCATCGGGTGTGCCCGAGGTAGTTTAGGGATCAGACGAGACGGAGTCATGGATCCTGGCGTCGAGCGCAGCCAAGGCAGTTTAGGGATCAGGCGAGATGGAGCTCGTGGATCCTGGCGTCGGGCGTAGTTGAGGCATTTTTTGGGATCGGGCAAGACGGAGCTCGTGGATCCTAGCGTCGGGCGTAGCCGAGGCATTTTTAGGGATTGGGCGAGATGGGGCTTGCGGATCCTGGCATCGGGCGCAGCCAAGGCAGTTTTAGGGATCGGGTGAGACGGAGCTCATAGATCCTGGCGTCAGGCGCAGCCAAGGTAGTTTTAGGAATCGGGCGAGATAGAGTCACGAATCCTAGTGTCGGGCGCAGCCGAGGCAGTTTTTAGGGATCAGGTGAGACAGAGTCGCAGATCCTGGTGTCGGGTGTAGCCGAGGCAGTTTTAGGGACCGAGCGAGATGGAGTCGTGGATCCTGGCATCGGGCGCAGTCGAGGCAGTTTAGGGATCAGGCGAGATAGAGTCACAGATCCTAGTGTCGGGCGTAGCCGAGGTAGTTTTTAGGGATAGGGCGAGACAGAGTCGTGGATCCTGGCGTTGGATGCAGCCGAGGCAGTTTTAGGGATCGGGCGAGATGGAGTCGCGGATCCTAGCATCGGGCGTAGCCGAGGCGTTTGGGTGTCTTGAGCCCCTAAGCCCCGTTGGGCTTGGTAGGGGTTGGTTGAGTTTCGTGCGTTACCTCGTCCATGGTTTCTTGCTACCAAAGGGGCTGAGCTAATGTCGCTTGCCTCAATGGCTCAAGTGACGCGCTCAGTGAGCTCGCTAACGGGCACGTTCAAGTGGAGTCCGGGTCCATCGTTCATGACGGGGTCGGCATAGCCCTCATGTGCCACTCCACTGCTCCTTAACCTGCAACCCGGTAGATGCCTAGGTCATTTTGGAGACTGACCTGGGTGGCCCGCTGGCCTCCCCTCAATGGAGATTCTATGGGTTTGGCTCGAGGTTAGGATCAAACGACAAGTTTGAGATGACCCTGTCTGCTTTAGGGCAGACTGGGCGAGGGTCGCTCAGGGATCATTTGTGTTTTCTCCCCTAGCTCTGTTTGATGCGAGGCAGCCTCGAGCCCATCGTGGGCCAGCCTTCGAACCCCGGCCGGTCGTTGCTCATGTTTGAATGAGGCAACTGCCGCTTCGTGACGCAACACGGATCGTTGTGATGCAGTTAACTGCATATGCGATACTTTTGGATGTATGGAATGAATGAATGCGTGCATGGATGAATGAATGTTCATATAAAGAAATAGTGGGGGTTGGTAATATTACCTTGATGACTCGAGCGATGGGGTTTGAGGAGTTCCAATCAGAAATGTTCGACCAGGATCCGTGCCCATCATTCGTGACGGAGTCAGCATGGCCCACATGGGGCGTCCCTCTACTCCTTACTTGTCTCTTGGCGTTTGCCTGAGCCATCCGATCGACTCAAGAAGCCCGTTGGTCTCTTCTAAGCGGAGATCCTGTCGTTGGGTCTTTTCGAGTCCCATCTGGGAAGGCGGAGGGCCGCCTATGTGTAGTGGCGCCTTATTTCTCACGCCCAGCGTGCGGTAGTGGTGGGCCATACCTAGGCCACGTCCTATCTGACCAAGTGCCATTTCATCAGGTAGGGTGTGTAACACCTCGGGTGTTAGCCTTGCATAACTTGACTTGCATAACATGAGCATGAGCATCAAGCATTCATAAATCATCATTTACAATTGAAACATTTGATCAAAACATATGAAACATTTCTTGTTATTTCATGTTTCTTAGAACATATGCATATGATCATGTATAAATGAATGCAAGTGGGTAATGCTAGTCACTACAACACTTTAGCCACACTTAGGTTAACAAGAGGAACCTTGTTCATGAAGGCCATATTTCATGATCAAGCACTTAAGTGATATTTCATGTGTTGAACTAAATAGCTATATGAGTGACTACTACTTGAAATGCTTAAATGACCTTGCAAATTGTTTTAACATGCTTAGAGTATCATCATGAACAACTTTGGTATTTAGTGCTAGGGCTAGTTTGGTCATTTAGCCATGGTTTGAATGTGTATCTTGATTTCAAAGTGACATGTTTGACTAAAGTTGAACTAGGTGTTAGGAACCTTGCATGGAGGAGTTCACTAAAGCAAAGTTGTAGTGTTTGACATAAGGAATAACTTTGATTTTTGGGTCTTTGACTGACTAAGCTCCTAACATGTTTGAAATTGGGTCACAAAAATCAGTAAAACACTCATTGCAACACTTAAGAAAAATTTTCTAAGTCTAGATCCCTGACAGCCTGACAAGCCCACCTTGAGCATGATTTTTCCACGTTTCTGTTGCGAATCAGAGCTTACTCTCTTAATAAAAGTTGAAGCTGGTACATAGGGCTAGGATTTTTGTTAAGATGGTTTACGCTTTGGAGCCTTGGATTAGCCGTTGTATCATCGTGAAAACTCGGCGTCAGGCTCAGCTTCGGGTGTCTGAACGAGCTGAATCAAATGTTCAGTGGCCGACCGTTCGCAGGCGTTGCCCGCCGCGTGGTGGCCGGTAATGGCCGCGCGCACCATCTGGAGGCCGCACGCCGGCGCTGGGCCCACTCGTCAGGCATCGACGGCCAGCAAGCCACCAGGGACGCGCTTAAGTCGCCACTGAGCCGGCCTTTCGCTCCCACTCGCCTACTCGCGCTCCTTTGCTCACTGCGCTCGCCATCGCCGTCGCAGCCGCCCCGTCGAGCTCGCCCGCATTCACCGCCACCCCAGCCTCCAATTGGCCGCACTCACAGCTCCGCCGCACCCTACTCCACCGTTCCCACCTTGCTGCGCCCACAGCCGCGCCATTAGTAAGCCGTGCTTCGCTTTGCGCCACCGCGGGTGTGTCTCTGCCAGAGCTCCGCCATGGCCGTCGTCATGGCCGCGCCGTGGTAGTCCACCATTCCGCGTGATAGTTGGTGCGCTAGGACCGCCGTAGTACACCAGTGCTTGTCCGAGCCTGTGATCGAGTCACCAAGGTCGTCACCGGCGTTTGCCATTGTTCCGCCCCGCCGTGCCATCGCAGCCGTCCGCCATGGTCGGCGGTGAAGTGCTTCGGTGCTCCTTCCATCCATGCGAAGGCCACCACCGGGTGCGGGTGATTGGGTAGACCACGTAGGTGTAGTCGCTACCGCCGGCGGGTTCACCGACGACGAGCTAGGGCCGTGCCGCGTCGAACGCCACCGTCTCCCCTGTTTACAGTCGATGACATGTGGGTCCGGCTGACCGGTGGGTCCCTGTTGCCAGTGACTAGTATTAGGAGGCTAGTTCATTTTTTTCAGATTTAAACCCTAATTTCAAGTGTTTTGTTATTTTTGTATATTTAGTTTGGTAGCTCCAAAAATTGTGAAATAAATTTTGTAGTGTTGCTTAGGAAGTGTAGTATTTAAGGAAAATATGTTCTTGGTTTCAACAGTAGAAATTTCAGGAGATTTAAATAGGGATTTCAAATGTGCTTTTGAATGCATTCAAATTTGTTTATTTTATATCTAGAGTTCCTGTGCTCCAAAAATTATGAAATTTTTGTGGTAGGCTATTCTTGTCATACATGAGCTTGGATAAAAATTTGAGAACCAGTGCATGTGTAGATCTATAGTTATAGATTTTTCTTTTATAAATAGTTAATCCTTGCATGAATTTTTATAAATTAATTATAAGTCCAAAATTCAGGAGATTTATTGGAGATGATACTAGTACCATATGGATGTTAGGAAAAATAAGAAATCTGTTGCTTGACACTTTTCAATAGGATTTTCCATTTATGCTATTTCAAGCCTTGCTTCCTTATCATTTTTGTATAGGATGTTCTACTTAGTAAAATGACATGAAATTTTTATAGCAGTCCTTTGATAGCATTAGTAAGGCTCTGTAAATTTTTGAGAATTTATTAAACACATCTGATATATATTTATTATTTAACCTAGATATCTAAATAAAATAATAAAGGCAATTTAATAAATGGTTTGGGCTTCACCATTATATTATCTTAACTATATTTGGTATGCTTAAACTGTTGGTAGGTTCTAGGTTGTCAAATTGTGAATGATTACATAAAGTAGAAGTATTCTTACTTTATATTGCATGTTAAATCATTTCCGGACTAATTCTAGAATATGATGAGTTACATGTTGAAACTAATGTAGACTGTAAAAATGGTTAATAACAAAGTTGTAGAAAATTTGATAAGCTTTCCAGAAAGTCCAGGATCACTAGATTTGGAATTTGTAGAACTCTAGTTATGAGTGAAACAGGTAGATACTATTTATGGCATAGTCGATGCATTGTAGGAGTAGTTAAGTAGTAAGCGAGAAGAGATATGCACCTACTCAAACAACGCGATGCACTTGTTAACATTATGCATTCGTAATACTCATACCATACTCATGCATCTAGGATCGGAGGAAGAGATCACGTTGCTGGAATTCGAAGAAGCCGAGGAAGGGAACCCGCAGGAGAATCCGCAAGTCCCCGCTCCCGAAGGCGTGGAGCAGAACCCTGAAGAGCTTCCGGAGTGCCCTGACCATTGTCCTACTTCCTTTCTGCGAGGCAAGCCCCGGAGCATTATAAGTCTCCCAGTAATTTACAAATGTTTACTTACGTATTTATGATTGATGCATTAGGTTATAAGAGTTGAATGAAACCACTTGATGCATGTACATTCCTTGTCCAGATATTAACCCTTTAACCGGTATAGGTCCAGGATCGAATTTATGCTTAGCCATGCTTAGACCGGTAGAAGTCGGGTGATGTCCTGTCACCTGCGAGATATAGGTGGATACCAGGAGCACGGTTGGCTATATCTGCTATCGTGGAACAGAACCATGTGGTAAAAGTAAATTGAGACCGGACGGGAGGTCGATAGGGAAACAACAAGGCATGGAGGTCTTGGGTGTGGACTTATCCCCGTCTGTGTCGATCAAGGACCGTACCGTTGTTGGAACTTCTGACAAGATTGAACGCATGCCTCTCACTTAGCTGGCCGGATAACTCGTTCCGACCGCGAAGCCGAGTAATTCAACTCAGGCC
Organism: Miscanthus floridulus; assembly: GCF_019320115.1. Classification (NCBI taxonomy): domain Eukaryota; kingdom Viridiplantae; phylum Streptophyta; class Magnoliopsida; order Poales; family Poaceae; genus Miscanthus; species Miscanthus floridulus. The sequence continues at coordinate 14,431,401 of NC_089584.1, read as the reverse complement.
GGGAATCGTTCTGTTGTGCGCTCCTTCCGGGGAACGATCAGACTGAGCCCAAGGGCAGGTTTGGCCTGAGCATCCTGGCATCTGGTGTTCCAGATTGTGCGGCGCAGTACGAACCCGCGAAATGTGTACCGGAGTTGTACCAAAGGTGACCTAAGACTATCGTGGCTGATAGATCTGGGTTTGTGTTAGGAATAAATTCCCAGCTGGTTGAAATCGATTCGAATCGCCGTCTCTCCCGGATAGTGAGAAACTTGGCTAGCTCCAACATCGTAGTAACTGTGTTATGAAACATGATGGTTCAAATGAATATGGAATTACAATACTTGCTATGGTTACTATTGTATGATTCTAAATAATATACCACATGTTTGGCATAGGATAGTTGCTAACCTAGAAATGGATAGTTATAATTAACTTGATAAAAGAATCACAACTGTACAACGGTTAATTGCCTTTTCGCAAAATGTTGTCAAGTTACGCCCACTTATACAGCCGTGCATAATCCTTGGAGTCATTTTATTTCTGGTTCATGACGGGTAAGTCTAGCTGAGTACCTTCTCGTACTCAGGGTTTATTTTCCCATTGTTGCAGATGGCACTGTGTATCATGGTTATTGCAAGAGTTGCTTCTATCCCGCTGTGGATGAGGAGTAAGCCTTGGGCAGGCTTCCTTAGTAATTCCTATCCTTGCTTTTGTGGACCGTGATCTGGTTTGGCACTGTAGTAAACTATGTTGGAAAACTTTATCTCGAACTTATTTGCTTCCGCTTTGTTTATCAAACTTGTTTTGTAATAACTTTTATTCGTACTCTGATGATGAAACGTATCTGTGAACTTTATGTAATATGTGGCATGTATGTTGAATCCTGTACGATCTTGGTTGTTGTAAATCGTTTATCGAGACCCGTCGTGGTACTCGACGGACTACCGGGTTTATATGGGTTCAAGTATGACAGTGCGACCGCTTGCGGATTGCCATTATACTTGTATTCTTATAAATTGGTCGGTTCTGCGACAGCTGGCATCAGAGCAAGATTCAACGTTAATTGTCACAAGTGTATTTAAAACAAAAGTTTTTGTTTTCCAAAAACCCTTCTCTAACAACTAATAGTTATATAATAGGTATTTGAAATCTAAAGTGTGCCAATGATCACCTTCCTTATGCCCAGATTAAGGACTATTAGGTGGCTATTTAAGTACTAACATGGGGGTTTTTACTTCGTCGTCCATACGGCGTGCTATAGTATGGATGCCATTCACTTGAGTGGTAATGTATGGATCAAATGCCTCTACGCCAAGGTAAGATGAGTGTATGACCGCAAGATGTGAGCGTGCGGTCGGGAAGAGTTAGCTTTGGTACGGCTATGTATACATGCTTGCATGTGTACATGGTACGTATTTAATTGTGGGTTTAAATTATTGTTGGGTAGATTGATACGGAAGTATATGTATGGGGATACATATATGGAAGTATTTACAATTACATTCTGCATATTCTTTATGGGTTTAGGGCTGAAATGAAATTTTATGCAGGTACACTAACAACGAAACGTGTAGCTCGACTAGTTACGCTATTATGAGAGAACGTATGTATGCCACCGTGTCTACCGTTAGAAACAAATTTTTCCTAAGTTTGTGAGGACGTACGGCACGAGCATGCATCATGTTAAAATACCATTCACATAATTACAATTGTTCCTCCCCTTATAAGATTCTTACTCGGTTATGTAACTCTTATCCATTATGGCATTGTCTCACCAAAGGGTACATGTTGATGGTGCAGATGGCACGCACCAAGCAGACTGCTCGCAAGTCCACCGGAGGTAGAGCTCCTAGCCGTCAGCTTGCTCCACGTACCCGTCAACGTCACACGTTCCTTGGAGAGTTTGGGATGCCTACCCTCTTGTGGAGAGTGCTCAGCTATGTAGGCTATCCTGATGGGATGGAACCCCGCTACTTCTGGGCGAATGAGCGGTTGGGGGAAGGTCTCTTAGTTACTGTGGAGGCCGTTGTCCGTCCCCGAGGTGACGATTCTGAGTGGACAGGCTGGTGTTATGAGTCGACTGGTAGGACTGCTGAAGAAGCAGCTGGCAGGGCAGCTTTTGGGATCCTGAGGGATATCATGGATCGTTTTCCTCAGGAGCTGGCAGCCGCTTTGGTTGGAGTCTTTCCAAGAGGTAATCCCTTCACTGACTCATGGCGGCAGGCTAGAGGAAGACCCTTGGAAATTGGTGCAGCAGAAGGGCAGAACAGCGATAGCCCTGCAATGAGCGCCATGTTTCGCAATGATGAGAGTGTTGGATGGAAGTTGAAGGTAGCCTCAGACGTGTGTCTGGTGCTCTTGGTCATGCCCGCGAGGACCGACGTCAGCTTCAGAGGGAGCACGACGCCGAGATTGAAAGGCTCACCGAAGGAGATGACTAGGTTAACTCATCAGCGGAATGCAGCCTGGTCCAGGGAAGATGTCCTGAGAGCTCGACAGTTTGAGCTGGAACAACAGCTGGCCAATGCGGAGGGATACAATGATAATCTGCATGAAGAAGTTCACCTACTGCACAATCAGCTCCACCCTTATGTACCACCTGGAGCCGCAGAAATGGATCTAGAAGGGTACGAGGAAGAAGAAGAAGTGGCACCTGAAGAAGAAGTAGAACCTGGGGAAGAAGATGATTCTGCATCTGACCTCGATAGTGATCATGATGAGGATTAGATCACTTAGCGTGTAGTGGGAAGACTAATGTATCACCTTTATTTATGTAATGGACCTGTAGTTCCAAGTTGGCATTAGTAACCAGACTATCATGTAATGCTAATCGCACGTTTGGGTAAACGTTAATGCAATTTTAGTTCCTTGTCGGTCATCACGCTTTAACTTGCATGCGTTATGAGCACGATAAGTGGTCAAATTGGCGATGTCATGTTGCGAGAATGAATGATTATGCCTCTGTTTTTATTGTGCTTTCGAGAATTTTTCTCCAGTAATTTCAGTTTGGCATGAGTACCTAATTCGTCTGCAATCTCTTGGCATCGACCCATAATCGCTTATTGTTGCAACTTCGCAGATGACGCGCACCCGTGCAGGAGCTAGCAGCAGCCAGGATGGCAACCATGATGACTTGCCACCCCCACCGCCACCGTCTGCTCAGGAGTTCTTTACCCAGTTCTTGGGTAGCCAGAGGACAATGGAAGAAGCCTTGCGCCTCATCGCGCAAAACACTGCTCGTGGCCACCCACAGCAACCAGGGGCCGAGCCAAATCAGCACAGTACATTCAAGGAGTTTCTGGACACGAAGCCTCCGATCTTCAAAGTGGCTGAGGAACCACTGCAGGCCGATGAGTGGCTGAATACCATCGAGCAGAAATTTCGTCTGCTAAGGGTCACCGAGCACCTCAAAGCTGAATATGCTTCTCATCAGCTGCAAGGACCAGCAGGAATCTGGTGGACGCACTTTCTGTCGTCTCTGCCTGCTAATGCGAGAGTGACCTGGGATCAATTCAAGCTGGCTTTTAGGGGACACCATATTCCCCCGGGCCTGATGCGCATGAAAGCAGCAGAATTTATGAGGCTCACTCAGGGAACCAAGTCACTCACAGAATATATGCACGCATTCAACAACTTGTCAAGATATGCTCCAAGTTTCGTGGATACTGAAGAGAAAAAGATTGAGAGTTTCAAGCGAGGGTTGGGTACCAAACTAATGAAGACTATGGCAAATTCTCGATGTGCCACGTACAATGAGTTTATTAGTGATGCCTTGACCCAAGAAAACCACAACAACCTGCATGCAGTTGCTAAGGGTCGCAAGAGGGCATATGAGGCCAGTGCATCCGGATCTTTTCAGTCAAAAGCGCCTATCGCAGCTAGGCCACCATTTCGTCCACCTGCATCCAAGTTCAGGCCTCCACCACCGAAAGCTCAGAATAACAGGCCACAGAAACCGTTTCGTAAGGCGTTCACTATTGCCTTACCAAAAGGGAATGGTAATCAGGACAGCTCCACCGGATTCAAAAGTAATCAACCTTGTTTCAACTGCAACCAACTAGGTCATTGGTCCAAGGAGTGCCCCCACCCCAAGAGGAATGGCAACCCAAATCAGAACAATCAAAGGCAGATGAATGCCAGGGCACGTCAGGGACAAGTGCATTATACCGCTGTGGAGGAAGTGCCCGCCGGAGAAGTTGTCACGGCCGGTATGTTTCTTGTCAACAAACACCCCGCTGTTGTTTTATTTGATTCAGGAGCTTCTCATTCATTTATGAGTCAAGCATTTGCATCTAGACATGATCAAGAAATAATTGAAGTAAGTAAAGGGGGTTTTAACATAAGTTCAGCAGGGGGAACTGTTACTACCAAAAAGATAGTCAAAAATGTACTCATCTTGATACAAGGGCGGGAGTACACCACAGATTTGATAATATTGCCGGGATTGTCGATAAGTGTAATCTTAGGCATGAATTGGATGAAGTATCATGGTGCTCTTATTGACACTAGCACCCGTACTATCATGTTGAGAGAACCCACGGGAGGGAATGCTTTTCTAGTTCCACTCTCCCGCGATTTCGAACCCCAACATTTAGCCTGTGCTATCCAAGCCACCACCATATGTGATATCCCAGTGGTTTGTGAGTTTCCGGATGTATTTCCAGAGGAATTACCAGGTCTACCACCGGATAGGGATGTGGAATTTAAGATCGAATTAGTGCCAGGTACCGCACCCATATCCAGAAGGCCCTATAGAATGCCACCCAATGAGTTAGCAGAACTCAAGGTTCAATTGCAAGATCTATTGGACAAAGGTCTTATCCAGCCTAGCTCATCTCCGTGGGGATGTCCAGCATTGTTTGTGAAAAAGAAGGATAAGTCACTAAGGATGTGTGTAGATTACAGACCACTAAATGCTGTGACCATCAAGAACAAATATCCGTTACCCCGCATCGACATCTTGTTCGATCAGCTAGCGAAGGCAAAAGTATTCTCCAAAATTGACTTAAGATCAGGTTACCATCAGATAAAGATCAGACCGGAGGATATACCGAAGACTGCCTTCTCTACTAGGTACGGCTTATACGAGTATTTGGTTATGTCTTTCGGACTAACAAATGCTCCAGCCTACTTTATGTACCTAATGAACTCGGTATTCATGCCCGAACTTGATAAGTTCGTGGTCGTGTTTATCGATGACATATTGATTTATTCGGAAACTGAGTCAGATCATGAAGAGCATCTGCGGATTGTCCTATCCAGACTCAGGGAACATAAGCTTTATGCCAAGTTTAGTAAATGTGAATTCTGGATGAGCAAAGTACCTTTCTTAGGTCACATTTTATCCAGAGATGGAATCTCAGTAGACCCATCAAAGGTGCAAGAGGTCATGGATTGGAAAGCCCCAACTTCGGTGCATGAAGTTCGGAGTTTCCTAGGGTTAGCAGGATACTATCGTCGGTTTATTCCAGACTTCTCAAAGATAGCTAAGCCTATGACCAGACTACTTCAGAAAGATGAGAAATACAAGTGGACACCAGAATGTGAAACAGCTTTTCACACCCTCAGAACCTTGTTGACTACAGCACCAGTGCTAGCACAACCAGACATTGAAAAGCCTTTTGATGTATTTTGTGATGCATCAGGAATAGGTTTGGGATGTGTACTTATGCAAGAAGGGAGAGTAATTGCATATGCCTCTCGGCAACTGAGAAAACATGAAGCCAACTACCCTACACATGATTTGGAACTTGCAGCCGTTGTCCATGCACTAAAGATATGGAGACATTACTTGTTGGGCAATGTATGTCATATCTATACTGACCACAAAAGCCTCAAGTATATCTTTACCCAGCCAGAACTGAACATGAGACAACGTAGATGGTTGGAATTGATTAAGGACTATAATTTGGAAGTGCATTACCATCCGGGTAAAGCAAATGTAGTAGCTGATGCACTTAGTCGGAAGTCCCATTGCAACACTATGGAAGCACTATTGGAAGATGGATTCAACTTGTTACATCCTGCCGTACTCCACAATATCACAATCAGTTGTTCGCTTGAGAGCCGAATCATAGAGCTACAGCAGACAGATGTAGGAATAAGTCACATCAAGAGAAAAATGCAAGAGCAAGAAACAAAACACTTTAGATTGGACGAAAGAGGTGTATTATGGTTTGAGGACCGGCTAGTGGTGCCGAAAGACCGTGAGCTAAGGAATCAGATTTTAGAAGAAGCTCACTCGTCCAAATTGTCTATCCACCCGGGTAGTAGTAAAATGTATCAAGATCTAAGAAATCGTTTTTGGTGGACTAAGATGAAGAAAGAGATCGCAGCCTATGTTGCTAGATGTGATAACTGCAGCAGAGTGAAAGCCGTCCATATGAAAACCGCTGGATTACTTCAGCCATTGCCTATTCCAGGATGGAAATGGGAGGAGATCAGTATGGACTTTATCACAGGCCTTCCAACGACGCCCCAAGGTCACGATTCAATCTGGGTCATTGTTGATCGTCTCACAAAGTCAGCCCATTTTGTACCAGTTCACACAACATATCACGCGGGTAAATATTCTGAGTTATATGTTTCCCAGATCGTGAAGTTGCATGGAGTACCCCGGACCATAATATCAGATAGAGGACCGCAGTTCATAGCTCGTTTCTGGGAACACTTACACCAAGCTTTAGGGAACCAAGCTAATCAGAAGTTCAGCTTATCATCCGCAAACTTCAGGACAGACAGAGAGAGTAAACCAAATCCTAGAAGATTTACTTAGGGCTTGTGTTATATCTTCAAAAGGGTCATGGGAGAAATGGTTACCGTTAGCTGAATTCTCCTATAACAACAGTTATCAAGCGAGTATCAAGATGGCCCCATTTGAAGCCTTGTATGGCAGAAAGTGCAGAACTCCATTGAATTGGATTGAGCCCGGTGAAAGGAGATATTTTGGTATTGATTTTGTCAATGAAGCCGAAGAACAAGTACGTATCATCCAACAACACATGAAGGCAGCTCAATCAAGACAGAAGAGTTATGCCGATAGAAGAAGAAGACCACTAACTTTTGAAGTAGGTGACTATGTGTACTTAAGAGTATCACCCATGAAAGGTGTGAAGAGATTTGGGATGAAAAAGAAGCTTTCACCAAGATATGTAGGGCCATACAAAATCTTGGAACGAAAAGGAAATGTTGCGTATAAGCTACAACTACCACCAGAGATGAGTGCAATCTTTGATGTGTTCCATGTTTCTCAGCTAAAGAAATGTCTTCGAGTACCGGAAGAAGCTATTGCACCCACCAACGTGCAGCTTCAATCGGATTTGACTTATGAAGAAAAGCCAATTCGAGTATTAGAAATGATGGAGAGAGTAACAAGGAGTAAGATCATTAAGTTCTATAAGGTGGTGTGGAACAATCATAGTGAACAAGATGCTACATGGGAAAGAGAAGATTATCTGCAAGAAGTTTATCCCGCCTTTTTCCAAGAATGGTAGGTCTTGCAAATCTCGGGACGAGATTTTTATAAGGGGGAGGGGCTGTAACACCTCGGGTGTTAGCCTTGCATAACTTGACTTGCATAACATGAGCATGAGCATCAAGCATTCATAAATCATCATTTACAATTGAAACATTTGATCAAAACATATGAAACATTTCTTGTTATTTCATGTTTCTTAGAACATATGCATATGATCATGTATAAATGAATGCAAGTGGGTAATGCTAGTCACTACAACACTTTAGCCACACTTAGGTTAACAAGAGGAACCTTGTTCATGAAGGCCATATTTCATGATCAAGCACTTAAGTGATATTTCATGTGTTGAACTAAATAGCTATATGAGTGACTACTACTTGAAATGCTTAAATGACCTTGCAAATTGTTTTAACATGCTTAGAGTATCATCATGAACAACTTTGGTATTTAGTGCTAGGGCTAGTTTGGTCATTTAGCCATGGTTTGAATGTGTATCTTGATTTCAAAGTGACATGTTTGACTAAAGTTGAACTAGGTGTTAGGAACCTTGCATGGAGGAGTTCACTAAAGCAAAGTTGTAGTGTTTGACATAAGGAACAACTTTGATTTTTGGGTCTTTGACTGACTAAGCTCCTAACATGTTTGAAATTGGGTCACAAAAATCAGTAAAACACTCATTGCAACACTTAAGAAAAATTTTCTAAGTCTAGATCCCTGACAGCCTGACAAGCCCACCTTGAGCACGATTTTTCCACGTTTCTGTTGCGAATCAGAGCTTACTCTCTTAATAAAAGTTGAAGCTGGTACATAGGGCTAGGATTTTTGTTAAGATGGTTTACGCTTTGGAGCCTTGGATTAGCCGTTGTATCATCGTGAAAACTCGGCGTCAGGCTCGGCTTCGGGTGTCTGAACGAGCTGAATCAAATGTTCAGTGGCCGACCGTTCGCAGGCGCTGCCCGCCGCGTGGTGGCCGGTAATGGCCGCGCGCACCATCTGGAGGCCGCACGCCGGCGCTGGGCCCGCTCGTCAGGCATCGACGGCCAGCAAGCCACCAGGGACGCGCTTAAGTCGCCACTGAGCCGGCCTTTCGCTCCCACTCGCCTACTCGCGCTCCTTTGCTCACTGCGCTCGCCATCGCCGTCGCAGCCGCCCCGTCGAGCTCGCCCGCATTCACCGCCACCCCAGCCTCCAATTGGCCGCACTCACAGCTCCGCCGCACCCTACTCCACCGTTCCCACCTTGCTGCGCCCACAGCCGCGCCATTGGTAAGCCGTGCTTCGCTTTGCGCCACCGCGGGTGTGTCTCTGCCAGAGCTCCGCCATGGCCGTCGTCATGGCCGCGCCGTGGTAGTCCACCATTCCTGCGTGATAGTTGGTGCGCTAGGACCGCCGTAGTACACCAGTGCTTGTCCGAGCCTGTGATCGAGTCACCGAGGTCGTCACCGGCGTTTGCCATTGTTCCGCCCCGCCGTGCCATCGCAGCCGTCCGCCATGGTCGGCGGTGAAGTGCTTCGGTGCTCCTTCCATCCATGCGAAGGCCACCACCGGGTGCGGGTGATTGGGTAGACCACGTAGGTGTAGTCGCTACCGCCGGCGGGTTCACCGGCGACGAGCTAGGGCCGTGCCGCGTCGAACGCCACCGTCTCCCCTGTTTACAGTCGATGACATGTGGGTCCGGCTGACCGGTGGGTCCCTGTTGCCAGTGACTAGTATTAGGAGGCTAGTTCATTCTTTTCAGATTTAAACCCTAATTTCAAGTGTTTTGTTATTTTTGTATATTTAGTTTGGTAGCTCCAAAAATTGTGAAATAAATTTTGTAGTGTTGCTTAGGAAGTGTAGTATTTAAGGAAAATATGTTCTTGGTTTCAACAGTAGAAATTTCAGGAGATTTAAATAGGGATTTCAAATGTGCTTTTGAATGCATTCAAATTTGTTTATTTTATATCTAGAGTTCCTGTGCTCCAAAAATTATGAAATTTTTGTGGTAGGCTATTCTTGTCATACATGAGCTTGGATAAAAATTTGAGAACCAGTGCATGTGTAGATCTATAGTTATAGATTTTTCTTTTATAAATAGTTAATCCTTGCATGAATTTTTATAAATTAATTATAAGTCCAAAATTCAGGAGATTTATTGGAGATGATACTAGTACCATATGGATGTTAGGAAAAATAAGAAATCTGTTGCTTGACACTTTTCAATAGGATTTTCCATTTATGCTATTTCAAGCCTTGCTTCCTTATCATTTTTGTATAGGATGTTCTACTTAGTAAAATGACATGAAATTTTTATAGCAGTCCTTTGATAGCATTAGTAAGGCTCTGTAAATTTTTGAGAATTTATTAAACACATCTGATATATATTTATTATTTAACCTAGATATCTAAATAAAATAATAAAGGCAATTTAATAAATGGTTTGGGCTTCACCATTATATTATCTTAACTATATTTGGTATGCTTAAACTGTTGGTAGGTTCTAGGTTGTCAAATTGTGAATGATTACATAAAGTAGAAGTATTCTTACTTTATATTGCATGTTAAATCATTTCCGGACTAATTCTAGAATATGATGAGTTACATGTTGAAACTAATGTAGACTGTAAAAATGGTTAATAACAAAGTTGTAGAAAATTTGATAAGCTTTCCAGAAAGTCCAGGATCACTAGATTTTGGAATTTGTAGAACTCCAGTTATGAGTGAAACAAGGTAGATACTGTTTATGGCATAGTCGATGCATTGTAGGAGTAGTTAAGTAGTAAGCGAGAAGAGATATGCACCTACTCAAACAACGCGATGCACTTGTTAACATTATGCATTCGTAATACTCATACCATACTCATGCATCTAGGATCGGAGGAAGAGATCACGTTGCTGGAATTCGAAGAAGCCGAGGAAGGGAACCCGCAGGAGAATCCGCAAGTCCCCGCTCCCGAAGGCGTGGAGCAGAACCCTGAAGAGCTTCCGGAGTGCCCTGACCATCGTCCTACTTCCTTTCTGTGAGGCAAGCCCCGGAGCATTATAAGTCTCCCAGTAATTTACAAATGTTTACTTACGTATTTATGATTGATGCATTAGGTTATAAGAGTTGAATGAAACCACTTGATGCATGTACATTCCTTGTCCAGATATTAACCCTTTAACCGGTATAGGTCCAGGATCGAATTTATGCTTAGCCATGCTTAGACCGGTAGAAGTCGGGTGATGTCCTGTCACCTGCGAGATATAGGTGGATACCGGAGCACGGTTGGCTATATCTGCTATCGTGGAACAGAACCATGTGGTAAAAGTAAATTGAGACCAGGACGGGAGGTCGATAGGGAAACAACAAGGCATGGAGGTCTTGGGTGTGGACTTATCCCCGTCTGTGTCGATCAAGGACCGTACCGTTGTTGGAACTTCTGACAAGATTGAACGCATGCCTCTCACTTAGCTGGCCGGATAACTCGTTCCGACCGCGAAGCCGAGTAATTCAACTCAGGCCGGGAATCGTTCTGTTGTGCGCTCCTTCCGGGGAACGATCAGACTGAGCCCAAGGGCAGGTTTGGCCTGAGCATCCTGGCATCTGGTGTTCCAGATTGTGCGGCGCAGTACGAACCCGCGAAATGTGTACCGGAGTTGTACCAAAGGTGACCTAAGACTATCGTGGCTGATAGATCTGGGTTTGTGTTAGGAATAAATTCCCAGCTGGTTGAAATCGATTCGAATCGCCGTCTCTCCCGGATAGTGAGAAACTTGGCTAGCTCCAACATCGTAGTAACTGTGTTATGAAACATGATGGTTCAAATGAATATGGAATTACAATACTTGCTATGGTTACTATTGTATGATTCTAAATAATATACCACATGTTTGGCATAGGATAGTTGCTAACCTAGAAATGGATAGTTATAATTAACTTGATAAAGAATCACAACTGTACAACGGTTAATTGCCTTTTCCGCAAAATGTTGTCAAGTTACGTCCACTTATACAGCCGTGCATAATCCTTGGAGTCATTTTATTTCTAGTTCATGACGGGTAAGTCTAGCTGAGTACCTTCTCGTACTCAGGGTTTATTTTCCCATTGTTGCAGATGGCACTGTGTATCATGGTTATTGCAAGAGTTGCTTCTATCCCGCTGTGGATGAGGAGTAAGCCTTGGGCAGGCTTCCTTAGTAATTCCTATCCTTGCTTTTGTGGACCGTGATCTGGTTTGGCACTGTAGTAAACTATGTTGGAAAACTTTATCTCGAACTTATTTGCTTCCGCTTTGTTTATCAAACTTGTTTTGTAATAACTTTTATTCGTACTCTGATGATGAAACATATCTGTGAACTTTATGTAATATGTGGCATGTATGTTGAATCCTGTACGATCTTGGTTGTTGTAAATCGTTTATCGAGACCCGTCGTGGTACTCGACGGACTACCGGGTTTATATGGGTTCAAGTATGACAGTGCGACCGCTTGCGGATTGCCATTATACTTGTATTCTTATAAATTGGTCGGTTCTGCGACAGGGTGCGTTGCATCGGTCAGGGCATGTCCCTTTATATCCCATCTGCATTGAATGGGGGAAGGGAGAGGGATTCTTGCCCCAACCTTTCTCCTTTCCTCAACTGTTGCGCCTCCTCCTTAAATAGGGGAAGGGAGAGGGCTTTCGCCCTATTCCTTCACCTATTCTCCATCTGCCGCCTCTCCTCCTTCTTCCTTCTTGCCAAGAGCATTTATGTGTCATCACGGTTCCTTAGTGAGAGACAGGGTAGGTGAGTGGGAGAACTCACAGATTCATTCATGAATCCAGAGTGCAATGTTGAGCTGGAGGCCATCTGAGGTGGTGCTGGCCGCCTTTGTCGAGAAGGGGCAGCTTCCACCAAAGGAAGTGGCGCACTGGATCCCGTGTGGACTCCTTGATGAGTGGGGCCTAAAGCTGCAGCACCTCAATCCGGCTAGGGCGCTGCACATCACCGGTTTCATCATCGTCTGCGAGGCCTTCTTCAGGATTAAGCAGTACGCAGACTCTTTTCGGTGGATCTTCACTGGACGAGCCTTGTCAGAGGGAAAGTCACCCAGGACCGTGTCGGTGGAGGTTTTTGCGCCTACAGCTGCTCAGGTTGGCTAGTTCAGAGAGTTTGATGAGACATCCTCCATCCACAGCGGCCATACTTTGGTGGGTAGCGTCCCTATCTAGGAGCTGCCTCGACTGCATGAGAAGGTCTAGAGCTCCATGCTCTTCTGCTGAGCATCTATGGGTATGATGCCCTTGAGGTACCCATTGCGCTCGCCGAAGTCGAGGGAGCAGAACCGGGCAGGGCCCTTATGGTGGTGGTTATTTCTGGCAACATGTGTTGTGGCCTCACCTTTGGCATCAGCTGATGCCGTCGAGCAGCAACAGTAGCATTTGGAGTAGAAGTAGCCAGCAAATGTAATCGTTAAGTTTGTAGGGGAGCCCCCGTGTGAAGAGTTTTTGTATCAATGAATATATTAGTTCTGCTTTGTGATAGAATCACTATCCATTCCTTGTTTTTATCCTAGCATAGCTTTGTTCTTATCCTTTCTTTTTCACACCTGGTCGTTCGTTCCGTAGGCTGCAACTTTAAGAACCTGGGCGTGGCCCATGAGGCTTGGCTGCTCGTAACCATAGGTCGTGGCAGGGTGCGCTCGATCAGGAGTAAAAAACAAAGTCATGTAGGGTAATCAAAGGAATGGAATGCCCTTTCATTCGGGCAACGCCCTTTCGTTCGGGCGAAAAGTTTTTACCATGTGATAGTAAAAAAGAGAGGTGGTATTGTACCCTCATGGAGCCCCGAGCAACCGGGGCCGAAAGTGTTCGGGCTGGGGTGCTTTATAGGAGCAAGTGTTGAATAAAAGCGGTAAGACCGAATTTAGGGAGAAAATGACATAGCTGCTCAATGTTCCAAGTATTGGTGAGAACATTGCCGCTGTCGTCCTTCAGTCGGTAGGCGTCGTATAGGGACCTTCCCATGGTGGAGAGAGTTTGTGTTTCTTCTTCGTTGATTGGGTCCTCCAGAGTATGAGATCACCAACTTCGAGGATCCTTCCCCTGATCTTCCTTTTGTGGTACCTACAGAGAGTTTGCTGGTAGCGAGCGGAGCAGATGACGGTTGTTTCGTGGGCCTCCTCGAGCAGGTCGACTGTGTCTTGCTGAGCCTCCGTGGCTCGGTCACGGTCGAAAGCCTTCACTCTTGGGGCACCGTGGTTGAGGTCGGAGGGCAGTACTGCTTCAGCTCCGTAGGCCAGAAAGAAGGGTATGAACCCTGTGGATCGGTTCGGGGTCATTATCAGGCTCCAGAGGATCGCTGGGACCTCTGCACCCCATCGCTCGATGTACTTGTTGAGTCAGTCAAAGATGCGTGGCTTAAGTCCTTAGAGTACCATGCCATTGGCATGCTCGACCTGACCGTTAGTACGTGGATGTCCGACCGAGGCCCAGTCGATCCTGATGTCGTATCCATCACTAAAGTCTAGGAACTTCTTCCCAGTGAAGTTAACGCCAAACCGGTAGATGATGTTGAGGAAGAATTTGACCACCTCTTTCGAGTGAATGTTGGTGATGGGCTTGGCCTCTATCCAATTGGTGAACTTGTCAACTACTACAAGCAGGTGAGTGAAGCCGCCCGAGCCCTTTTTGGGGGGTCCTACCATGTCTAGGCCCTAGACCGTGAATGGCCAGGTGATGGGGATGGTTTGAAGCTCCTGTGCCGGCAAATAAGTTTGCCAAGCGTAGAATTGGCATCCCTCACACCTATGGACGACCTCCTCTGCATCTCGTAGTGCGGTGGCCCAGTAAAAACCTTGGCGAAAGGCTTTTTCGACCAGCGACCTCGGGGTCGCGTGATGTTCGTAGATCCTGGCATGGACCTCGAGGAGGAGTTGCTTCCTCTGGTTGGTAGGGATGCACTTCATGAGCACCCCCAATGGACTCCATTTGTAGTGTTCATCATCGAGCGCGATGAAGGTCTTGGCGTGTCGAGCGATCCATCGGGCTTTAGTCCTTTTGGGTGGGAGAACCTCCTCGAGGAGGTAGGCGAGTAGTGGCGCTCGCTAGTCGGTTTGATCGAGTGCCAACATGGCGACGTTGGCGGTCGTCGTCATGGAGGCACTGGGGTTGGAGCTCCCGAGCGCCGGCTTGGCATCGAGATCGGAGCCCTCGGGCGTTAGGTTGGTGTCGGGGTGTGTTTGGATTGAACCTTCCAAGATGCGGGCAGACGGCTCGTGGAGATCATTGACGAAGATCCCGCTCAGAGACAGCTCCTGCCTGGCGGCCAATTTTGCGAGAAATTGGCGGCATCGTTGTCCTTTCGGGGGACGTGATGTAGCTCGATCCCCTGGAATTTGTCCTCGAGCTTACGCACCTCCTAGCAGTATGCTGCCATGAGGGAATTTTTGCAAGAGGACTCCTTCATGACTTGGTCAACGACCAACTTCGAGTCGCCGCGGACGTAGAGTCGAATAGCGCCGAGCTCGATGGTGATACGCAGCCCGTTGATGAGGGCCTCATATTCTGCGGCGTTGTTTGAGGTCGAGAAATGGAGGCGGATGGCATAGCGGAGACTACTCCCATCCGGGGAGATCAGAACCACTCTAGCCCCGAGCCGGGCGCCATTATAGACCCGTCGAAGTATATTGTCTAGTACTCATGGGTGACGTTCGGGGTCGGTAGCTGGACCTCCGTCCATTCGGCGACAAAATCTATGAGTGCCTGAGACTTAATAGCGGTATGGGGGATATACCTGATGTCATGGCCCATGAGTTCGAGTGCCCACTTGGAGATCCATCCCGCGGCATCGCGGTTGCGGACGATGTCTCCGAGAGGGTATGATGTGACGACCGCGACTTCGTGGTCGATGAAGTAGTGCAGGAGCTTCCGGGTTGCCATCAGCATGGTGTATAGGAGTTTCTGCACCTAGGATTACCGGACCTTGGGGTCGGTGAGTACCTCCCCGATGAAGTATACGGGTCGTTTGACCTTAAGGTGGTGTCCCAGCTTCTCCCTTTCGACGACCAGGGCGGCGCTCACCACATGGTTGCTTGCCGCGACGTAGAGGAGGAGGGGTTCTCCCCGTTTGGGAGCGACGAGGATTGGGGCCGATGTCAGTGACGCTTTGAGGCTCTCCAGAGCCTGCTGAGCTTTCTCAGTCCAGATGAAGGCGTCCATCTTTTTGAGGAGTTTGTAGAGTGGTATCCCCCGTTCGCCTAGCCGGGAGATGAAACAACTTATGACAGCCAGACAGCCGGTGTGCCTCTGTACACCCTTGATGTTACGTATAGGTCCCATGTTGGAGATAGCCATGATCTTTTCGGGGTTTGCCTCGATGTCACGCTCGGACACAATGTATCCAAGCAGCTTCCCCTTGGAAACCCCGAAAACATATTTTTCGGGATTCAGCTTGATGTTGAACCTTCAGAGGTTCGCGAATATCGCGGCCAAGTTTGTGATCAGGTCGCAAGCTTGAGCCGTTTTGACCACTATGTCATCAACATAGACGGCGATGGTTGGTTTTGGCCGGTCGACTTGATCAGGTTGGTCGAACGGGTCGATCTGTTCGGTGAAGCATTGCTGCATGCACCGCTAATAAGTGGCGCCAGCGTTCTTCAGGCCGAAAAGCATGGTTACATAGCAGTACAAACCATACGGGGTGATGAAGGAGGTTGCGAGCTGATCGGACTCTTTCATTGTGATCTGGTGATAGCCTGAGTAGGCATCCAGAAAGGAGAGGATCTTGCATCCCGAGGTGGAGTCAACTATCTAGTCTATGCGTGGCAAAGGAAAGTGATCCTTCGGACACGTTTTGTTGAGGCCAGTATAATCAACGCACATTCTCTATTTTCCGGTCTTCTTTTTAACAAGAACAGGATTGGCAAGCCAGTCGGAGTGGAATACCTCTCTGATGAATCCGGCTGCCAGGAGTTTGGCAATTTCTTCGCCTATGGCCCTGCGCCTCTCGTCGTCGAAGCGACACAGAATGAGGCGCAACGCATGCTCGGCGACCTCCCGCGGTATGCCCGGCATGTCAGAAGGCTTCCATGTGAAGACATCGCGATTGGCGCGCAGGAAGTCGACGAGCTCGCATTCCTATTTGGCGGGGAGCTGGGTCCCGATCCGCACCGTCTTGATAGGGTCAGTGCGGTCGATTCCCACCGCCTTGGTTTCCTCGAGTGGGCGGAAGGTCGTCGAGGAGGTTGGTTTGTTGTAGTCCGGGACTACTGGGGTCAACGACTCCCCGAGCCGCGGCTGCAGCTGCAGCCTGCACTACGTGCGGATAGGCCTATCGCTCAGCGGATAGCGGATAGTCCTATCGGTCAGTGGATAGCCGACACCCCCCCGGCCAATAGGCCTTTTGCGGTACGAGTCGGCCCACTCCGGTGACTTATCGGCTCCTGGACGGCCGATAGGTGTCCGTACTAGATTTGCTGTTCTTTTTAATCAAATACTACATTTGCAACTAATCATTAAAAAAATATTATTTAAAAAAATTCCACAATAAGCTAGCTACTTGCCAGCAGCTACTGTAGCTTGTACTATGTGACTGCACTGAATCCCTCCGCGTGGCTGCGAAACTCGAATGCCTTGAGCAGGATGCAGGTCGATCGCCGGCGCCATCGCCGCCGGCCGGCTGGTCATCGCTAGCTCGGGCACTAGCACGTACTGCAGGTTAATTTCATCGCCGTGCATTCTGTGGTGTGATGCTGGCCACGGCAGCAAAAACGACAGTGTCGTCGACACGGCAGGCAGCAAGAGGCGGCGGCGATGCGGCCGACGGGCGATCGACTTGTGATTGAGAACACCATGCATGATCCATCTCGTTGTCGCGAATTAATTAATCAGCAGGTGCAGGCCTTGTACCAATGCAACAAACATTGCGGGCTGCGGCGTGAAGGCAGATAGGGGCGGGCTACGGGGGCGTCCGGTCGCGCATGTCCGTTCGGACGCTAGCCATGCTGTTTTAACTAAAACATTTGCTCTGTGTGTTTATTTTAGCTATAGCTAAAACAAAAAAAAAGGTGCTACTGTAACTAGCCTGTAAGCGTGTATTAACGTGTATGCTTGGATTCGCTCAACCATACAATTACTGGAACACAGGTATGCAGACCCACACGAAATTTTGTAGTTTTCTTCATGAGAAGAAGCCTTCTCAAACAATAGCAAAACATGTGGAAAAATCAAAGAAGAAACCCAAGCTCGCGTACGTACACTGTATATACCACGCACACTGCACACACACACACACGAATGACTGGACCGGCCGAGACAGCATGCACGCATGCAAAAGGTCGATCAATCTCAATCACAATCCGTCGGCGCCAGCTCAAATCAAGCCAAATCACCCTCCGATCGACCCAGCGCATGAATCATGCTGATCATGGGTCGTCGTCCTGGGGCAGCAGGTCGTGCGTGCGAGCGGCCGCCATGAAGCTGCACTCGTACACGACCACGGCGAGCGGGCCGACCCAGTACACCCAGTGGTGCGTCCAGACGCCCGTGGGGACGGCGGGCCCGAACGACCTGGCCGGGTTCATGGATGCACCGGATAGGACGGCGCCGGCGATGGAGTTGACCCCGACGAGGAGGCCGGTGAGCAGCGGGCCGGCGCCCAGGTGCAGCTTCCGCGCGTCGAGGATGGTGGCATAGATGACGAAGACGAGGCGGAAGGTGAAGACGGTCTCCGCCACCACGCCCTGCACGGGGCCCACGCCCTCCGCCAGCACGTGCACCGGGGTGCCCAGCCCGCCGGTGAGCCACCTGAGCAGGAAGTTAGTTGATCTCCACCACCTATTGGGCCCTTGGATCTGCGTCCTGATCGGGGGCGTCCAACCCTAATATGGTTGGTGGACCTCTGTCGCACAGTACTATAAAGAGATGTGGGGATCAGGGCTCTAAATACGAGGTTGACCTAAGCCGCCGTGAACCACCAACAGCTAAACCTAACCCGATCTAAAGAGAGTGCTGCCAGCGACAGGAAGACCCACTGACTTCGCCGTCACCACCAGACCGCGACACCTCACGTCACTGTCGCCTCTGCATCGCCACAACTACGCTAGACTCCACCGCGCCGAGCTCCCACGACACCGGCGTCCACGCGGCTGCGGTGCAACTACGCTAGGGCTAGATAGAGGAACAAATTTCTCCATCTAAGTAAGATGTTTACCGCCCGATCTACGTTTTAGAGGTACTATGATCTAACAATGGTATCGGAGCTAGGTTGTCAGTGTGTAGATCTAGTATGGGGTAGAGAATTGAAAAGAAATCGAAGAGTAACAGAGGGTTCGATCCAGTTTGGATTGAAACCCTAACCCTAACCGGGTAAAAGAAAATGAAAAGAGACCGGGGGTGGCGGGCGTCACTCAACTACCGGTCACCACCGCCACCGCGCGGCAAGAAAAGATCAGAGGGTTCAACCGAACCCAAACTGAAAAAATGAATCGGGTTAATCCTAACCCTAGCGAAACCCTAACCCCAACTGGGTGAAGGAAAGACGTAAGAAGAGGGACTCGGCTTCAAGAAGAACCCGAATCTGAGCTCAAACCCACGAAGAACTCGATGGGAAAGATGAATAGTGACTCCAGTGAGTCAAACCCTAACCCTAACTTGACGTAATCCTAACCTTAATCCCCAATCGGATGAAATCCGAGAAGAACAGAGAAGAAGATCCAAAAATAGATGAAGAAAAGGAGAAAGGGGAAAAAGGGGAAGGGGCCTACCTCGCCGTTCACCGCGCTGCTGCCTCGGCGACGCGTGGGAAGACGGCCGAGCCGTGCGAGCTCCGGCCAAGGGCACCGCCGCTAGTCCGCTCGACGATGGCGCGCTCACCCATTGGGGGGAGCGCGCGCCGGCGAGGGGGTCGGCGCTGGTGCCATACTCCACTGTGCTCTCGCTCTCGATCGCTGCGTGCTGAAGTGAGAGAAGGGGAGGGAGGAGAGTGAGGCTAGGGTTAAAGGGGGCCAGCCGCGCGGGGGAGCGAGGTCTCGCCGCCACGAACGACGGTGCCATCTCTCTCTCTCTCTCGGCTCCGGTCGCTGCTCGCTGCTGCTGCGTTGAGGGAGAAGGAGCGCGGGCGTAGAGAGAGAAGAGGGAGGGGCGAGTGAGCTAGGGTTTTGGGTGAGATGGTCGCGGCGGTGGTTTTGTTCACGCGAAAAAGAAGTTGAGCCGTCGATCTTGATCGAGCGGCCGCGAACGGCCGGGCCGGCTTTCGGCCGAGGCGGGCACGAGCACTGGGCCATTTTCCCGGCCTAGGCCCAAGTTACGGCCTGGGCACGGGGGAGCACGAGGGAGAGCGCACGCGCGGCTGTGAGCCATGGGCCGCTTTGTCGGTTGGGCCAACAACAGTGAAAGAAATGAGTCAGATTTTTTTTCTTTTTCTTTTCTAGTAAAAGTTTTATTTCCTGAAAATGGATAAATTGCTCAAAGAAAATAGAAAAGAGATTTTTCCTGTGGGTAAAATTCAATAAATTGAGATTATTTTTTAGCTGCTAAAGAAATTGTTTACTCTCTAGTTATTTTAAACCAACGTGATATTTAATTGGAGAAAAAGAGATTTTGACATGATTATGATGTTGTTATTTTCTGACCAACGTTGTTAACAACAATATCGTAATCAACCAACGTGATATTTAATTGGAGAAAAAGAGATTTTGACATGATTATGATGTTGTTATTTTCTGACCAACGTTGTTAATAACAGTATCATAATTTTAATGATTTTATGCATTATTTCTATTTCTGCCCAACGGTGATGTAGATTTAATGTATAAACAGTTGTATGTTTTAATTTTGATCAACGTTGGAATCAAGACATGCAATTGTTGTTATTATTTATGTTCTCACTCTATATGAATTGTGTTGCTAGGCGGATACAACTTGATGGGTTGTATCAAAAAGATCCCCCACTCTCAAAGGTGACAACTACATGGAGTGAAAGAAAAAGATTGATCTGGCCTTCTTCTTGGCTAAGGTGGACTGGGTAGTCACCTCACCGTGTCCCACTGAGCCTGTGGCACCGGTGAGGGTGACAAACGAGGCTAATACCGCTTGGGCAACTAGAGAGAACACGGTTGAGCATGCAGTTGTGGGCTCAATCCCAGAGTGTGACACGGTCACCGAGTACCTCGATAGAATAAAGAGTCAGTTCACTGGCTCTTCAAAGACATATGCTACCCAGCTGATAAAGCAGCTGGTGACAGAGTGGTACTATAAAAATGGTGGCATAAGAGAGCACATACTATTTGTTATCACTACGTGATGATGTGAATGTTGTATGCGATGATGGAAATGTTGCGTGTGACAATGAGAATGTATCCTCGTCTGCGGATGTAAACAGAAAATGAAAGAGAGCTCACGATGTGTCGTCGAAATTATGGCACTGTCGTTTAGGCTATATTTCGAGGGGGAGAATAGAAAGACTAGTTAAGAATGATATTCTTCCTCCATTAGAGTTCTCAGATTTAGAACAATATAGAGAATGCATAAAAGGAAAGTATATAAAGAAAATTAAGAAAGATGCTAAACGAAGCGCAAGAATTTTATAAATTATTCACACAGACATCTGTGGTCCGTTTCCTATAAAGAGTGTGGATGGTTATGATTCGTTCATAACATTCACAGATGATTACTCTCGTTATGGCTATATTTATCCAATCAAAGAAAGAACAGAAGCATTGGATAAATTTAAGATATTTAAGGCAGATCTTACCGTTGAGCCTATGGATGGAGACGTTAAAAACCACTATTCATATTCTCAATAGAGTACCAAGTAAGTCGGTGCCCAAAACACCGTATGAGTTGTGGACAGGAAGAGTACCCTCACTAAACCACTTACATATGGGGAGAGTCCTGCTAAGGCTAAAGTATTTAACTCAAACATTAGGATGCTAGATCACAAAACAGTAAGTTACCATTTCATTGGCTACCCATAAAAGTCAAAAGGTTTTTGTTTCTACTGTCCAGACAAACATACAAAGTTTGTGGAAACGAGACACGTTGTCTTCCTAGAGGATGAAATGATGAGGGAGAGCATGGTAGCTTGAGAAATTGACCTTGAAGAGAAGCGGGTGCATGCACCCACTCCGATAATTCATGAGCCATTTTTCTCACTATCTGTTGTCGCTGCACTGACAGAGCAAGATACTATGGTGCCAGCACCTATTGTTATTCTGCCTATGGCAACAATGAATGACGATGAGGAACATATTCTGCAGGAACCTATAGAACCTATTGCCACACATGAGGGGGAGCAACAACAGCCTCAAATAGAAGATGTGTCAGATATGGAGGCTCCTAGAAGGTCTTAAAGAGTTAGAAAATCAGCTATTACTGCTGACTATGAAGTATACAACACTGAGGAATTTCAAATAAAGGATGATCCCACCTCATTTGAAGAAGCCATGAGAAGTGATCATTCATCAAAGTGGCTTGAGGCCATGGAAGATGAAATGAAAATCTATGAATGCCAATAAAGTTTGGGACTTAAAAATAATTCCTAAAGGAGCCAAAACAGTAGGTTATAAATGAGTCTATAAAATAAAACTTAACTCTCAAGGAAATATAGAAAGATATAAAGAGCGACTTGTGGCAAAAGGCTTTACGCAAAGAGAAGTGATTGATTACAATGAGACCTTTTCTCCAGTCTCATGTAAGAATTTCTTCAGAATCATAATAACATTAGTGGCACATTACGATTTAGAATTACATCAGATGAATGTAAAGATGACATTTCTCAACGGGGACTTGGAGGAAAATATTTACATGGCACAACCGAAAGGTTTTGTCATGAAAGGAAAAGAACGAATGGGATGCCGCCTAAAGAAAACCATTTATGGATTAAAACAAGCTTCAAGACAGTGGTACTTGAAGTTTAATCAGACAATAAGAAATTTTGGGTTTAAAGAGAATGTAGAGGACAATTGTGTCTATGCAAAGTTTAAGAATGGAAAGTTTATCTTCCTTGTCCTGTATGTGGATGATATCTTATTTGCTTGTAGTGATGTCAGTCTACTACCAGAGACAAAGAAGTTTTTGTCCTCAAAATTTGATAGGAAAGATCTTGGTGAAGATTCGTTCGTTCTAGGGATCGAGATTCACCGAGATAGAAGTAAAGGGGTATTAGGACTATCACAAAAGACATATATAGAAAAGATCTTAAAGAAATTTAGTATACACAAATGTAGTCCCTCACCTACTCCTATAGTCAAGGGCGACAGATATGGAGATTTTCAATGCCCTAGAAATCAGTATGAGATCGATCAAATGAAAACGGTTCCATATGCTTCAGCTGTCGGAAGCTTGCAATATACTCAAGTATGTACGCGCCCTGACTTGGCATTTGTTACTGGGTTACTTGGTAGATTCTAGAGCAATCCTGGAACAGAACACTGGAAATTAGTAAAGAAAGTCTTGCTTTATTTGCAAGGAACGAAAAGCCTCATGATGGCGTATAGAAGATTAGATTCACTCCATATAGTAAGATATTCAGATTCTAATTATGCGGGAGATGATAGAAAATCCATATTTGAATATGTATTCACTCTCGTAGGGGGGGCTATTTCATGGAAAAGCTCAAAGCAAACCGTCACTATATCGTCCACAATATATGCCGAGTTTGTAGCGTGTTATAAGGCAACGGGGCAGGTGAACTGGCTAAAAAAGTTCATATCCGGTTTAAAGGTGGTTGACGACATCTATAGACCACTTAAGTTATACTGTGATAATAATCCGGCAGTACAGTATGCTCACAACAATAAGTCAAGTGATGCTGTCAAACACATTGACATAAAGTATTATGTTGTGAAAGATAAAGTCCGGAATCATGTCATAAGTCTTGAGCATATAAGTACCGAAAAGATGCTCGTGGGTCCGCTTACAAAAGGCTTACCACCCAACGTGTTCAGAGAACATGTAGCCGGCATTGGTTTAAGGGAAAGCCAAAAAAATCCTAGATAAAAGAAGGCCCAAAGTAAAGTATCTATTTTAGAACAAAGTGGTGTGTTGTAGCTGTTAAATCTATCGATAATTGACCGTGACGATGAAACATGCTTTATGCGCTAATCTGTAATGGAATGAACAAAAGTAAATGATATGAAATTGAAAGATGGTAGTGAGATCAAGGGGAAGAATGTTAGTTGATCTCCACGGCCTATTGGGTCCTTGGATCTGCGCCCTGATCGGGGGCGCCCAACCCTAATGTGGTTGGTGGACCCCTATCGCACAGCACTATAAAGAGAGATGGGGATCAGAACTCTAACTACGAGGTTGACCTGAGCCGCCATGAACCACCAACAGCTAAACCCAACCCGATCTAAAGAGAGTGCTGCCAGCGATGGGAAGACCCACTGACTTCGCCATCACCACCAGACCGCGGCACCTCGCGTCATCATCGCCTCTGCATCGCCACCACTATGCTGGACTCCACCGCGCCGAGCTCCCACGACACCGGCGTCCACGCGGCTGCGGCGCAACTACGCCAGGGCTAGGTAGAGAAACAAATTTCTCCATCTAAGTAAGATGTTTACCCCATGATCTACATTTTAGAGGTACCATGATCTAACAGGAAGCACGCCGCGGAGGAGCACAGCATTTGGGTGGCGATGTACAGGGAGGAATGGAACAGCGTGATGTGGCCGCCGACGGCCAGCGACAGCGTCACGGCCGGGTTGACGTGGCCGCCGGAGATGTGGAGCCCCGCCGTCGCGATCACTGACACCACCAGCGCCACCGCCGTCAGGGCGCCTCCGGCATTGCTACCCTTCGTCGTCCCTCCTGTATCACATGCATGTCCGTATGTATGGATTGGACCGGCCATCCAGCAACTAATGAACCGGCCATCCAGCAACTAATGAACGGCAGTACAACAGGTAATTGAAGGCACATGGATGCAGCACTTCTCAAAAAAAAGCACATGGATGCATGCAGCGGATCCATGAGTTTGTTCTGCATGTGTACAGTTAGCGGCGATAGGCCTATCGGTCAGCAGATAGCCAACACCCTCCGTCTGTCCACTTCGGTGATTTGTCGGCTCCTGGAAAGCCGATAGGTGTTCTTTTTAATCAAATACTACATCTACAACTAATCATTAAAAAATCATTATTTATTAAAAATTCCACAATAAGGTAGGTACGTGCCAGCAACTACTGTAGCACTTGTACTAGGTGACGGCACTGAATCCCTGCTGGGTCACAATAAGCTAGGCTACTTGCCAGCAGCTACTATGGACTGTGTAGAATGCTTTTGCATCAATTAGCATGCTTAACCATGCTGGGTCACATTTCTATCCAATTTGCTCCTACTCCAGTGCGCGTTAATATGTTTTTTTATTCCAAAAGGACGGCAAAAGTTTTGATATGATTTTATTAGAAGCAGAAAATAAAACAAATGCTGGTCTAATTTTTTGAGTGCAAATCGGACCAAAAAGTGCCGCTAAAATGCAGCTGAAGTGTTTCTCAGGCCACTAACCATAGATGCTAAAATATGGCTAAAGTACGTGTTAGCACCTATCACCTATGTGTCATATTTTCACATTTTAACTACGATACCCGTCCGGATGCGGCTCATTCTCATCCACTCATGCGCTCTCTCTTGAAAACATATATCCACTGCGCTTATCCGCTCATCCGCCCGTCACGGCGTGAGTGCGTGGACACACATCCGTCCTCCCCACTCCGCCGTGCCACGCCCCCTTCCACCACCGCGCGCTCGCCGGCTATCGCGCCGTGCCCCGCGCCCATCACCGGCAGCGCCACATCCCGTCCCAGACACTCCACTCGGTCCATCGTCGTCCGTCCGCACTACCACACAAATGATTTTACAAGACGGTGCCTTTTTATTAACGAAGGCGGTCACAAAATCCAACCGCCGCGGTTAATGTCTACGATTAACGTAGGCGGGCATTTTTTATTTACCGAGATGGGCACTTTTAGCCGCCTCCTAAAATTGATTTACGGAGGCAGGGGTCTTAAGGCAACCGCCTCCAAAAATCCTCTATTTTTTGAGGCGGTCATCTTAAAGAAATCGCCTCCAAAAATCCATTTTCGGAGGCGGGCACACTGTAAAGCCCGCCTCCAAAAATAGTGGCCCAGTTCCCTGCTGAAGCAAAAGCCCACATCTATCCTCCACCAGGCTCATATATAAGCGACACCTAGGGTTACGGTCTCCCAGAGCCGCTCCCCTCCCGCACTTTGTCTCCCTCGGCGCCGCGCCTGAACCCTCCCTCTCCGTCTCCACACTCGGCCCTCACTCTCCCTCTCCTCTCGTCGCCCTCACTCTCCCTCTCCCTATCTTCGACCCTCACAGCGGCGTTCCTCTCCCTCCCTCCCGAAGGCGGCACCTCTCGTGCGCCCCTACAGAGGGAGTACGTACTTGTACCTTGTAGTACGTGATAGAGACATGTTTAATTAGATTCTTTGTGTGTAGGCCCGGCAGGTAACGCGGAGGTGTACCTAGGTAGCCCACTGTACAAATCCTAGCATGCAGTAAGTAAATAAATAAATGGAATTAAAGGGGGAGATGGATGAAGCTAAACGACAGTGAACGGCTAGTGGTTTGGCTTCAGTGCTTCACTGTGCCGCTGTTAAAACCTCTGCTCTGCTCTTCTTCACTGAAGAAATAAAGGCCAAGGCAATCTACCACTACCAGTACACACTCCAGTGTCCTGTAGATGACGACATGTAGTACGGAGTACACGAGCATCCATGTGCTGCTGTTGCAGCCTACAATGCATGCGGAATGGCCTATCGGTCAGCGGATAGCCGACACTCCCCGCCGATGGGCCTTTTGCGGTACGAGTCGACCCACTCCAGTGACTTCTCGGCTCCTCGACGACCGATAGGTGTCCGTACTAGGTTCACTGTCCTTTTTTAATCAAATACCACATTTCCAACTAATCATTAAAAAAATATTATTTATTAAAAATTCCACAATAAGGTAGGTACGTGTCAGCAGCTACTGTAGCACTTGTACTAGGTGACGGCACTGAATCCCTGCTGGGTCACAATAAGCTAGGCTACTTGCCAGCAGCTACTGTGGACTGTGTAGAATGCTTTTGCATCAATTAGCATGCTTGACCATGCTGGGTCACATTTCTATCCAATTTGCTCCTACTCCAGTGCGCTGTTAAAATGTTTTTTATTCCAAAAGGACGGCAAAAGTTTTGCCATGATTTTATTAGAAGCAGAAAATAAAACAAATGCTGGTCTAATTTTTTGAGTGCAAATCAGACCAAAAAGTGCCGCTAAAATGCGGCTGAAGTGTTTCTCAGGCCACTAACCATAGATGCTAAAATATAGCTGAAGTACGTGTTAGCACCTATCACCTATGTGTCATATTTTCACATTTTAACTACGATACCCGTCCGGATGCGACTCATTCTCATCCACTCATGCGCTCTCTCTCTCTCGAAAAACATATATCCACTGCGCTTATCCGCTCATCCGCCCGTCACGGCGTGAGTGCGTGGACACACATCCGTCCTCCCCACTCCGCCCTGCCACGCCCCCTTCCACCACCACACGCTCGTCGGCTGTCACGTCGTGCCCCGCGCGCCCATCGCCGGTAGCGCCGCATCCTGTCCCAGACACTCCGCTCGCTCCATCGTCATCCGTCCGCACTACTACACAAAATGATTTTACAAGATGGTGTCTTTTTATTAACGGAGGCGGTCATAAAATCCAACTGCCATGGTTAATGCCTACGATTAACGTAGGCGGGCATTTTTTATTTACCGAGACGGGCACTTTTAGCCGCCTCTTAAAATCGATTTACGGAGGCGGGGGTCTTAAGGCAACCGCCTCAAAAAATCCTCTATTTTCGGAGGCAGTCATCTTAAAGAAACCGCCTCCAAAAATCCATTTTCGGAGGCGGGCACACTATAAAGCCCGCCTCCAAAAATAGTGGCCCAGTTCCCAGCCCAAGCAAAACCCCACATCTATCCTCCCCCAGGCTCATATATAAGCAACACCTAGGGTTACGCTCCCCTCCCGCACTCCGTCTCCCTCGGCGCCGCGCCTAACCCCTCCCTCTCCATCTCCACACTCGGCCCTCACTCCCCCTCTCCTCTCGGCGCCCTCACTCTCCCTCTCTCCGACCCTCACAGCGGCGCTCCTCTCCCTCCCTCCCTCCCTCCCTCCCTCCCTCCCGAAGGCGGCACCTCTCATGCGGCCCCTGTGGAGGGAGTACATACTTGTACCTTGTAGTATGTGATAGAGACATGTTTAATTAGATTCTTTGTGTGTAGGCCTGGTAGGTAACACAGAGGTGTATCTAGGTAGCCCACTGTACAAATCCTATCACGTAGTAAGAAAATAAATAAATGGATTTAAAGGGCGAGATGGATGAAGCTAAACGACAGTCAACGGCTAGTGGTTTGAGCTTCAGTGCTTCACTGTGCCGCTGTTAAAACCTCTGCTCTGCTCTTCTTCACTGAAGAAATAAAGGCCAAGGCAATCTACCACTACCAGTACACACTCCAGTGTCCTGTAGATGACGACATGTAGTACGGAGTACACGACAGCGAT